>NC_067475.1:108416578-108785160 GCF_947179515.1 Apodemus sylvaticus
CAGGACCAGAAGAGTTTAGTGCAGAATTCTTTCAGACTGACAAAGAAGAACTAATACAAATACTCTTCAAACTATTCCACAAAAGAGCACCAGAAGGAACACTACCCAATTCATTTCATGAAGCCACAGTTATACTGCATATTCCCCCTTGGAGATGGAATTGTTTCTGTCTAATCAGGCACCTGTCACATTTTACATTACAATGTAGAACTTAGATTCAGCACAGTAAATTAAAACATGAAAAGGCAACCCTTAAGAACATTATATACCTGGTAAGTGGGCATGGTTTAACAGTCTCATACATACTCAAAGTGCTCAAGGAACTTCTTGAGAGGGGAAATAAAAATGAAATCAGTACAGAATCTTTAAAAAAAACCATGATCATATTAACACAATTCACAATGACAAATATAATGAAAACCACCCAAATGGTTTCATTAGATTCATTAATGTTCTCTAGCAGATTAAACATGTAAATATGTGTGTATAATTGAAAATTATAAACTTTCAAGGTAAAGAGAATATCTTTTGCTACAACATAAACCATCCTTGTCACCATTATGACACACGAAACAAGGAATCACAAAAGGAAAAACATTTGTATTCTAATCAAATGATATATTTAAAAGGGACAACAATTCTAAAAAGTTGTAAGGACAAGGAGAAAAAAGGACAGAAGCTGGTGTTGTAAAGTGACTTTAAATGTGCTTAGATTTAAGTACATAAGACATTGGTGATGGTAAACTTAATAGTATCTATTTTTGCAATGCTAAATTAAAAATAGTTTTGAAAGGGCTTGCTAGGTAAGATGGCAGATTAGAAGCAGACCCTTTGTGATTCTCCTAAGAAGGAGAAAAATTGCACACAATTCAGTCTTAGTCTTTAACAGTGAAGGATACAGTGGTCAGTTGTCCTGCCATCTGTGACACTGGTCAAAGTTAGTCACCTGAGTGCCACTGGGGATACTGAAAACCCTAGTTCTTAGGTTATTGGGATGTTCATCCTTCAAGGCTACATCACTGTCTTCTTATCTCCCTGCCCAATGGATCTTTCAGACTACATAGTCTTCCCTGTCTCCCACTGAGTATTTGAGATAGATAGGCTATACAGGTGGCAAAATTGGTTTTTCATCCTGACCTTTGTACTCTGTATGTTTCTTACCAAGCTTGGGAGGCACTCCTAAGATTGAAGAAATTGAAAATGAGCCACTCTACGATGAAGAAGTTGAGAAGTCTCTGGACCAAAGCTGATTTTAGCCAGCAGAGGCTCCTAGTCTTCAAAGAATATAAGTTTAGAGGGTGATAGTAATTCTTTTGGACATCTGGTCCCTTAAAGTTTAGGCTCAGAACCAACCTCAACCATAGTAAAATGAGACTACTCCAACTTTGCCTGAAATTTTCCTCTAATTGCTAAAGTCTGAGGATAGGTACCTAAGAAAAAAGTTGTGTCCACATATTTTTTGTAAATTTATTTTTTACCTTTTTCCTTATAGCATATTTTAATACTATCCTTAAGTTCTGTCATTGTTTAAAGTGGGTTGTATCTATTTTTCTTCTATTTATATATTTTTGCCTGTGCACCATTTCTTTATTTTGTATATATTTCTCTCTTCCTCCTTCTTACCCACTTCCTAGCGCAGGTGACCTTTCTCTTTGGTTTCAGACACAGGGACAAGGGCAGGAGGTACATATTTTACATATCAAAGCAGACTTGGCCTCCAGGTTCTCCCAGCATGCCCTCAGTTCCTACCTGGCAAACTCTGCCACCAACCATGAACTTTTCACCCTGGGTCTGGGTTGCTTTTCCCTGAGAGGTTCTTCCCTATTTAATACATACATCTTGGTCTATCTGTCTTTCTCTTCTTTTCCCTCTCTTTTCTCTCTGGTGCACTGACTCCACCCCGTCTTGCCTCCATGACTACGCCCCTGGACTCAATCCTTGGGGCCAATGAACTCACCCAAGAACAGCTTCCCAATAAATCTGCCTTTAATATAATCTAATTAGGCATGAGTTGCGTCATTTCACTGGTAGCAGAAACATAACCTATTATGTTCTTCTTTGTTTCTTTTATTTAACTTGGCCCTTCTTTCTCTCTTGTCTTTCCTTACCTCTTTTATTTAACTAACTTACTGTTTTTATCTCATTGATTGTAAGCTCATAAGTTAAATTATTTTGCCATTTTCTATTCAACATTCATTGATGGTATATTGGTTATGAAGTAGAAAAAAATAGGAAGACCAATTATAATATTTACTTCATGCTCATTTCATTATTACCTAGGAAAAAGTCATGTCGAGAACTAGCTGAAACTATGGGCCATTGCCCTTAGCAACCTGACCACCTTAACTCACTCCTGCCAATTATAACATATGCCTTTAAAAAACAAAATGCTAGCTAGAGAGAGCTTCTGTAAAATCTCACTTGTTGCTCACCCCCACCTTATGGATGAGAGTATATAATGGGAATGCCAAGTGGATCTGACACCAAATCATTTCAGATGATACCCTGGCTTCAGTCCACTGTTGATATATCCTCTCTTCACACTATTAGTGTCAGGGCACTTTTCCCAGAGTAATGCATGCAACAGGTTTTTTTTTCCTCAATGTTAAGCTTACTTCTATTTGGCTTATTTGATTGGATGTTATACCTGTTAAAGCAGTATGACTTTTTTTGTCAGTGGCACTAAGAATTGATCCCTCGAGAATTTGCCCTTAGAAGATCACTAAATGAAAGATACATCTAAACTGACAGAATTTTAAATCAACACAGAAATTCGAGAAATATTAAAAGCATGAAGATATGCCTCCTGTGGAAGATAATATTCTACAATCAGTAAAGTCAAAGACACTAAGCATGATTAAAAGTTTTAAGAGGACTTCTGGAGTTTACTTATAAATGTGACCAATAGCTTTAAAGTGTATAAACCAGCAAATTAAATCAGATAAGAATTAAAAAAAGAAATCAGACTATATAGTTGAAAAAGTCATCAATAGAATCAACTTCTGAACAACAACAACAAAAGAAAACAGAAATAGCAGTAATGAGGTAAGGCGGTGTGCTACTTTAATCTCACTATTGGGAGCTGAGGCACAATCATCTGGAGTTCAAAGACGGCCTGGGCTATACAGCAAGATCAAGAAGAGCCTGGATTGTCTTGTTTCTCTTAAAATAGATTTATTAAAATTAAATTTCAATAAACTCAACAGAAATAATTCAAATTATCACACATAGACATATTTTAACATATCAAGAATAAAAATAACAGGTTTGAGGAAATGCTATATTCTGATATGGATAGAAGAAAGGTAATAAACAATCATTAACATAAACATTGAGTACTGTGGGATAAGATCAATTAAATATCTTATTTTCTGAGACCTTGAGAAATATCACTCAGCATATATAGCTACAAACTTTTCCTTAATACTGCTTTTGTTCTGGGAGACGGATCTGATATTTTGTTCTCACTTTCATTAATTTATAAGAATTTGGTCTGTAATGCAGTTTAAGTTGGAAGAGTCTCTGTGATGGTTTTTGTTTAGATGAAAAACAACAAGTGCCAAAATAAAAGTAAGACACAAAAAGTGTAATGAAAATAAGAGCAGAATTAATTAAAGGGAAATTTAAAAGAAAGCACAAAGAAAGAATGAATGAAATATTTGATTATTTGAAAATACGGTTTAGTCCACAAACTTTGTGGATAAGAACATGATATAGCACTGTTTTCTGAACCTTCTGAGCAAGCCAAGCTGCCTTGAGCAGGCTGCCATCCCAGGGAGGCCCCATTCTCCTGCTGCCTCTCCTCTATCTCTATCAGACTCCTAAACCAATAAGGTAAGCTTCCCTTGCCCCACACATCTTCCCTGCTGCCTGAGCCCTCTAGTTCAATGCAAGCTGGCCTGGATAGCCTGTCATCCCAGGGATACCTCCATTCTCTGACAATCTCTCCACTTCCTCCATCAGGCTCCTAAACCACACAGAAAGATTCCTTTACCCCACCCAACTTCCCTTCTCTTTTTTGCCATCTGGGACAGGCCAAGTTGCTTTGAGCAGCCTGCCATCCCATGTAGACATCTATTCTCCTGCATCCTTTCTGCCCAACTTCATCAAACCTGGGGCTCCTGAACTATACAGAACTACAGGTCCAGAACCATACAACCCAAGGATAACCATCAAAGACTTGGCATACCAGGATCATTTAGGTTCACCACTCTGTCAATACCTACTACAAAAAGAATATCCAAGGACCAAAATCATCTGTATGGATAAAGGCTTTCAAAAGAACAAAATCAACATGAGCCTGGGAAATATGACACCTCCAAAACATAGCTACTCCACTACAGGAAGCTCTGAATACCCAAACATGACTGAAACAAAAGAAAATGACCTCAAAACAAAAGAAAATGACCTCAAATTTAATCTTATAAAGATGATAGAGACCTTTAAAGAGGAAATGAATAAATCTCTTAAAGAAATATAAAAATTTACAATCAAACAAATAGAGCTCCTTAATTGCCAGAACCTGGAAAGAACCCAGGAATCTCTCAACAGAAGAGTGGATGCAAAAAAATGTGGTATATATTCACAATGGAGTACTATTCAGCCATTAGAAACAATGAATTCATGAAATTCTTAGGCAAATGGATGGAGCTGGAGAACATCATACTAAGTGAGGTAACCCACTCTCAAAAGATTAATCATGGTATGCACTCACTAATAAGTGGATATTAACTTAGAAAACTGGAATACCCAAAACATAATCCACACATCAAATGAGATACAAGAAGAATGGAGGAGTGGCCCCTTATTCTGGAAAGACTCAGTGAAGCAGTATAGGGCAAAACCAGAACAGGGAAGTGGGAAGGGGTGGGTGGGAGAACAGGGGGAGGGAAGGGGGCTTATGTGACTTTCAGGGAGTGGCGGGCTAGAAAAGGGGAAATCATTTGAAATGTAAAGAAAAAATATATCGAATAAAAAAAAGGAAATGAATAAATCTCTTAAAGACATACAGGAAAACACAATTAAAGAGGTCAAGGAAATAAATAAAACTGTGCAAGACCTGAAAGTGGAAATAGAAGCAATAAAGAAAATATAAACTGAGGAAATCCTGAAGATTGAAAACACAGGGACAAGAACAGAAACAATAGATGCAAGCATCATTAGCAGAATACAGAAGATGAAAGAGAATCTTGGGTATAGAAGATACAATAGAAGAAATCAATCAAAGAAAACATTATGGTAAAAAATTTCCTGACACGAACACAAAATTTTCCTGACACAAAACACCCAGGAAATCTGGAGTAACATGAAAAGACCTAACATGAGAATAATAGGGCTAGAAGAAGGTATAGAGTCCTAGCTCCAAGGCCCAGAAACATATTCTCAACAAAACCATAAAAGAAAACTTTTACAATCTAAAGAATGAGAAACTTATAGAGCACCAACATGACTAGACCAGAAAAGAAAATCCTCCCGGCACATAATATTCAAAACACAAAATTTACAGAACAAAGAAAGAATATTAAAAGTACAGGAGCATGTTGTCCTCTGAGAGGCTCTACTCAGAAATCAGATACAGACACCTACACAAACAGTGGATGGAACTTGGGGACACTCATGAAAGAATAGGAGGAAGGATTGTGAGCCCCTAAGGGGATAAGAACTCCATAGGAAGACCAACAGTCAACTAACTGAGACCCTTGGGACTCTCAGAGTCTGAATCGCTAATCAAGGAACATACATGGGCTGGACATAGGCCTTCCCAATCATATGAAGCAGATGTCCAGCTTGGTCTTCATGTAGGTCCTCAATAATTAGAAAGGAGGCTATTCCAAAAGCTGTTGCTTATAAAGGAGATATATTCTACTAGCTGGGCTGTCTTGTGGGACTTAGTAGGATAGGAAGCATTTAGCCTCACAGAGGCCTCAAGTGTTATGGTGCGGGTAGATACACAGTGGTCTACATCCACTCAGAAAAGAAGGGGAGGTGGAACTGGGGAAGGATTGTAGGAGGGGTGACTGGATGGAAAGCAGGGAGCAGGATACAAAGTAAATAAATAAATAAAAATTAAAGTAATTGTAAAGAAAGAACATGATATAACCAGTGGCTGTGGTTTCTGAAGAGATGATAGCCTCTAACTTCAGGACAAGTGTCACACTCTCTAGCCTAAATAAAAAATGAATCTCGATATCAGATGCTGTATTATGTCACCTCATTGCAACACTAGGTTTTCACTAGACTTTGTTTGATGATGGCTTTATTATGGTATTTGCCAATGACTGGACATTCTTTTGATATACAAGATTGTATTTTTAAATATGAACACATTATTTAATGTTTATTTGAAGCAGATTAAAATGTAAAAATATACTCTCAGAAATCTTAGACTCATAAAACTTGATTATTAATGAGACTCACTGTGAAATTCTCCCAATCTTAAAGAAAAGTTATATCCATTGACAAGCATTTTTATGAGAAGACATAGGCAACTACTGTCAGAGAAGCAAAGAGATTAATTGCAAATCTTCACCTCTCCTTCCATTCATTCAAGTCCAAGCCAGCTCCCTAGCTCTGCAGCAGAACACATAATGTAAACTCCCTTCCCTTCCAGCACACATTTTCAGTGGACCCCACAGATCTTTCCCTTTAAACTTCCTTTTCTTCTGCCATTCATTGCTTAGCTCCAGGTCCTAGCTCGCCATGGTAAACCACAAGGCACACAGAAGGGAGCAGGTACATCAATGGGCCAGATTCATCCCTCTCCATTGGCCCAAGTCATATCCCAAAATTTCAACCCAAATCATTAGCAGAACTTCAACTGTGCCTTCTCCTCACTATCCCTCCACATTCCTAGGTGAATAAGGAAGAATACTATGGTGAAACACTCGCCTTTCTTCTTTTTATGAAACCCCTCAACTGTGCCCAGCCCATTTCCATTCCTAAGCCTAAAGATGCAATACATAGAAACACATTTTGGCAGAAACTTTTGGTGCCCAAACTTAACAGGACCCCAAATTTTCCTACTAGGACACATAGAGACCACACTATTCTAAGAAAAAGAGAAGAATTTTAAATCAAAGAGCAAAACACTAATAAATAAAGACAAGGCCAGTATCAGCACCTACATTTATAATCTTCCTAATCCCAGATGCCAAAATACCAATATAAAAATAAGAGCAAAACTTCCAGGACAATATGTCTCCATTAGAGCCCTACAACCTTATCACATAGTCCCTAAATATTCTGACACAGTTCTAACACACACACACACACACACACACACAGTAATCACACTCAAGAGGATTTGAAAGTAAAAATTAATCAAATGCAGTACTAAGATCAATAAAATAGAAATAAAGAGAACAATACAATGAAACCAATAGGTAGTTCTCTGAGAAAACCAATAAGATAGACAAGCCCATATCTGAACTAACAAAAAGGCAGAGAGGGAATATCTAAATTAACAAAATTAGAAATGTCAAGGCAAACATAACAACAGACACAAGGGTATCCAGAGAATCATAAGGACATATTTTAGAAAATATTTATGACATCAAATTCAAAAATCTAAAAGAAATAGACAATTTTCTGATTAGGTACCACTTAAAAGTAGTCATGAGTGAAATAGAAGTATGAATTAAAATTATTCCAATCAATAAAAGGTGCTCAGAACCAGATGATTTTGGTGCAGAATTCAGATTTCCAGAGAAGAGTTAACTCCAATATTCTTCAAAGCATCCCACAAAATAAGAGTACAAGAAACATTGCCCAATTTATTTTATAAGACCAGTTACCCTGATATACAAACTGTATAAATAGCCATCAAAAGACAATTACAAATTAATTTCCTTTATTACCATAGATGCAAATATATTCAACAAAATTGAAAAAACACTAGTAAAAAAATACTTGCAAGAAAAATATTTGTAAAACAAATCCAATATCACATCAAAAAGATTGCCCACCATGCTGTTTCATCCCAGAGATGTGGAGATGGTTCAATATATGAAAAATTAATGAATGTAATCTGTGATATAAACAAACTAAAAGAAAAAACAAATGATCATTTTATTTAGATGCAGAAAAGGCCTTGACAAAATACAACACATCTTTATGATAAAAGTCCTGGAGAAATTAGAGAGCTAAGGGACATAAACCTAAATATAATAAAGTCAGCTTACAACAAGTAAACTATAGCCAATATCGAATTAAAGATAGAGAAACTCAAAGTAGTTCCACTAAAATCAGAAACAAGACAAGCTGTCTCTCTCTCTCTCTCTCTCTCTCTCTCTCTCTCTCCAAATTTTTACAACATAGTACTTTAAGTCTTTGCTAGAGCAAAAACACAAGTGAAGGAGATTAAAAGGATACAAACTGGAAAGAAAAACATGAAAGTATTGTTATTTTGAAAACTATGATAGTATACTTAAATGATTCTAAGAGTTCCACTGGAACCACAACTAGTAAACACATTCAGCAAAGTGGCTGCATATAAAATTAACTTACAAAAAAATCAGTAGACCTTTCATATACAAATGATGAATGGACTGAGAAGGAAATTTGGGAAATAAAACCTTTCACAGTAGCCTCAAATAATGTAAAATATGATGCAGCTACTCTGTCTAAGCAAGTTGAAGATTTCTATGATAAATTACAATGGAAATTCAAATGTTTGAAAACACTTAAAGAAATGTACAATATCCTTAGATGCAACAGAAATCCACATGAAAACTACATTGAAATTTTATTTGTCAGAATACCTAAGATCAACAAATAACAACTAATTCTGACAAGGATGCGGAGTAAGAGAAGCACACATATATTGCTGGTAAACTTACTAAAATATATACATATTTGAAGGTGACCTAAATGAAATTGCCAAATAATGGAAGAGACAGAGTACAGAACAATTGTCTCTTGTCATCAAAGAGAACATCAAGTACTGGATTTGGATTGCATCAGGTTGAGTTGTTGGCCAAAGGGGTCTCACTGGGTTCCTCAAACAACACAGGGTGTTGCCAATACTATAGGTCTTGCTCTCCATAAACTCACAGAAAGCCTGTTGCTATGGACCCATAGCCAAACATTACACAGAGCATGAGAATACTTTGAATGGTCAACATAAATGGTATGTCTCCATAAAATCCCTCCCTTCAGAGCTCAGGGACCATTGCATCAGAGGAGTCAGCCAGTGTAAGAGCCTGATGGTATCCAGGATGCCAAGAAAACAAGACTGTCTACAACAATGTGAGCAAAACTCATATAAACTCACAGAGATTGTGGCAGCAAGCATAGGACCTGCAGAGTTCTGTACCAGGTCCTTTGTATATATATATTGTGGCATTTAATTTGTGTTTTTTATTTCATTTTTCATGGAATTCATGAGTGTGAAAATGAGTTTGTCTCTGATAATTGTGCCTTCCATTGGTCTTTTTTCCTTTTGGTGGCTTGTCCTGCCCAACTTTGAAGGGATAGTTTTTGTTCTATCTTAGATACTGAAAAAGCCTTTGACAAAATCCAAAATCCCTTCATGGTAAAAGTAGTATTAGAGATCAAGTATACAAGGCATATATCTAAGTATAATCAAAGCAATGTACAGCAAGCCAAAGCCAACATCAAACTAAATGGAGAGAAACTTGAAGGAATTCCACTAAAACCAGGAACACAAAAGGCTGTCCACTCTCTCCTTATCTATTCACTATAATACTTGAAGTTTCAATTAGAGCAAGAAGACAACTAAAGGATATCTATAAGGGGTACTTCTGATGCTAAGGTCCTATTCCCCAATTGGTTCTTGATTTATCAGTAAAGAAGCCAGGGACTAATTGCTGGGTAGAAAGAATAAGCGGGACTTCTGGGTCCCTGCAGGCAAAGAGATAGACACAAAAAGGAGTGAGAGAGTTCGCCATGCTTCTGAGGGAGAAAAGGTGACCAGCCATGTGAGATCTTGGACAAAGTGACCACAGGCCACTCCTACAGGTATGTGGTTGGTAGTGTTAGCTGGGACTAGATATAACTGAGCAACTAAAGTTGAGAGCAGGTGGAGAGATACTAAGCTAAGAGTATTGATAAGTGCATGCTTCTCCAGGCTGGAGATAAATAGCACCCAGCAATTGTGCCAAAAACGCAGGTTGAAATTGAACAACTGTGTGTGAATGTGTTTTTGTCTTTGGATTTAAGGGAATCTGGGTGGGAGCTGGTAGTGTTCCCAGAATTTAAGCAGTGTAGCAAAAACTATTCATAGCAGAAATCAAGGGGATACAAATTGGAAAGGAAGAAGTCAAACTATTACTATTCACAGATGATGTGATAGCATATATAAATGGCCCAAAATATTCTACCAGTGAATGCCTGCAGCTATAAACAGCTTAAGTAAAGTGACTGAATACGAAACTTAAAAACAAACAAACAAAAACCAGTAGCCCTCTTTTATACAAAGGATAAACAGGCTGAAAAAGAAGACATGGAAATAACATCCTTCACAATTGCCACAAATATCCCGGTGTAACTTTAACCAAGCAAGTGAAAGATATATATGATATGAACTGAAGTCTTGTTTCTGAAGAAAGAAATTGAAGATATCAGAATATGAAATTATCTCCCATTCTCATGGATTGGTAGGATTAACATAGTAAAAATTGCCATGTTGTGAAAAACATGTGCATATTCAATGTAATTCCCATCAAAATTCCAATACATTTTTTTATGGAGCTATGAAAGAACAATTCTCAAATTTGTATAAGAAAACAGAAAAGCCAAAGATAGCTAAAAACAACCTGTAAAATAAAGGAATTTCTGAAGGTATCAGTATTCCTGACTTCAAGTTGTACTATAAAGCAATAGTAATAAAAACTGCATTAGTATCAGTACAAAAACTAATAGATTTACCAATGGAATCTAATCAAAGACTGAGAAATAAACCCATACACCTATGGACACAAAGATAACAGAACTATACAATGGAAAAAGGGAAGCATCTTCAACAAGTTGTGCTCGTCTAACTGTATGTCTGCATGTAGAAAAAATGCAAATAGATTCATGTTTATATCAAAGACCTCAACATATAACTGGATACACTAAATCTAATAGAAAAGAAAGTGAAGAATATCCTTAAATACATTGGTAAACAACTTACTGAAAAGAACACCCTTAGTTCAGGCACTAAGCTGAACAATTAATAAATGGGACCTTATGAAATTGAAAATCTTCTTTAAGGCAAAGGACAGAGTAAATAGGTCAAAATGGCAGAGTACATCTTCACTAACCCTATATCTGACTTCAGACCAATATCCAAAAATATATAAAGAACTCAAAAAGTTTAACCCCAAAAACCTAAATAATCCAATTTGAAAATGGGATACAGATCTAAAAAGAGAATTCTCAACAGAGGAATCTCTAATGGACAAGAAATGTTCAACATTCTTAATCATCATAGAAATGCAAATCCAAAAGGCTCTGATATTTAACTTGACAAGGATGTGGAACACACCTCCCTTGCTAATGGGAGTGGGAAATTGCAACCACTCTAGAAATCAGTCTGGTGGTATCTCAGAAAATTGGGGCTAGTTCTACTTCGAGACCCAGCTATACCACTCCTTGGTATTTACCCAAAAGATGCTCCACCACACCACAAGAAGACATGTTCCACTCTGTTAATAGCAGCCTTATCTGTAATAGCTGGAAACTGGAAACAACACTGATGTCCTTCAGCAGAAAAGTGGAAAATAAAAATGTGGTTCTTTTACACAATGGAATAGTACCTAACTGTTAAAATCTAAGGACATCATGAACTTCCCACACATGGATGGAACTAGACAATAACATCCCGACTGAGGTAACATAGACCCAAAAGGACATGCATGATATGGCCTTACTTATAAGTACAAATTTGCCATAAAGTACAGGATATCCATGTTACAATCCACAGACCCAGAAAAGCTAAATAACAAGGAGTACCCATATAAGGTTGCTTGAATCTCACTCAGGGAAATAAAATAGTGATCAGAGGCAGATGGAGGGAGGAAGTTGGGTAGGAGAGGGGATGGAAAGGGAAATGGGTGGGGATCAGGTGTGCAGAGAAACAGGAAGGAGAGGGTCATGAATAAGGATGGAAATTAGTGGCTGGAGGGGCTAGGTTGAATGTCTTGTGCAAGAGATCAGGGAAAGCTTGAAGTACCTGGAGGAGATGGGAACTCCATTGAAAGATGAACAGAACCAATTAACCTGGATCCTCGTTGGTCCCAATAGACTGAATGACCAACCATAGAGCATATATAGGTCTGGTCCTAATGGTACCCCATACATATGTAGCAGATGTGCCACTTGGTCTTCAAAGAAGTCCATCAATAACTAGAGCAGGGGTTGTCTCTGAATCTGTAGCCTGCCTGTGGAACTTGTTCCCCTAACTAGGCTGCCTTGTGTGGCCTCAGTGAGAGATGATGTGCCAGGTTCTGCAGTGCTTGAATTGTCAGGGTGGGTTGTACCCAGCAGGGGCCTCACCATTCTCAAAAAAGAAGGAAAGGGAGGACTGGGAAAGGCGTGTGCAACAGGAGCCTGGGAGGAGAGGGGTGGCTGAGATCCAAGTGTAAAGTAAATAAATAAATTAATGAGAAAAATTTAAAAAATAAAAACTTAAAAAATAAAGTTTATGTGCTTTTGCCTATCTTATACTTATTCTTTCAAATTATTGAAAGAATTACTGATGAGTACTTTTTCATGTTTTTTTGGTCAAATATGTTAATTACTATTTTATGAAATGGGTTATAAAATGTACCTTTATTAAACAAAGAATTCTCACCTGAAGAACTTCAGATGACAGAGAAACATCTTAAAAACTGCTCAACTTCATTAGTCATAAGGGAAATGCAAATCAAAACAACCATGAGATTTCACCTTACACCAGTCAGAATGGCTAAGATTAAGAACTCAGGAGACAGCAGGTGTTGGTGAGGATGTAGAGAAAGAGGATAACTCCTCCACTGCTGGTGGGGTTGCAAATTGGTACAACCACTCTGGAAATCAGTCTGGCAGTTCCTCAGAAAACTGGGCACATCACTTCCGAAAGATCCTGCTATACCACTCCTGGGCATATACCCAGAGGATTCCCCAGCATGTAATAAGGATATATGCTCTACTATGTTTACAGCAGCCCTATTTATAATTGCCAGATGCTGGAAAGAACCCAGGTATCCCTCAACAGAAGAGTGGATGCAAAAAATGTGGTATATATACACAATGGAGTACTATTCAGCCATTAGAAACAATGAATGCATGGAAATGGATAGAGCTGGAGAATATCATACTAAGTGAGGTAACCCAGTCTCAAAAGATTAATCATGGTATGCACTCACTAATAAGTGATATTAGCCTGGAAAACTGGAATACCCAAAACATAATCCACACATCAAATGAGGTACAAGAAGAATGGAGGAGTGGCCCCTGGTTCTGGAAAGACTCAGTGTAGCAGTATAAGGCAAAACCAGAACAGGGAAGTTGGAAAGGATGGGTGGGAGAACAGAAGGAAGGAAGGGGGCTTATGTGACTTTCAGGGAATGGGGGACCAGAAAAGGGGAAATCATTTGAAATGTAAATAAAAAACATATCAAATAAAAAAATGTACCTTTATGGAAACTCTCTGAGCTATTATAATTCATAGCAATGGCAAACTGTATATCTATTGAAATTCATAGGACTTCCTCAATCACTCTGATGACCATTTTAAGAACTCATATTTTCTTACATAATAAGTAAAGATACATACATATATACATATATATATATATATCATTACATGTGTCATTTCACTTTGAAACTTGAGAAAATAAAAATCAATAGCTGTGTGTTTTCAGAATACATTCCTATTGATGAAGATGTTTTAGCCATTATATAAGTTAGGTTCATGAGAAATTCTAAAAAGATGTAGCAGTTTCTCTACTAAAAGGTACTGGTTCATTCACCTCTTCTTCTATTGTCCAGGACACAACGTGAAAAATGATTTAGTAGAGAACAGAAACAGTGCAGGGTGACCCAGATCTGAGAACAATACATATTAGGTGACCAGACAGGAATTCTAGGAGCTCTTCTGCAGGAGGGTTTAGGTCCCATTGTCCTCATTTGCCACATTCCTTGTATCTCTGCCATTTATCATTTTCTCCTATCTTCTGCCTACACTTCCTCTTATCTTTGTATCCATACAGCTTCTGGACAAAAGTATATGTTGGTTAAAAGTAGCCTAGTATGTTCTGTGTTCAAATCTGGTGTAGACTTGTGTTCAAATTATATCACTTCATTAAAAAAAAAGTCTGAATTCTAGCAACTTAGAACCAAGAGACCAAGCAACTAAGACCATCAGTAGATCTCACAAAGTGGCATTTGAGCCATTGTCTTTGAGACTTGTCAGGGAGTTGTCAACTATGCATGTCAACTTAAAAATAAATAAGTTCTACTCTTGAGTATACAGTGCACCTTTCCAGCAAATTATACAGAAGGGATATCACAACAGACTATTGCAAATACAGAAGAGAGAGTCAATTATCTTCCACAAATAAATGTAGTAGAGATCTGAGAAAATGAGGTAAATACACTATCACTTCTACATGATATTAAAACATATCTCACGTAATTATAAATATATTCATTGTATTAACTTGTAATGAGAACATCATCATCACAGACACAACTGATCACTGAATTAATATGGACAAATATATCCAATGAAAATTTATTTGGAGGCCTGAGTAACATAAAGAGCATACAAACTTTGTGTGAAGTACTTTAAAAAATAAGTAGAATAATATGTGATTTAAATTCACCAAAATTTTAAATTGATGGACATAATATGTGGGATTCCAGAGAACGTATGAGTCGAGGTATTCTCAAAAACATCACATCAAGGATTCTCAACAATTACAAAATATTTCTTTTAGACAATACTATTTCTTTTATTCTGATGTTGATATATCATAACATTTAGTGTTTTAGCAAACACCATGTGCCCCTCTGCTTTAGACAATCAGACATCACGTTAGTGATTAAATGAAAACCAAGATTGTCTGGTTTACATATCATAAAGAAAACTTAAATCTCTTCCAAACATATAGAAATAAAGGAAGTTTCAAATATACTTATGTCATCCCAATTCCCCAGTAAAAAATATATTACCACCAATGAAGTCATTTTTATAAGAGTGCTGATGAATCTCACTTTCCACGGTTCTTCAACATTTTCTGGAACGGGTGAATAAATACAATAAGCAAATAAAATACAAAAGAATCCAAAGCACAGAGTCTTGTACCCCATGATAAATCTGCAAACTTGAATGTGTTGCTAGTGAATGCCACCCCATATATATGCCATGGAGCAGTAAGACAAAGGTAAGTAAACTGTGTGAGGTACAATGATGGTGTTAGCAATAGTGACCTGACATTGATTTATAAGACCAAACCACTGTTGAAACTGGTTATGCAACTGTAATTCTTTATGAAACAGAATTTACTCCAAAATATCTGATAAAGTATGTAGCAGTGGCAAAAAAAAAAAAAATCCTTTATGAGAGCAGTGAGTTCCTATGTCACCACATAATACCAGAGGAGCAGAAGCATTTAGGAACCTAATTAGAGCAATGAAAAAAAAAGACCAAGAAATCCCTTTGTTCTATTGCCATTTACAAAGAGTGGTGATAACAGGATGAAGGCCAGATTAAATGTGAGGTAACATTTGATCGACCTTAAGGCTAACGCCCACAGCTCTGGTCATTGAAACTTTCAATTCAATGAAATTGCTATTCTTTTCCAATTTACAAAGAAAATCACCTAATACTTAGATTTGTACATATTAAACATAAAGCTTGTAGATTCATAAAGTTACTTGTACAATCATGGAAAAACTACACTTTGATTAAACAAATACTTGTTGCATCTTGTAAGTCCATATATTCAGATTAGATGAAAATGAGCATAACATGGCATCATCTCTTCCCCTGTGAAAATCTTCTCTCTTTCTCTTAACCACAATCTACCAGCTCTTCCATAGAATACCTACCTCAGGTGAGGCCTCTCTCACCTTCCTCTTAACCTGTGAGGCTGAAGCCTTTCCTGGCACTCTTACTCCTCTCATGATGCAATCTTAACACAACCCTGCTTTGACATCCATATGAAAACCAGGACATCAGCATCAAAGGTCATTCTCCTATTTGGGGAATTAAAAGGGTATGGATCACGGACAGAAGAAGGTTAGAGATGCTGCAAACAAGCTGAAGGAAACAATCCTGCATGTGCATCCTGGAAGCATCAACTCTCTATTTGAAATATTAGGGTACTTTTGCATGTTCTTCCTTCCCTCTCTGCTCTGAGGTGCAAAGAACTCACATGGAATTCAATGGACCTGTTCCTTCCTCCCATCCAGTCAGATTAGCTCTGTTTAGCCTCAAATTTTCAAAGTCACAATTATAGTCAGTAAGAAAGAATTTTTTTAAAAAGCTTTTAAACTGTCAAGCTTCTGAAATCACATTTTTCCTCTATATGAAAGAATGTCAAGAAATTATAAAATTAATTCATTTGATGGTTTTAGTAAAAACATAAAGATGAAGGCATGAAGGACATAGTAGTAAAATTTATCTCAATGAAATTAGAGAAAATCTTAAATGTAAAAGGTAAAAGCCCTAAGAACTGTGTTCATAGATTGATTTAATGTGTCTGGTTGACTCTCACAGTCAAAAGAGAAAACTAGTTTTGTGTGTGTGGGGGGGGGGTGCTTTGCTGGGAGAGATTGAGGGTGAGTTAGGTTCAAACTGACAGGAGACATTAACATATACTCCAATATCTCAGCAAACTACAAGCTGTATAAACACAGAGGAATGAATCCCCAACAAACTCACTACTGCTGACCCAACCAATTTTAAATCTTTGTTGTAAGAAAAATTCCAAGGTGGTAATAAGTAAAAACATCAAGGCTCCCAGCCACAGGGAGATACACATTATCTGACAGTCAATCAATCAATAATCTTAGTACAGTGTGAAGAAATTTTGTAGATGAAATGAAGTTTTCAACAAGTGGCCTACAGATGAAGTGCCTAGATTAGTTAGCATAACCAATCATGTGATTCCTTAAACCAAAGGGTTTTTTTTCCACTTAGATGCAAAAGACACACCTTAGAGGATAAAAGGGGAGGCCATCTGACAATTTATCAATTGCCTCTTGAAGTAGATGGGATCACATGGCCGTCTTTAAAGGAGAGAGTTAGTTTTAATCAAATAGAAAGCAGGGAAGGAGGGAAGTATGGAAGAGCACAGCTGAAGTCACAGCAAGAGTTCATTGAAAAGAATGATGAGTTCAAAGTGAACCTTAGCAGTAGAGCGGGCTCCAAGTCAGTCTTACTATGGGACAAGACCTTGCTACGAAATATAAAAGAGGCAGGGAGGGAGGAAGGTACAGAGAGGGGTTGGATGAGGAGAGAGATGGAGTACAAGGAGAATAAGAAAAGAGAGTAGGGGAAGAGGGAAGAAAGGGGAGAGAAGAGGTTGTAGTAGGAGAGGGAAATATTAAATTCACCTTAGTTCTCCAGCCGTAGGAAACTACAGAGGCCCAGGTTTTCATCCAAAGATCTGCACCCAGTAGCCCACTTTTGTCATCTAGACAGTGACACTCTTACCAGCTGGCCTTTACTTCCCAACAGTTCCTGGCTTCATTTGCTTCTTTAAACACCAGAGTGATGTTTCTATGGACATGAGCATTTTAATACCAAGGCAAAGCTTAAGGACTCTGCTTAGGACACTGTGAAGAAATTTTGTAGATGAAATGAAGTTTTCAACAAGTGGCCTACAGATGAAGTGCCTAGATTAGTTAGCATAACCAATCATGTGATTCCTTAAACCAAAGGGTTTTTTTTCCACTTAGATGCAAAAGACACAGTTTTTCAATGGGGGTTGGATTTCATTGGCTCTATATAGCCTTTGTATAGTGACCATTTTCTCAATATTAATTATTGATATTCATAGCCATGATAGAGCATTAGACTCAGGTATAGAATCATCTCACCTGCAAATAAGAATGTTTGACTTCTTGTTCTATTCACATCTCTTCCATTTGCTTATTTTGTCTTATTTTCCTAATGAAGTCTTTGAATACTATTCCACAAACTATTCGACTTGCACAAACCTGCCATTTTTACTCAAATGATGTTAAGTATAGTTTTGCACATATACCTATTTTAATGCTGAGATATGTCCCTTCCCATCTGAATATTGCTATGAAGAGTGTTGTTTGTCCAAACTTTTCCCACATTTAACAAACAATCACTTAATTTCTCTTCTCGAATTCATTTATGTTACTGACAACACTTACTGGCTTATATATTCTGAACCATTCTTGTGCGTCTCCAATGAAGCCTACTTATAGCGAATGAACTTTTTGATACATTCTTGAATTGTGTATACAAATATTTTTAAAATATTTTTGTAAAGGTTTGATCATAGATATCAATTTGTCATTTTCTTTTTTCATAAAATCTTCATAACTGTCTTTGGTGCCATGACAATGCTAGTGTCCTACTTAGTTTTTGTTAACTTGACAAACAAGATCCACCTTGAAGGAGGAAATAAATTAAGGAAATGTCTCCATCACATTAGCCTGTAGCTATGTCTATGAGACATTATCTTGATTAATGATTATGGGGTGGGAGTTGGGGTACACTACTGAAGGCTATGCGTGGCCAGGTAATCTTGGGTTGTATGAGAAAGCAAAATGGAAAGCAAGTCAGTAAGCAGCATTCCTCCATGGTCTCACATTCAATTCCTGCCTCAAAATTTCAGTTGTGAGCTCTAGTTCTGGCTTTTCTTGGGGATAACTGTAACTTGTACAATAAAATAACCACCACCTCACACACACACACACACACACACACACACACACACAAACACAAACGTTTTTTGGTCAATTTTTTTTCAGAGCAACAGACAGCAAACTAGAATAGAAATTTATACTTGTAAGTAGGATGTTGCTGTAATGTTATTTGGAAAGGGCTCTTTCCAAATTTTAGAGCTCTGAGCTAAAAACATGCCATTGATTTCCCAAGGACTGATTATTTATTAAGGCAGCTTGGTAGGTAGGAGTGTTGGTAGAGGTCCAGATGAAGCAGGCATGACTTGTGAATTTCAGAGAGAAGCAAATATGCTATCAATATCATTTAAATAATATTTTAATTAAAAATCTATGGGAGTGAAAGCTTTCCTTTATTCAGATAATTGATGATAGATGTTATGGGTATAAAGTAATCAGCTGGTATGAATATGAGACTAACATCCCTGTGGTAAAACCTGTGGGTATAGCACAGTGTTCCTAGATGTTTACAAATGATAACGACTTTTCTTCCCAGTAGTGTATTTGGAAACCATGAAACACAGCCAGCACAGCTGACGTTTACCAGATCAGTATTAGCTTGATTTCTCCATGTTCTATGACTCAAATGTCTTCATCAATAGTCTTACAAGCTTCTAAGAGCTGTTAGACATGATAGTGAGTGTGTCACTGATGAAAATGTCTTTGAGTAATTTATACTGCTGTCAGTAATCTCTCACCCATATTCACATCTATAACCTCAATAAAACTCAGAGTTCACGGAGTTGAAATTTGGTGGTATCTATATTTTGGTGTGTCATAGACTCCCAATTTGAGGTGAGTAGACATGTAGATGTCTACTCCAAAGTCTTCCCAGGAGAAGCCCATATCCTCCACAACAGTAGGATGTAGAGTCCTTTCAGGATATGTCCTATAGAAATATACTGGATCATGTGATGAATTTATTTCTGCTATATGAGTTGGCTCCTACACCAACAATTAGCATGTGGTGTTCTTTCTCCATTTCCATGCATGTGTTTTTGCTTGTTTGTTGTTGTTTTGTTTTGCTTTGTCCCTGATATTAGCCATTATGAGTGAGGTAAGTTGAATTCTCAAAGTAGTTTTATTTTAAATTTCCCACATGGATAAGGCTATTCAACTAAAAGGAAGCATTTCTTTTTTATTGAAAAATCAATGTTTTTCATATGATATATTCTGATTATGATTTTCCATCCAGGTTTCTTTCTACCTCTCCTGACTTCTGTATCCATTCTCTTTCTGTCTCTCCTTAGAATTAAAAATAAGGCATCTAAAGAATAATACTAAAATTAAATGAAAACAAACAAAAAGAGGGAGGAAAAGCACAAGAAAGGGACAAGAACAGATACTTACATAAAGACACACTCATTTTCACATTCAGGAATCCCTTAAAAACACAAAACCAGGAGCCATAATTTATACACAAAACACTTTCTGCCTTATCTTCTACAGGGTTCCATGAGAAGATGGATTTTATGGAGACATCACATTTAGAGCTGAGTGGTCCAAGGTCTCTCGTGCCTTGTCTTTTGTCTGAACGTGGATCTCTGCCCTTGTTTCCATCTTCTGAATGGGGCGTAGCTTCTCTGCTGATGGCTGACCAAGCACAGTCTTTGTATAGCAGAATATCATTATATGCCATTTTATTGCTTTGCTCATTTTGTAGAACAGAAGTATTTGGTTGTCCCTGAGATATCAAGTTTCGTGTTTATCATCACTCTGATAGCATTGCATATGGGTTCCATATCAAAAAGTAGGCTCAAATAAGATATTGCTTGGCTAGTCTAAGTGTTATAGCTTCAAGGGGAAAGGTTTCTAGAATGCAAATGTTGTAGCTCTGAAGGGAAAGGTGTCATAGCAGGCAGGAGCCAAGGAATGTCATAAAGGCACACTGCATAACAAATCTTACACAAGAGATTTACTGGGAAAGACAAAAGAGAGTAGCTTTCTCTGCTCAGTAAAAAGCAACAAATAACTTGGCAGGAGGTAATAATACTCATTATATAAGATTTTTTTGTGAGGGCCTGGATCTTTCGAAGGTAGCCTGGACTTGGTGCTAGTTTGTGGCCTGATTTTCTGACAAGCTAAGAAACTAGTGGGATTCTGTAACCTGATCTTAGGACAACCTCAGGGATTGGTGGGATTCTGTGGCCAAATCTTGAAGTTTTGTTTGTTTTTGTTTTTGTTTTTTGTTTTTTGGTTGTTTGTTTTTCCCTGTAAGGCAAACATGGCCTCCTGAGTCTTGAGATGCTGAGCTCCACAGTCAAGGAAGTCTGAGGTTGGGGCCTGGCCAGTCCCATCTCAAGAGGTTTACAGTTACTTCTATATGTTTAGTGTTACTATTAATTCTGTGTACCTTACAGATGGGATACCTTTGTAAATGAAAAGGTGTTTAGCTGGATTTCTGTTTATTTTTCTCCTTTGATAACATACGGAGTAATTGCCTAATCCAAAGACACTGGGAGGTAAGGGTAAAGCTCTTGTTAGGCACTATTCTTCTCCATCTTCAGGGAGTTCGGGTCTTAAGTAGTATCTTTAGCTACAGGGCCTTTCCAGCAGTTTGCAACAAGTTGGCTTGTTTGGAGATTTCCAAGGGGCCCTTGGTCAACTACTCCATTACATGGAATCCATTCTCTGTCCTGAGGTATCATTTGGGGATGAGAGATGTCCAGTTAAGTCTCTAGCTCCTCCATTATTTTGGCACTTTCATTTAGATTGTTTCGTGTACGTATAAAATGTTTTGACTGTACTAGGTTTCCATATTCCCCCTCAAATGGATTTTGATTTTAGCTATCCTCCCTTATTCTCCTACTCTTTCTCCTTCTGTATTTTATACTTCCATTCCAGTCTTCCCTTTGTCCATCTGTAATGATATATTCTCTTTTCCCTTCTTAAGATGATCTGTCTCTCCAACCAGATCTCTTACTCTACACCTGTGATTCTGCAGACTATAGTTTACTTTTCTTTTTTTTATTCGATATATTTTTTATTTACATTTCAAATGATTTCCCCTTTTCTAGCCCCCCACTCCCCGAAAGTCCCATAAGCCCCCTTCTCTCCCCCTGTCCTCCCACCCACCCCTTTCCACTTCCCCGTTCTGGTTTTGCCAAATACTGCTCCCCTGAGTCTTTCCAGAACAAGGGGCCACTCCTCCTTTCTTCTTGTACCTCATTTGATGGTGTGGATTATGTTTTGGGTATTCCAATTTTCTAGGTTAATATCCACTTATTAGTGAGTGCATACCATGATTCACCTTTTGAGTCTGGGTTACCTCACTTAGTATGATGTTCTCTAGCTCCATCCATTTGCCTAAGAATTTCATGAATTCATTGTTTCTAATGGTATAGCTTACTTTTCTTAACAGCTAACATCTACATATAAATTGATACACACCAAATCACCAAATTTGTCTTTTTCTGTGTAGTTACCTCACTCCATATTTTTCTACTTCTGTCCTTTACCTACAGATTTTATAACTTCACTATTTTAAAGACTGAGTAATATTCCACTGTGTAAATATACCACATTTTCATGATCCAACTATCTCTTAGAAGACATCTAAGTTGTTCAAAATTTCTGGTTATTATGATTAAAGAATAGCAATGAACATGGTTGATCAAGTATCTCTGTAGTAGGATGAAGAATATTTTGTGTATATGCCCAAGAGCAGTATATCTTCTTAAGGAACTACTACATCATTAATCTGGTGGTTATACAAGTTTTCATTCTCATCTGCAATAGCTAAGATATCTTCTTATTCTACATCCTCAATAGCATGGGCTGTCATTTGTTTTATTTATGTTGGCCATTCTGATTGGTGTAGAATAAAATCTCAAACTAGTTTTAATGTGCATTTTACTGATGACTAGGAATGTTGAACATTTCTTTAAGAGCTTCCCACCCATTTTAGTTTCTTCTTTTGAAAATTTACTATTTATATGTCTCCACATTTTTCATGGAGGTGGTTTGGTGTTGTATATTTGAGTCATTTATAAATACTTTGATATTTATATTAAAATTTATAAAATAATTTTGATATTTGGCCGCTGTGAGATGAGTAGTTAGAAAAAGATCCTTACCCATTTTGTAGGCTGCCATTTTGTTCTAATGATTCTTTCCTTTGCCTTGTAGAAGTTCCTCTGTCTCATAAGATCTCATGTATTAATGTAGTACATAATGCCTGTGCTAACCTGTTTTGTTTGGAAAGTCTTATCCTGTGTCAAGGAGTTCAAGCCTATTCTGTCCATTCTCTTCTTTTTTTTATTGAATATAATCTTCAGTATATTTCAAATGGTAAAATTTTTCCTGGTGTTCCCCCTCCCCCAAAACCCCCAACTCCTCCTCCCACCTCCTGCCTCCAAATATATGCCCCTCCACCTGACCCACTCCCATCTCTACCCCCTAGATATTTCTTTGTTGTGGCATCTATTGTGCCTTCACCTGACCAAGGACCATTCCTCTCACTGGTGCCCGACAAGGCATTCCTCTGCCACATTTTTGGCTGGAACCATATGTACCCCTTGGTTGATTGTTTAGTCCCTGGGAGTCCTGAGGCTTCTGGGTGGCCTACATCATTATTATTCCCGTGGGGCTGGAGACCCCTTCAGCTCCTCTGGACCAACCTCCAAATCCTCCATTGGGCACGCCATGCCCAGACCAATGGTTGGCTGCTAGCATCTGCCTATGTGTAAGACTCTGGCAGGGCCCCTCCAGAGACAACAATGGAATGCTCCTTTTGATATGTACTTCTTGTCATTTATAATAGTGTCATAGGTTTGGGGACTATTTATAGGATGAATCCCCAGGTAGGGCAGTCTCTGGGTGGCCATTACTTCAGTCTCTCCTCCACACTTTGCTGCCTTTATTGCTCCTGTGAGTATTTTGTTTCCTTTCTTAGAGGAACCAAAGCACCCTCACGTCAGTCCTCATTCTTCTTGAGTTTCCTGTGGTCTGCTAATTGTAATATGTTTATTTTGATCTTTTGGGCTAACATCGACTTATCAGTGAGTGCATACCATGTGCATTCTTTTGTGATTGGGTTACCTAGCTCAGGATGACACTTTCTAGTTCCATCCATTTGCCTAAGAATTTTATATATTAATTGTTTTTAATAGCTAAATAGTAGTACTCCATTGAATATATATACCACAGTTTCTGTATCCATTCCTCTGCTGAAAGACATCTGGGTTCTTTCCAGCTTCTGGCTATTATGAATAAGGCAGCTGTGAACATAGTGGAGCATATGTCCTTATTACATGTAGGATCATCTTCTGGGTATATGCCCAGGAGTGGAATATGAGGAGGATCCTCATGTAGTACTATGTCTAATCTTCTGAGCAATGAACAAACTGATTTCCAGAGTGGTTATACCAGCTTGCAATCCCACCAGCAATGGAGAAGTGTTCCTCTTTCCCCACATCATCTCCAGTATCTGCTGTCCCCTGAGTTTTTCATCTTAGCCATTCTGACATATGTGAGGTCTAATCTCAATGTTGCTTTGATTTGCATTTCCCTGATAACTAAGGATGCTGAACATTTCTTTAGATGCTTTAGAGCCATTCAAGCTTCCTCAGTTGAGAATTCTATGTTTAGTTCTGTACCTCATTTTTCAATAGGGTTGTTTTACTTCCTGGGGACTTTTTGAGTTTTTGGTATATATTGGATATTAGCCCACTATCAGATATAAGATTGGTAAAGATCGTTTCCCAATTTGTTGGTTGCTGTTTTGTCCTATTGACCACGTCCTTTGACTTACAGAAGCTTTGCAGTTTTATGACATCCCATTTGTCCATTCTTGTTCTTAGAGCAGAAGCCATTAGTGTTCTATTCAGGAACATTTCCCCTGTGCCCATGTGTTCAAGATTCTTCCCCACTTTTTCCTCTATAAGCTTCAGTGTATCTGGTTTTAAGTGTAGATCTTTGATCAACTTGGACTTGAGGTTTGTACAAGGAGATAAGAATGGGTAGATTTGCACTTTTGTGCATAGTGACCTCCAGTTGATCCATCACCATTTGTTAAAAATGCTGTCTTTTTTCCACTGGATATTTTTAGCTCCTTTGTCAAATATCAAGTGACAGTACCTGGGTGGGTTCTTTTCTGGGTCTTCAATTCTATTCCATTGATCTTCCTGCCTGTCTGAATACTAATACCAAACAGTTTTTATCACTATAGCTAGGTAGTATAGCTTGAGGTCAGGGATGGTGATTCCCCCAGAAGATCTTTTGTTGTAGAGAATAGTTTTTGCTATGCTGGGTTTTTTTATTATTCCAGATGAATTTGAGAGTTGCTCTTTCTAGATCTATGAAGAATTGATTTGGGATTTTGATGGGGATTGCATTGAATCTTTAGATTGCTTTCAGCAAGATGGCCATTTTAACTATATTAATCCTGCCAATCCATGATCATGAGAGGTTTTTATATCTTCTAAGGTCTTCAAATTCTTTCTTCAGAGGCTTGAAGTTTTTGTCATACATATCTTTCACTTCCTTCATTAGAGTCACACAAAGGTATGAAATATTATTTGGGACTATTGTGAAGGGTGTCATTTCCCTAATTTCTTTCTCCTCTTATTTATCCTTTGAGTAAAGGAAGGCTACTGATTTGATTGAGTTAATTTTATATCCAGCCACTTTGCGGAAGTTGTTTATCAGCTTTAGGAGTTCTCTGGTGGAAGTTTTGGGGTCACTTAAGTATATGATAATATCATCTGCTAATAGTGATATTTTGATTTCTTCCTTTCCAATTTGTATACCTTTTACCTCCTTTTGTTGTCTGATTGCTCTGGCTAGAACTTCAAGTACTATATTGAATAGATAGGGAGAGATTGGGCAGCCTTTCTGGTCCCCAATTTTAGTGGAATTGCTTCAAGTTTCTCTCCATTAAATTTGATGTTGGCTACCAGTTTTCAGTATATTGCTTTTACTATGTTTAGGTATGTGCCTTGGATTCCCAATCTCTCCAAGACTTTTATAATAAGGAGATGCTGAATTTTGTCAAAAGCCTTTCAGCATCTAATGAAATGACCATGTGTTTTTTTTTTCCTTGAGTTTGTTTATGTAGTGGATTGCATTGATGGATTTCCATATTGAATTATTCCTGCATCACTGGGATGAAGCCTACCTGATCATAGTGAATTATAGTTTTGATGCATTCTTAGATTAGGTTGGCCAGAATTTTGTTGAGTATTTTTGCATTGATTTTCATGAGGGAGATTGGTCTGAAGTTCTCCTTCCTTGTTTGGTCTTTGTTTGGTTTAGGTATAAGTGTTACTGTGGCTTCATAGAATGAGTTGGATAGTGTTCCTTGAGTTTCTATTTCATGGAATAGTTTGAAGAGGATCCATAATAGCTCTTCTTTGAAGATCTGATAGAATTCCCCACTAAACCCATCTGGTCCTGGGATCTTTTTTGATGGGATACTATTAATGACTGCTTCTATTTCCTCAGGCCTTATGGGACTATTTAGATCCTGTTTTAATGTTGGCACCTGGTATGTATCTAGAAAGTTTTCCATTTCATCCAGATTTTCAAACTTTGTTGAGTATAAACTCTTATAGTAGGATCTTATGATTTTTTGAATTTTCACAGTTTCTGTTGATATGTCTTCTTTTTCATTTCTGATTTTATTAATTTAGATACTGTCTCTGTGCCCTCTGGTTAGTCTGGCTAAGGGTTTATCTATTTATTGATTTTTCTCAAAAATAGCTCCTGATTTTGTTGATTCTTTGTATAGTTCTTTTTGTTTCTATTTGGTGGATTTTGACTCTGAGTTTGACTATTTCCTGCTGTCTACTCCTTTTGGGTGTATTTGTTTCTTTTTGTTCTAGAGCTTTAAATTGCTCTGTCAAGCTATTAGTGTAAGCTATCTCCATTTTCTTTTTGGAGGCACTCAGAACTAGGAGCTTTTCTGTTGGCATTGCTTTCATTGTGTCCCATAAGTTTTGGTATGATGTGTCTTGATTTAAATTAAATTCTAAAAAGTCTTTAATTTCTTTCTTTATTTCTACCTTAACCAAGCTAACATCGAGAAGAGCATTGTTCAAAGTTCATGTGTATATGTGTTTTCCAAACATTCCATTGTTTTTGTTTGAGCTTAAGACTAACCTTAGGCTGTGGTGATCTGAAAAGGTGCATGGAATAATTTCAATACTTCTGTATCTGTTGAGGCCTGTTTTATGTCCAATTACATGGTCAGTTTTGGAGAAGATACCATGAGGTGCTGAGAAGAAGGTATATTCTTTTGCTTTAGGGTGGAATGTTCTATAAATATCTGTTAGATCCATTTGGTCCAACACTTCAGTTGGTTTCACTGTGTCTCTGTTTAGTTTCTGTTTCCATGTTTTGTCCATTGTTGAGAGTGGAATGTTGAAGTCTCCCACTATTATTGTGTTGGGTGCAGTGTGCACTTTGAACTTTAGTAAAGTTTCTTTTATGAATGTGGATGCCCTTGCATTTGGAGCATAGATGTTCAGAATTAAGAGTTCATCTTCATAGACTTTTACTTTGACCAGTATGAAGTGTCCCTCTTTATCTGTTTTGACAACTTCTGGTTGAAAGTCAAATTTATCCAATATAATAATGGCCACTCCAGCTAGGCCGTGGTGGTGCATGCCTTTGATCCCAGTACTTGGGAGGTAAAGGAAGGCGAATTTCTGAGTTTGAGGCCAGCGTGGTCTACAGAGTGAGTTCCAGGCCAGCCTGGTCTACAGAGTGAGTTCCAGGACAGCCAAGGCTGTACAGAGAAACCCTGTCTTGAAAAAACTGAAAGAAAAAAAAGAAAAAGAAAAGAATGTCCACTCCAGCTTGCTTCTTGGGACCATTTGCTTGAAAATTGTTTGCCAACTTTTGACTCTTAAGTAGTGATTATCTTTGTCATTGAGGTGGGTTTCTTCTATGTAGTAAAATGTTGGGTCC
The DNA here is from genome assembly GCF_947179515.1 of Apodemus sylvaticus. Lineage (NCBI taxonomy): Eukaryota > Metazoa > Chordata > Mammalia > Rodentia > Muridae > Apodemus > Apodemus sylvaticus. Next base: position 108,444,362 of record NC_067475.1, read on the forward strand.
TGTTTACAGATCTAGTCTGTTAGTCTATATCTTTTTATTGGGGAATTGAGATCATTAATGTTAAGAGATATTAAGTAAAAGTGATTGTTGCTTACTGTTATCTTCTTTGTTAAAGGTGAAATTCTGTTTGTGTAGCTATCTTCTATTGGGTTTGTTGAAAGATTACTTTATTGCTCTTTCTAGGGTGTGGTTTCCCACCATGTGTTAGCATTTTCCACCCATTATCCTTTGTAGAACTGGATTTGTAGAAAGATATTGTGTAAATTTGTTTTTGTCATGGAATGTCTTGTTTTCTCTGTCTATGGTAATTAAAAGTTTTGCTGGGTATAGTAGTCTGGGCAGGCATTTGTGTTCTCTTAGGGTCTATATGAGTTGTACCCATGATCTTCTAGCTTTCATTGTCTCTGGTGAGAAGTCTGGTGTAATTCTGATAGGTATACCTTTATATGTTACTTGACATTTTTCTCTCGCTGCTTTTAATATTCTTTCTTTGTTTAGTGCATTTGGTGTTTTGATTATAATGTGACAAGATGAATTTCTGCTCTGGTCCAGTCTGTTTGGAGTTCTGTAGGCTTCTTGTATGTTCATGGGCATCTCTTTCTTTGGGTTAGGGAAGTTTTCTTCTAGAATTTTGTTGAAGCTATTTACTGGCCCTTTAAGATGTAAATCCTAGCTCTCTTCTATACCTATAACTCTTAGGTTTGGTCTTATTATTGTGTCCTGGATTTCCTGGATGTTTTGGGTTACAAGCTTTTTGCATTTTGCATTTTATTTGACTCTTAAGTCAATGTTTTCTATGGAATCTTCAGCATCTGAGATTCTTCCTTCTCTCTCTTGTATTCTGTTGTTGATGCTTGCATCTATGACTCCTGAACTCTTTCCAAGGTTTTCTATCTCCAGAGACGTCTCACTTTGCGATTTCTTTATTGTTTCTACTTCCATTTTTAGATCCTGGATAGTTTTGCTCAGATCCTTCACTTGTTTGTTTGTGTTTTCCTGAAATTCTTTAAGGGATTTTTATGTTTCGTCTTTAAGAGCTTCTACCTATTCACCCATGTTCTCCTGTGTTTCTTTTAGGGATTTTTGTGATTCCTCCTTAAGAACTTCTGTATGTTGACCCATTTTCTCCCATAGTTCCCCATGGGAATTTTGTGTTTCCTCTTTAAGGGGTTCTACCTGCTGACCCATATTCTCCCATCTTTCTTTAAAGGATTTTTGTGTTTCCTCTTTAAGGGCTTCTACCTGTTGACCTATGTTCTCTTGTATTTCTTTAAGGGAGTTATTTATGTCCTTCTAGAAGTCCTCTAACAGCATCATGAGATGTGATTTTAAATCCAGCTCTTGCTTTTCCAATGTGATAGAGTATCCTGGATTTGCTGTTGTGGGAGACCTGGGTTCTGATGGTTCCAGCCTGCCTTGGTTTCTGTTGGTAATGATCTTATATTTGCCTTTGGCTATCTAGTGATCTCAGGTGTTAGCTGTTCTTGCTGTCTCTGACTGACTTCTCTGTCCTGCAGCCTTGTGTATCTGTACTCCTCAAATGCCCTGCATACAGCTGGTTCTCCAGGAAGTATCAGGAGATGGGGTCTTCCCTGTGGCAGATTTGGCAATGGTTGAATGCCCTATAGGCTGCTATTTCTCAAATGCCCCACTGTTGCTGGATCTCTAGAAAGTGTCAGGAAATGGGATCTTCCCCATGGCAGAACTGGCATGGGTCTACCTTGTGGGAAAAAATGGGACAGGTGATGGCAGAAGATGGAGGGGTAGAAGGATGGAAGGGAAATGGTGATCTGGAGGGATGGCAGGTTTTGGTGGTTGCTGGGTATTGTGTCCCAGCCAGCAACTCTGGGCCTCCAGAGGTGGGGGTGGTTCTTACTGAATGCCCTGCTGCTTCTGGATCTCTAGAAAGTATCAGGAAATGGGGTCTTTTCCATGGAAGAACTGGTACAGGTCTACTGTCCCTTCCCCCACAACATTAAGCTGGCTGGCAACCCCCACTCTTCCGATGGGTTATCTCCGGCCTTTGTTCCTTGGAACAATAAGGCGCCTTCACCTTGACTACCAACACTGCCTCAAGGCGGTTTCACCTGGGACCCAGCAGAGACCCCGCCAGACTGGAAGCAGGCGACCTGCTGAGATTTGGAGCCAAAGAGTTCTCGGCCTACCCTTTGATGTGACCAGCTTCTGGGAGGGGTTGGGTTATTCCCCTAAGACTATATATCTTGATATAGAAATATTAAAGTTAGTCTTGACCGGCACTGTCGCCTTGACTCAGTCTCTCTTTTCGCCCCCTTCCCATCCCCCTCAGAATTCTCTTCCAGGTAATCTGGTTCGTATGTGGCCGCTGGCGGCCAACATATTGGCGCCCAAACAGGGACATGACCTGATATGGGAGAATTTCCTGAGGTGACCCTATCTGGCGAAGCTTCACAGAAAAATTGGAAAGAAGATGGTATCCGCACGGTAAGCAACATAGAAGTCAAATGCTAGCGCTAGTGTAAAATTTTATTCTTTGAAACTATTGTTGTGAGCGCAGAGGGATATGGTTTAGCAAGCAAAATTGTGCTGACCCGGCACAGTGGCCGCTTGGGGTTAAGCGATAGGGAAAAATGGGACAGGAAAGTTCGCACACACACACACACACACACACACACACACAGTTCATTCATTCAACATGAAGAAGTCAAACAAGTACCAACTTTGAGCTTTCATCCCTCTATTCTAGTGTTTTTGGTGAGAAAAAGTACTCTGCCTGCTACCAAAAGAGAACCACAAACACAAAACCAGTCACATACACACATCCTGTCTGTATAATATGTCATGGCAATGGTAACACAGAATTTATAGGAGTATCCAGCCAACATTTGGTTTGACTGAAAACCCACTCTACAAGATGGAATCCATACCCTACAATGTTTCAGTGACCAGGAATCAGAGAACAGATAGCCCAGAAACCAAGGGTAAAACCAAGAACTACTGGTCTAAAAAGAAATAAGTATCAATGAAGTGACTTCTAATGATGTTCTATTACACTCATAGATAAGTGATTTATTCCATCATCATTTGTGAAGATTATTCCAGTAGCAGATGGGAACAGATACAGAAACCAAAAGGTAGACATTATATAAAGTATCTAAATCATATGCCTTCATCAAATTCTTTGTTCCATGTAGAGAGCCTTATTTAGTTGCCATGCCACTTCCTAGCAGGAAGTTGATATCGACCATATGTGAAAGTTCCTCTCACAGCCTTTGAGTGGGAACTCCTGTGTCAGCCATAATCCCCTCCACCCAGGGTGGAGTGTTCAGACAAAGGTGAATACTATTCTTCAAGAACCTGCAGTTTCCTGAAAAACACTAGGCACTTGTGGAACAACTGAGCTGATTCTGCTGAGAAGCTTCCAGACTTTTCCCCTACATATATATATATATATATATATATATATATATAGTTCTTCATTAAACTTTGAGACCTTGAATAGCAGGTGTTATCTTGGTCTCCGTCTCTTTTTTGCCTCCTTCCAATAATTTCCCAGTTTCCCTTCAAGGTAACCCATTCAATGTAACTGTGGGCAATTATAGTCCCAGAGCTCAGGGACAAGGATATGGAGGATGTACGAGCCAGAAGGAATGGAGAACATCAGGTGAACAAAGCTCTCTGCAACAGCCAAGTAAAGCTCAAATAAATGCACAGACACCAAGTGTAGGGCCTACAAAGGTCTGTACCAGGTCCACTGCATATGTATTTATAGGTTTCAGCTTAGTATTTTTATAGGTCTTAGTGAAGTGTTTGGACAGGTAGGTCTTGGGTCTTAGGATTGTTCTTGGGTCACATTTCCTTCTTTTGGGTTGCCTTCTGACCAGAATTAATATCGAGTTTTCTGGTAATCTTTATTTATCTTTCCTTTCATATAGCAATGTTTTGTTGTTATTGCATCAAACCCTGTTCTTTTTTTTAGTAAGAAGCTGAAAAAGAATGTAACCAGAAGGCTCCTGTGGCACAGAGCTTAGGTTCCAGTCCTGAGGCCTCTGGCGGGAGCCCTCAGATCTCTCCACTTCCGGATCCAGATCAGCCTGGGCGGCAACACCACATCTCCAAGTCCTGCAAGAGGCAAGAGGGGCTTCTGGGCGGCCAGCGGGGAGAAGTCAGTGTGCTCTGGTGAATCAAGTGGGCCCTGGCAGGATCCTCCAGGTGTCTGCTTTGGGATCTGAACAGCCTGGGCCAAAGCACTTGGTCTCCAGGAAGTGCGGGAGACCTAGTGTGCACCCAGAGGCAGTCTGGTGAGCTTAGGTTCCAGTCCTGAGGCCTCTGGCAGGAGCCCTCAGATCTCTCCGCTTACGAATCCAGATCAGCCTGGGCGGCAACACTACATCTCCAGGTCCTGAAAGAGGCAAGAGGGGCTTCCAGGCAGCCAGCAGGGAGAAGCCGGAGTGCTCTGATAAACAACTTCAGCAAAGTGGCTGGTTATAAAATCAACTCAAGCAAATCAGTTGCCTTCCTATACTCAAAGGATAAGCAGGGTGAGAAAGAAGTTAGGGAAAGGACACCCTTCAAAATAGCTACAAACAATATAAAGTATCTTGGTGTGACTCTAACCAAACAAGTGAAAGATCTATATGACAAGAACTTCAGGTCTCTGAAGAAGGAAATTGAAGAAGACCTCAGAAAATGGAAAAATCTGCCATGCTCATGGATTGGCAGGATTAATATAGTTAAAATGGCCATCTTGCCAAAAGTGATATACAGATTCAATGCAATCCCCATCAAAATCCCAACTCAGTTCTTCACAGAGTTAGAAAAAGCAATTCTCAAATTCATCTGGAATACTAAAAACCCCAGGATAGCTAAAACTATTCTCAACAACAAAAGAAATTCTGGGGGATTCAGTATCCCTGACTTCAAGCAATTCTACAGAGCAATAGTGTTAAAAACTGCATGGTATTGGCACAGTGACAGACAAGTGGACCAATGGAATAGAATTGAAGATCCAGAAATGAATCCACACACCTATGGTCACTTGATCTTTGACAAAGTAGCCAAAAACATCCAGTGGAAAAAAGATAGCCTTTTCAACAAATGGTGCTGTATCAATTGAAGGTCAGCATGCAGAAGAATGCAAATTGATCCATTCTTATCTCCATGTACTAAACTTCACTCCACGTGGATCAAGGAACTCCATGTAAAAGCAGACACACTGAAACTAATAGAAAAGAAACTGGGGAAGACCCTTGAGGACATGGGCACAGGGGAAAAGTTCCTGAACAGATCATAGGTTATGCTTTAAGATCAAGAATTGACAAATGGGACCACATAAAATTACAAAGTTTCTGTAAGGCAAAGGACACTGTTAAAAGGACAAAATGGCAACCATCAAATTGGGAAAGGATATTCACCAACCCCACATCTGATAGAGGGCTACTACCCAATATATACAAAGAACTCAAGAAGGTAGACCCCAGGGAACCAAATAACCTATTAAAAATGGGGTACAGATCTTAACAAAGAATTTTCACCTGAAGAAATTCAGATGGCTGAGAGGCACCTTAAGAAGTGCTCAACAACATTAGTCATTAGGGAAATGCAGATCAAAACAACCCTGAGATTTCACCTTACACCAGTCAGAATGGCTAAGGTCAAAAACTCAGGAGACAGCAGGTGTTGGCGAGGATGTGGAGAAAGAGGAAAACTCCTCCACTGCTTGTGGGGCTGTAAGATGGTACAACCACTGTGGAAATCAGTCTGGAGGTTCCTCAGAAAACTGGACATGAGACTTCCAGAGGACCCTGCTCTCCCTCTCCTGGGCATATACCCAAAGGATTCCCCAGCATGCAATAAAGACGCATGTTCCATTATGTTCATAGCAGCCTTATTTATAATAGTCAGAAGCTGGAAAGAACCCAGATTCCCCTCAAAGTAGGAATGGATACAGAAAATGTGGTATATTTATACAATGTAATACTACTCAGCAATTAGAAACAATGAATTCACAAAATTTTTAGGCAAATGATTTGATCTGGAAAATATCATCCTAAGTGCGGTAACCCAATCACAAAAGAATACACATGGAATGCAATCTCTGATAAGTGGATATTAATTATCCCAGAAGCTCTGAATACCCAAGGCACAAATTGCATAACAAATGACTCCCATGAAGAAGTATGGAGAGGGTCCTGATCCTGGAAAGGATTGATCTGGCATGGGAAGGGAATATAAGGACAGAAAAAAAGGAGGGAGGTGATTGGAGAAGGGATGGAGAGAAGAAGGTTTATGGGACATAAGGGGAGGGGGGATCCGGGAAAGGGGAAATCATTTGGAATGTAAACAAAGAATATAGAAAATAAAAATATTTAAAAAAAAAGAAAAAAAGAATGTAACCAGAAGAAAGGGAATGTAGGGATCAACTGGGTGGAGAGAGAAGGAAGTTTTAATCAAGATATATTGTATGAGAAAAGAATCTGTTTTCAGCAGAAAGAAAAATAAAAGAGTAAAATATAGCAACAGAATAGAGACCCATACATACTACATCTACATATTTTGACCAAATAACCTCCAATAGAAATGGCAAGAACATACAGTGCGAAGAAAATTACTACAGCTACATGTACAAAATGATGGAACTGGCCTCTTATTTCATACTCAAAACCAACATGAGACTCAAAAGGTAAACTATAAAAGCTCTTACAATGTTTTAAAGTTGTCTCTGAACTTTATAGAAAACCAAACATCTCATATGATAACAAGGAATGGAACTTTATTTCTTTTCTGACTTTTTAATTTAAAATAAATTATTTAATTCTGCTTTTTAGTGTGTGTGTGTGTGTGTGTGTGTGTGTGTGTGTTTGTATGGGCATGGGACCCCAAAACAGCAATCCTGTGGGAAGAGGAGAACTTTCTGGAATCAGCATTTCCTTTTCACCATTATATGAATTTCTGGGGTTGAACCCAAGAATATATTTATCACTGAATCATCTGGATTTGTGAGCCCTGGATTTGTTGAGAGCATCACAATTCCCCAAAAATCAAAATAGCATGAAAGTGATAGTTTGTGATAGGCTCTGAGCTGCTCCACTGATCTTAGGCCCTGTGTGCTCCTAGCTGGTCCCTTCCAGAGAGAAGGTGGAGATCTCACCTCTGCTCAGAAGTGAACAGGTTTCTGGGAGATCACTCTCTCCTGTCAGGCTGTGCACAGAAGGCTGTGGAGTTTCCTGGCTCCCTGGAGCAAATCGTCTTTTGGCTTTAAAGTATGGAGAATGTTGTAATGGTAACTAGAAACAACAGGGATTTTGCCTCAAGAAAAATGCTGAAATAAGTTTAATCCCATTTCTAAATGCCTTCTGTTTCTCAGGACACTGGGGTTTTTCCATGACTTGGAAAAGGTTACTGTTTTGGTTTTTTGGTTTTTGGTTTTGTTTTGGTGTGTGTGTGTGTGTGTGTGTGTGTGTGTGTGTGTGTTTGGTTTTTTTCCATTCTGGAGCTTATCTCTATGACACTCAGTCCTTTATTCCATATTAGGAACCATCACTGACAAATATTAGAAATTTAGAAATTTGACTACTAGAAATTATTTCATAACAAACTAAAATGTTTTTGCATAACTGCTATAGGGGATGGTGATTGGGGAGGTTTGTTAACTGTAGTTTTAGAAGGCTATTATATATTAAGGCTAACATCTATGATATAGTGACTTTATAAGGGAATTCTATTGAGAAGGGTTATTTTGAAACACATCCTGGGTTATATCTTTGGGAACCAATAAATAACACAGACTGAGAATAAGAAAGATAGAGTGAGCTAAGTTAGAAGTAAGAGAGGTGTAAAGAGAAAGAAGACAGAAACCTCAGGGAAGAAAATGGAACCATGTTCTTCACAGATTGTTGAAAATGCTCAGAGCCTGTGTTTTTGTTTACATATGAAACTGAAAATCATCTTCTTGATTCTTTGAAGAACTGTGTTGGAATTTTGATGAAAATTGCATTAAAGGCAATCAAGAGTATATCAATTGAAAAGGAAGTAGTCAAATATCATTATTTTCAGATTGTATAATAATATACATAAGTAACTAAAGTGAAAATTTCTGGTTTGGTTGGAGACCCAGTTGTGTCATTTGATTTTTTTTGGAAACTGTACTATAAGAAGATGTTTTCCTGAAGCAGACATGTGAGAGGATGTTTTGCTGAAAATAGACATGTGGTGTTTTTCAGAAGCTGACTGGTGAAAAGGCATGTGATATTTTTGCTGGAGCAGACCCTTGAGAGGACGTGGTTTCCTCTGGATTGAGGTGCTGCTGCTTCTATTGCTTTTGCTACTGCTGCTGCTGATGATGATGATTGTGTTTGGTGTTTTCATAGTGAACTGGACTGAAGATAACAAATATTAAAATTGTCCAAGGAATTTATTCTAAACAGACCCACATCCCCCTTATTCTATCTTTTTTTATTTCTTTTTTTTATTGAATATAATCTTTATTTGCATTTCAAATGCTAAAATGTTTCTGGTATTCCCCCTCCCTGAATACCCTCAATACCCCCTCTCACCCTCTGCCTCCACGTATATGCTCCTCCACCCAACCCACTCCTCCCTACCTCCCTCAATTTCTCTTTGTTGGGACATCTATTGTGCCTTCACAGGATAAAGGACCTCTCCTCCCACTGATGTCCCACAAGGCATTCCTCTGCCACATTTTTGGCTGGAACCATCTATACCCCTTGATTGATGGCTTAGTCCCCATGAGTCCTGGAGCGTCAGGGTAGCTGACCTAGTTGTTCTTCCATTGGGACTGTAAACCCCTTCAACTCCTCTAGTCTGCCCTCACTTAGTATGATATTCTCCAGCTCCATCCATTTGCCTAAGAATTTGATGAATTCATTGTTTCTAATGGCTGAATAGTACTCCATTGTGTATATATACCACATTTTTTGCATTCATTCTTCTGTTGAGGGATACCTGGGTTCTTTCCAGCTTCTGGCTATTATAAATAGGGCTGCTATGAACATAGTGGAGCATATATCCTTATTACATGCTGGGGAATCCTCTAGGTATATGCCCAGGAGTGGTATAGCCAGATCTTTCGGAAGTGACATGCCCAGTTTTCTGAGGAACCGCCAGACTGATTTCCAGAGTAGTTGTACCAATTTACAACCCCACCAGCAGTGGAGGAGTGTTCCTCTTTCTCCACATCCTTGCCAACAGCTGCTTTCTCCTGAGTTTTTGATCTTAGCCATTCTGACTAGTGTAAGGTGAAATCTCAGGGTTGTTTTGATTTGCATTTCCCTGACGACTAGTGAAGCTGAGCATTTTTTAAGATGTATCTCCACCATCCAAAGTTCTTCAGGTGAGAATTCTTTGTTTAACTCTGTACCCCATTTTTAATAGGGTTATTTGGTTTTCTGGGGTCTAACTTCTTGAGTTCTTTGTATATATTGGATATTAGCCCTCTATCTGATGTAAGGTTGGTGAAGATCTTTTCCCAATTTGTTGGTTGCTGATTTGTCCTTTTGATGGTGTCCTTTGCTTTACAGAAACTTTGTAATTTTATGAGGTCCCATTTGTCAGTTCTTGACCTTAGAGTATAAGCTATTGGTTTTCTGTTCAGGAACTTTCCTCCTGTACTGATGTCCTCAAGGATCTTCCCCAGGTACTTTTCTATTAGCTTCAGAGTGTCTGGCTTTATGTGGAGGTCTTGATCCATTTGGAGTTGAGCTTAGTACAAGGAGATAAGGATGGATTAATTCATATTCTTCTGAATGCTGACCTCCAGTTGAACCAGCACCATTTGTTGAAAAGGCTATCTTTTTTCCACTGGATGTTTTCTGCCCCCTTTGTCAAGAATCATGTGGCCGTAGGTGTGTGGGTTCATTTCTGGATCTTCAATCCTATTCCATTGATCCGCCTGCCTGTCACTGTACCAATACCATGCAATTTTTAACATTATTGCTCTGTAGTATTGATTGAGGTCAGGGATACTGATTCCTCCAGAGTTTCTTTTGTTGTTCAGAATAGTTTTAGCTATCCTGGGTTTTTTGTTATTCCAGATGAATTTTAGAATTGCTCTTTCTAACTCTCAACAACATTAGTCTTTAGGGAAATGCTAATCAAAACAACCCTGAGGTTTCACTTTATACTCATCAGAATGGCTAAGATCAAAAACTCAGAAGACAGCAGGTGTTGGAGAGGATGTGAAGAAAGAGGAACACTCCTCCACTGCTGGTGGGGTTGCAAATTGGTACAACCACTCCGGAAATCAGCCTAGCAGTTCCTCAGAAAACTGGGCACATCACTTCAGGAGGATCCTGCTATACCACTCCTGGGCATATACCCAGAAAATTCTCTAACATGTAATAAGGATACATGCTCCACTATGCTCATAGCAGCCCTATTTATAATAGCCAGAATTTGGAAAGAACCCAGGTATCCCTCAACGGATGAATGAATGCAAAAAACATGGTATATATACACAATGGAGTACTATTCAGCCATTAGAAACAATGAATTCATGAAATTCTTAGACAAATGGATGGAGCTGTAGAACATCATACTAAGTGAGGTAACCCAGTCTCAAAAGATGAATCATGGTATGCACTCACTAATAAGTGGATATTAGCCTAGAAAATTGGAATACCCAAAACATAATCCACACACCAAATAAGGTACAAGAAGAACGGAGTGGCCCCTGCTTCTGGAAAGACTCGGTGTAGCAGTATACGGCAATACCAGAACAGGGAAATGGGAAGGGGTGGATGGGGGAATGGAGGGAAGAGGGCTTATGGGACCTTTGAGGAGTAGAAAGCCAGAAAAGGGGAAATCATTTGAAATGTAAATAAAAAATTTATCAAATAAAAAGAAGGTGGTGCCATCTCTGGACTGGTAGTCTTGGGTTCTATAAGAAAGCAATCTGAGCAAGCCAGGAGAATCAAGCCAGTAAGTAACATCCCTCCATGGCCTCTGCATCAGCTCCTGATACCTGACCTGCTGGAGTTCTAGTCCTGACCTCCTTTAGTGATGAACAGCAATGCGGAAGTATAAACTGAATAAACCCTTTCCACCCCAATTTGCTTCTTGGTCACGATGTTTGTGCAGTAATAGAAACCCAAAGACATCTATCCAGCCTGCTGAATGTATATAGGGGTAGGGCCAGATCCTAAAGGCTCACGCCCTTAGGACAAACTCACTGACATACCTGCCACCAGGGTCAGCTCTACTCTGCTGTCCAGGTGCTATGCAAATCCACTCTCTCAAATGCAGCAATAGATAAGATGGTGGAGATTTCCAATACTCACCAGGTAAAGGGCAGGGCCAACTCTCCTAGGTCCACAGCATAGCATGACTGACAAGGAGCAGAGCCAGCTCTCACATGGTACCCCATCACCAGGTACAGCTAGAATGTACTGCCCAGTAAACACAGAAATGTACTCCCAGTGTGTGTGTGTGTGTGTGTGTGTGTGTGTGTGTGTGTGTGTGTATGTAGATGTAGATGTGGGGGTTGTCTACTTTCCAGAGTGCTGCATCCAACAAAGAACAGGGTCAGCTCTCCCTTTCTCTCGACTACTGTCGAGGTTTCGCATACTGTCCAGACAAGGGTCAGGTAAAGCTCTGCTCAACCTTTGGACATCTATGTGGCCTTCTGCATGGACTTTGGTGGTAATGAGGGCACCAAATGAACACAGATCTTTGCTGCTGTAGAGCGATGGGCCAAGACTGTCTGTCAGTAGTAGCTCATGGCCAAAACTTCACCATGGCCTCAGTGTGGGCTATTCACATCAGAATGTTCCTCCCCACCCTCATGTTTCCAGTTCCACCTCACTTTATAGTATGTTTCTCTCTCCCCACCCCCATATCTTCATAGCCTACTTATTTCTCATAGTGGTGCCCACACACACTGTGCCAGCAATGACATCTCTTGAAAGTTAGTCAACTAAATTTTTTCTCATAAACATTTGCATAAACATTTTTATTTTGTTGTTTTTCTTTTTATTTTATTTTTATTTAAAAAATATATAAATTCAAGTATATTTTATTCTTCTCCTCTAGACCTCTGTGCCAATTCAACTTTTAAGTTTTTCTCAAAAATTAGACCAAAACCTCCCAAACATAGAAAACAAAATACAACACATAAAGAGAAAGGAAAAAGCCCACATTGTAACCAAACAAAATAATTAGAACACAAATGAACTGTGAAGTCAATTATATGTTTGCACCTACTCCTGAACATTAGGTCTGTCATATTGTTGATATACCCAGTGTCAATCTACTGGAAAAAAAACTGATTTCTTGACTCACAGCAGGTATAATTGGCAGGTCAGTTGTTAACCTTTAACCTTGAGACTAGGTTTTCATTCAGTCAGTTATTTACTTTTATAAATATAACAAAATATAACATAAAAAGATTAAAAACAATTGCATTGACATTGGATAAGCTAAAACTATAAGAAGAAAAGAGCCCCAGAGAAGGCACAAGAGTCAAAGACCCACTTGTTCACACACTCAGGAATCTCATAAAAGCACTAAACTGGAAGCCATAATATAAATGCAGAGGACCTAGTGCAGAACGGTGCAGGTCCTGTGCATTCTTTCTCTAGGAGCCCACAAGCTTTGCACATGTGCATATAAACAGCCTTGTTTTCTTGACATCCTGTATCTCCTCTGACTATGACACTCTTTCTTTCCCCTCTTATGCAGGGTTCCTAGGCTCTAGGGAAAGAATTCAATGGAGTATCCCATTTACGATAAGTGTCCAAGGTCTCTCATGCTTCATCCTATCATAGGAACACTAACTTAACCATGTTCCTTGCTACTCTCTTGATAGAATAAAGACATTGAAAACAACCTAGATACTCCTCAACAGAAGAATGGATATAGAAAATGTGATTCATTTCCATAATCTAGTATTTATTACTTTTCCTTTGAAAAGAATTACATCAAGATCTTTCCAGGCAAATGGATAGAACTAAAAAATAATTAATCTGAGCTAGGTATCCCAGAGCCAAGAAGACTTTCATCATAGAATCTTTCTCCTACAGCAGCTAAAGACAAATATAGAAACCCACAGTCAGACATTCTGCAAAGGATGAAAGAGCATGAAACATAAACATTTTTAATGAGATAAAATATTTGTTTCTGGTATGGTAACAGAACTGAGGTTAAAGGGTAAGAAACTACAGAGTCACATGACAAAACCTAGGAAATCTGACTGTGGAGATCAGCATCAAGGTACTGGCCTGAGTTTATCGCCCAGCTCATAAGCTTATATAAAGCATTTGGGCCAATCCTAAGCCCTAAATCCTTGGCCAATTTTAACTCACCACACCATCACCATGCTCCAATAAAAGCCCAGTTTAATGAGGAACCATGAAAGGAGTGAAGGGTGTATCACCCCCTTGGCTCTGATTTGATGTCTCACTGATGTGCCAGGGGCCATCTTAGATATGATATCATGTACAGCAGATAAGGATTCTTCGAGGAGTCTCAGGAGCCTATGGCACCTTGCTCTCCATCCCAGTGTTCCTTCACAATGTTGACCACCACATCCCCTACACACAGGACTTTACAGTTCTTTTTTAATATGATACTCTTATACATTTCTTGAAAATATCATACATTCCTATATTACATTTTGATCCTACACTAGCCTCCCTATTCTATGTCTATTTCCTCCTAGATCCATATCCCCAACCTTTTACCCAACCGCATGTCTTCTTTTTACTTTATAAGCCACTAGGTCCAATTTCAGTAGCTCATATATGCACATGTAAGGTGCCATCCACTGGGTCATGGTTAAGCTGCAGGAGACCACACTTTTAAAATAAAAACTCTTTGTTCTAGTAACAATCTGTTGCCAATAAATCCCCATCTGGGGTTAGGGATATGATTCACTTCCGTATCCATGGTGAAATAATTATTGATTATAACTTGATCTTGTTCAGGGTTTATGAAGGCAGCCATGTCTTCATTCCCACTGCAACAGTCTGGCCAATCCAGAAGACCATTTGTCTCACACTGATCTTCTCCAATATCTACCACTTATAACCTTTCTACCCTTTCTTCCTCAATGATCTCGGGAGGAGGAGGGCACAATAATCATATACATGACAGATTTGTTGCTAATGATCCCTACAGATATTACTCTCTTCACTTTGACCAGTTATAATTTTCTGTGTTTCCTCATGTACACTGCACAGAAAGAATTCTCTTATGAGTGCTGAGAGCTACACTAATCTATAAGGACAGAGAAATATGTTTCAAACACAGTTTAATATTATCCACTAAGGAAAATAATAGTAGTTCATTCCCCATCAGACTTATGAACATCCTAGCCCTAGGTTCTGGACCATATTCACAGCACCTAGCATGTTTGCTTCCTGTGGAATGGGCCTTAAATCCAATCAGAAAGTGATTATTCTAATAACATTTGTGCTATCAATTTACCCCTGGGCATTTGTAAAGATGACTTCTTCCTCCACCACAAATTGTTCCATATGCTTATCAAAAATTACCATGTTACTTAGATATTTGAAAAAATATTTCATGTGTATCAAAGTAAATTATATATGGAAAAAATTTCAGTTCTGGTTTAAGATAGTTTAGTTGATGACCCCTGCGGCAGTTTGAATATGCCTGGGGACAGGGAGTGACATTATTGAGAGATGAGGCCTTGGTAGAGGAAGTGTGTCACTGTAAGAGAGGGCTTTGAGATCCTCCTCCTAGCCATGTGGGAACCAGTCTACTCTTTGTTTCCTTTGGATGAAGATGTAGAACTTTTGGTCACCAGGGACTGGAGTATTGCTGTGATAGGCCTGAGCATGATTTTGTTTGGAGGAATATGAATTTGGGGACTTTGTAAAGCAGTGGAATGCTTTAAGTGGGGCTTACTGGTCCATACTAGTAGAAACATGGAGCATTCCTGAGTGCATTTTGAACTGCAGGGACCTAGTTCAAGAGTTTTCGGAGAAGACATTTAGTATGTGGTCTAGAGTCTGATTTGTGAAATTTTTGGTAAAGAATGTGGCTGATTTTTGCAATTGTCCAAAGATTCTGCCTGAGGCTAAGGTGAAGAGATCTATATTAATTGTTTTGACAAAAAAGTCTCAAAACAGTTCTTGACTTGATGGTAATGGACTGAATCTCTGAACCTGTAAACCAGCCCCAATTAAATGTTGACCATTATAAGAGTTTCCTTGGTCATGGTTCACAGCCATAAAACACAAATCAAGAAAACCCCTTTATTTTATAAAGAAAAAAAATAAAACCAAAAAGATTACTGTAGATCTTTTAGATTCTAGATAATCATGGGTCAAATGACAAAAAAGAAACATATATATCTAGTTTTTGTGGTTTACCAACAACAATGAAATGTTTTAATGTCAGGGAAGATCCTTATATGATAAAGTCAGAGAGATCAGTGATAGTTATTAAAATGAAATGATGTTCCAACTGTAAGAGAAAAAATACTGAAAGTAATGAAGATTAGGATTACTTTATCAGCTAAATCATAAGACATACCTAATTTCTGAAAGTCTTCTCAACTTTAAGCAAAAGCACAAATCAACTGAAAACAACCATAAGGAGTCAGCAGCAGTACCAGAAATTTGACAGTGATTTTAGTTCCTCGCAGTGGAAATGCAGTTGTTTTTGCAGTTGTTGGTACTGACAGAGAGGACCATAATAAAGGGGAGAGTAAGCCTGGGTATTATCAGCCCAGATACCTTCTTAGGTTAGAAATACAGTTTCTATGTGGGCTAATGATTCACTTCAACATATGAAAATAATACTGCAAATAATTCTGACTCCCACAGATAGTTGGCTAGGTATCATCATTGGATTAGTAATCACTGTCTAAGAATGAATGAAGTTTTGGCCTTTTAAAAATTAAAATAAAGTATAATTTCATAATTATACTTTTGAAGATTTCCTCCTTGAAACCCACCCCAATACATGTGTGTGCATTATGAATATGTATATATGATTCAGTGCTACTTGCATATATATGATTCCAATAATGACTACTTATACCAGATATCCTATTAGGAGGCTTTGTCTTCCTAAAGTTTAGCTAAAGTTCAAATATGCAAGCTTTGAAATTGTTTGTAGTGAAGATATCAGCATTGCTCTCTAATACATAGGAACATCTTGTATTAAGTAGTAAATAGACCTCATATAAAGTGAATTAAAAAACAAAACCTAATCTAATTTGCCCTAAGGAAATTGAATTTTTGTATAGATAATACACACTTAAAACCCTTGACTGAAATATAGTGTAATGAGTACGCCATTAAAAATGTTACTGCTATGTTTCTCCCTAACCACTGTCTCCTTGTTTATCATCCCATTATTATCTCTGCTTGGAAACTGTCATGACCTTTTGAATATAACTACACTCAATTTTTAGTACTGAACTACTAGATTAGAAATCTTAGTGATAATAAAGATGACAATGAAACAAATATCCTGATTTTGTCAGCATTGAAAATTAGCAAAGTAATTGTCCTAACATACCCAATTAAAATTAGGTTTATTCAAAGTTCAAGTCATAGTTAAGCTCTTTAAATTTAAAATACTTTAAAGTGTAACCTTTAGGTTTCATTTCTAACTACATGACCAACTAGCTACATGTACCATCATAGATTTTCTTTTAGCCAAATTATGTACTTATCTATTAATCTCAAACCTAATTGTAAATGAAATGGTGCTGTGGCAAATGATATGACCCCATGAATTCCATCCTCTATGTGCTCATGGGTGATGGGAACTCCAACATTTGTGAGTCGTGTGACATAAATAAGTCCATCATCTCTTAGGATGTCATGTTCACATGTGAGGATATAAGTTAATGGCAATTTCTGTAACTGGGAATCATTAACTAATTGGCACATTTGTTTTAATAATAGAAAGGATTGATCTAGCATGGGAAGGGAATATAAGGACAGAGAAAAAGGATGGAAGTGATTGGAGAAGGGATGGAGAGAAGAAGGTTTATGGGACATATGGGGAGGGGGGATCCGGGAAAGGGGAAATCATTTGGAACGTAAACAAAGAATATAGAAAATAAAAATATTAATAAAAAAACAGTGTCTAATGAGTACTCTTATTTTTGCTCATTGTTTGAAACATTAACATGCCATTCCCTATTCTTCAGTTAGAAAGTGGTACACCTTCTCCTGTTCACTCATGTTCATTTACACATAGCAAGCAAATGGGAATATGATCTGAAGAGTCGCTTTAAAGTTGACAGAAGGCTTATGTAAAAATATTTTTTTAGTTTTTGGTAATAAGTTATTTTTATCTATATAGAACATACTTCCTTCCAAGTGATCTAGACATTGGCATATGTCATGATGCCCAGCTTGCTTATAACAATATTTGACATATAGTAGCTAAAGGAGCAGAAACAATAAATATAATAAAACAGCATGTCAAAAACCCATTCAAATGGACATAACCATTTGTTGCTAAATGTTGAAAACAGTAGTATCATATGCCTGGCCTTTAGCTAATTAGTATTATAACATGACAGAAAATACAAAGACTACATTACAAAAATCAGAAAGGCAGAAGGAAGTAGTTGCCCATTTTATGTGTAATCTGTCTTCACCAGAAATGGGAAGTGTCCTGAGTTTTTAGCTATAAGGAGACTCTTTCCTTTCATTTTCAAGTCCTGCTCACTTCAGGAGCCCCTCAGGGCCATCACTTAGTCAGCACAGGAGTTTACCCTGTACTACCACAACCACAAATGTCTGTCTCTATAGTCCTCCACAGAGAAGATTAGGATCTGTTTAGGTCAAAGACAGGCCCCCATCAAAGAAGTTAATTTATATAAAATGAGAGGATTAGTTGTCCTCTCAACAGCACAGCCCAAGAAAATTATCTGACAAACTCCAAAATGTACACACAATAGACACAAAGTCCAGCAAGTTCATAAGGAAAATGAAGAAAGAATGTTCTTCCAAGGAAAATGTTGTCAGACTGTTGATCCTTCCCAGTGTTTTTAGGCCAGTAATTTTTCCAAATTAAATGCAGCATCCCAGATCATTTGGAGAATAAGCAGCACATGAGTAAAACTGAGGCTAAGACAAGCAATAGCTCTCTCATGTATAAATTGACATGGTCCCCAGTTGAGTTAACTCCTGCCTGCTGATGATACTTGAGGAGCAGGAAGATTATAGTTTAGTTTAGTTTTTCATGATTCATTGAGATATACAAGAAACTTATGAGTTAAGTGAAACCTGATTCTGGGGAGATGGCTCAATTGGTAATGTCCTTGCCAGAATAAGCCTCAGGAGCTTGATCTGAAATCAGACCTGGCTATAGTGGGAGCCTTGCCCCAGAGCTACGGTAGAGAAAGAAAGGAAAATCTGAGTTTAGTGGCTATTTAATCTAATAGATGATCCTGCTGAGCTCCAGGATCAATGGAAACTACTTATGTTAAATGTAACACACACACACACACACACTATGTACAATTGGCCTTGAAAATTGTATATATATATATATATATATATATATATGTGTGTGTGTGTGTGTGTATACACATACACATACACGTACACGTACACATACACGTACATGTACACATACATATACAATTTTCAAGGCCAAACTGGTTTACCTATCAAGTTACAGGCCAACAAATGCTACACAGTAAGAGTCGATCACAGAATGAAAAAATAAAGGACGGAAAGGAAAATGAGGGAACAGCTGACTGCCACATGCTTAAACACACATATGTACAACATATGTACATGCAAGAGCAAACACACATGCACACACAAAAATAGAAAAATAATTAAATTAAATCTATTACTCATTAAGAACAAAGAGAATAATGACTTTCTCAGCAGTATTTTAATCTCCACAAAATTTACATCAAGAGAAACCAAGAAATGCCAACAAATCAATAGGTTAGCATAATGGAAGGAGCTGAGGTAGAGAGTGTCTGGATTTGCAGGTATCTCTAACTCTTTCCTGAGCCATACAGTTAACTTCTTCAATGTCTTTTGTGTTAAAGCTCTAAGATACGGGGATATTTGTCCTTACCTCTAAGTACTCCACAGAACCAGCATCCTTTGTTATGAGAAACCCCGAAACAGTGGTTTCTGGTATGCTAAAATACTTTCAGAATATCACATGCCAAATCTTCCAGAAACTCTGGTCCTTTCCACATAAAAGGTCAGTAATTGAAGACTTAGTGTTTGGATTTATTAGCACCATGGAAATCTGAGCAATGACCATGAATATTTTATCCATTAACAATCCTGAGAAATCATGGAATCTGATTTGATCAAAAGGGGTCCAGATGGAAGACATGTTAGTGCAACTACTGTCTTTTATATCTCACAGAATTTTGTGAGGTCACATGTATGCTTTCAGAAGAGGTAGTTGCTTTTACCCCAGAGTCAATGTATGGTGTTCAGCTTTATATGAACCCAGAAACCCTCTCTCTCATTGCCCTTGACCAGAACCTTGGAAGGAAAACCACTGCAGTTGGATGCCTACTCCATTCCTGACAGCTAGAAAGGTCAGCTCAGGAAGAGATGTATAATAACCAACGTGTGACACACTTCTTGAATTATTTCTAGACTTTTCATGAAGCCACCTTTATAAACTATAGTAGACACCCCAAAGAAACGAAGAAGCAGGTGGAGCAATGGTTGCATAGAAATCCCTTATTCCTCCCCGTGTGGCTGACAAAGCAGAATGCATAGAATGGAAGCAGCAAGGACAGGGTCTTCTGGTAGGCAGGATTGGTGCAGGACTTTGCATTTCAGTCCCAGCACACATCATTTTTAACAAATGCTTCAATCCTTATAGCCATACTTCTTCCCTTATACTGTCTACTAGTCTAGACTCCAACATCCTTACCTATCTTATTTAAAGACTTGGGTCAAATTTAATCTTTTTCAGTTACATGGTGTTTAAAATGCCCAATGGTAATGACCCTATAGTGACCACAATCACAGGGTTATCAGTCTGGTAGCAATTTTTGCAGGTGCTCTGGTGCATTTTTAATTTTACCCATAAGTGTGCACCTGTATGTTTGTACATGCAAACACCTAAGCAAGAGAGTCACTTCCTAAATTCACAGAGCAACATGCCTCAATTCCAATGCACCAATGTTCAATTTCCACCTTACATTAAAGACCATGTGTCATACTATGTCTTAAAAACATATGAAGTATTGGAGCTGGAGAAATGGCTCAGTCAATAGCACTGGTTATTCTTCTAGAGGACCTGATTTCCATTCCTAGCTCTCACATGGTAGCTCACAACTGTCTATAACTCCCACAGGGGATTGAGTGCACACTTCTGTTCCCTCCAGATATTGAATTCAAAAATGAATCAACTAATCCTATTTTGAGCATTTTATACTTAAAAAAATAACAGATGTTATCATTGCAATCATAAAGACAGTATTTAAAAGCAGGTAGCAGCTACTTAACAAGTATGTCTTGGAATTAATATAGGCAGTGTGGTTAAGTGCATTCATCTTAGTGCTGCACAAACCCTCAGAAGAAAGTCAAGCCTTCAGGGAAGGAAAAAATGCACTCATATCAAGCCCTATGAAAACATCATCCAGAATCATTGAAAAAATGAGCGTGTGTCAACATGCATTTCTCACCCTTTATCCGAAATAACTTAAAGGATATGATTAAGGTGGGTATATTATTCCTTTAAAAATGACTCAAACTAGTTTGCAAAGGTCAAAAGAGAAAGGAAATATGATAACATAATTCTACTCTTGTTATGTGGACAAAGCTGAAATTGTTTAATTAATACATCCTGCTTAATTCAGGATACAAAAATGATGTCACATTCAACAAAATGACTCCTCGGTCTGACATTTCACAAAAAATTACAATTAAAACATGTGAACCTAGTAAGCTAGAGGATTAATGGGAAAAAATGTAATACTCTTTCTCAGGGAAGTGATACATGTCGTTTACTTCTTTATTTTTGAGTTTATAATATAATTATACTATTTTTTCTTCCTTCCCTTCTTTTAAACCATCTCTTACCTGCCTCATTGATCTGTTTCAAATACATGACCTCGTTTTGCAAATGTAATCTCTAACATTTTATATTGGTTTTCAATAGCATGGTTTAGAATAGTGTAATAACAGTTTTTATTGGTGGTATATTAGAGATTATCAAGTGTGAAAGAGCAGCTAAGGGCTTGTCAAAAGTCCTGCATCCAGAAGGACCTCATGCTTGTTTCAAAGCTCAGCATCTATAATTTAAAATTATTTAAAATGCAATTGGACTCATTAGAACAGTGGATCATATAAATGAGCATAGGAGCTGACATGTGTGCTTCACCCATGTTGGTATGTAAATCCCACAATACCTATTTCATTTCAATAGTATATTTAATTCTATCCATCTCAGACTTTGCTTTATTCACTGGCCCTTTTAAATTTACCAGAATTCTCACCCAGTGTTCCAGATCTGAACATGAAATGCTAAAAAACTGAAGATCCTGAAGATGTAACAGCCTCAGTTTCTCCTGAAATAAGAACTTGCTTCCAATGAAAAAGTAGCAACAAATGAACTCCTTCAAAGCCTTTCTTCCATATGTAACTTCCCATCTTAGCCACTTACAGGGAAACTAAAGATCGTGAGAAAATGGGTGAGCCATAGTGCTTTTACAACCAATCCTCTGTTACTTTGCAGTAAGCTGAAACTATAGATGTTGATGGAACATGCATATCTGTCATGTAATAGTAACAGTGTAATAGTTGTAATAGTGGCATAAGCTGTGCCCACTTCCACTCCTCTGCTAAGTATATACATATCTAAGCACAAGACAAGTGACACCAGTAAGTCTGCATGTAAGATAACATACTTTCATTGGTATTTAAATGGCCATTATGGGGTTGGGAAACATGTATTATCCATTAAAGTTCTTGTCTCACAAAGCATTAAAACCAGAATTGGTTCTTCAGAACCCATTTATCAGACATGTTAGCCTGTAGTGTGCAATTGCAGCCTGGGAAAGCAGAACTGGCATCATTAAATCAAGGTGGCTAGCAAGAACAGACAAATCAGTGAGATCAGAGTTTGATTGAAAGATACTTCCTCAATAAATAAGGTAGATGCAACGTTCTAACATTGATCTTGGGCTTCCACATGCACATAGAAATATACATGCAAACACATGTATAAACACATATAGTGATTTCACACACACACATAAACACACACACACATACCTTTAAAGGTCACTATATATAGCATAAGCATAAATTGACATTTTATAATGTCTGTTCAGGGCCCTTCAGGATGCTGAAAGGCATTGTGATTTGCTCGGATGACTCTCTCTCTTCCAGTTTCGTAGACTCACCCACCCCATCTCTACTTCGCTCAAGACCCTCACAATACAGCTTGAGTTCCTGAAGCAGCAGGAATAGTAATATTAATGTAAGATATTAGGAATATATTAGAGAGGAAAGGCTAGAGTTGAATAATGATGTGTTTGTGTGTCAAGGTGACAAGAACTCAATTATCCTGACTGGTTTTATTTTATTTTGTTTGAAAACATGAAAAAAATCTAGATTTATTTGAGAGGAGGAAACAAAAAGAAAATCTCTCTTAAGCTGTCCTATGTGTAAGACTATGCAGTATATTCCATACAAGTGATTGATATCCCCAGCCGATTATCGGAGGTTCCATCATGCAAAGTATAAAAAGCAATCTGAGCGAGCCAGGAGGAACAAGTCACTGGGCACCATTTCCTCATGTCCTGTGCTTCATGATTCCTTCTGTGTGTCCTGGAGAAATATAAGCAATCAGCTCCACCCTCCTGCTCCATCCAGACATAAACCCACTCCCACTACCATGGATTTTCTACTATGATGTACTTTGTCATACCATAAGCCCATAACTCATTTCTCCTTTAGCTGCTTCTTGTCATCTTTTCTAGTCACAGAGAAAAGAAAGCAATTAATACACATCAAGTACACTGATACCAACATTAAAGGGGATTTTACAATTTATTGTTAAAAGATTTAACAGTAACTCTTATATTCAATGGTAGTTCATAGTCCTTGGTATATTTTAAACTTTGTATGACAAGACAGGCCAACTTGAGAAGAGTTTAAAAGGAGGTAATTACTTAGGTCCATGGTAGACCATTGTCTAGCAAGCACAAAACATTGGACATTGGATTCAATGTTCAGTACACACAGACAGAAACACACACACACACACACACACACACAGAGAGAGAGAGAGAGACAGAGACAGAGACAGACAGAGACAGAGACAGATAGACAGACCGATAGATAGAGATAGATGAAAGAGAGAGAGAAGAAGAATTAAATCCCTATTTAATATTACTTACTTAAAGCCAAAACTAAAGCTAAAGTCATGCAAAAAGAATAAATTTACTGGATTATTTTACATCATATAGATTACATTCCAAACATCATGCATCATGGAATCACAACATTCAAAAGATTTCATTTGTTTTAGGACTAAACTGTGCTGGTTTCTATCATATATTATACATACAACATACCAGTTGAGTCACTGTTGCTGCCAAGGTGCCCCCAGAACTGTCTCCTGAAATACAGATGCGAGTGGGATCCACTCCATATTTTGCAAGAACTTTATCCTGGAGAAATAACTTGACGACAAAAATACAATCTTCGAGGGCCGCTGGGAATAGATGCTGAGGAGCAAGTCTGTAGCTTTAAAGGTAAATCAAGCATACAAACAAACAAAACCAGTGGAGAAATTATGATTAAGTTTATGTTTTCGATTATCTCTCAATTTTCCCAGATTCTTTTAAATTAACCCATTTTGAATATTTAATTCCATCAACTAAACTTGGGCTTACTAAAATTTTCAATTTGAATACAAGAAGTAGAGTTTGGTTTAAAGGTTCTGGGGCATTGTTTCCATTGTGAGAAGAGTGAGACAGGATACATCTTTGACCTCAGAAAATTTGTAAGCTTCACCAGGCCCTCAGTAGAGTCAGTGATTCAAAAGCAATTCATAATCATTGATTAGATAATTCGTGGAAATTAAAATTTGAAAAAAAAACTTATAGAAAAGCATTGGTGGTTGTCTTTAATTAGAAATTTATTTAGACCAAAATTCCATAGAATGGTAGAATTTCATGTAACAAAACAAGGATTTGAATTAAAATTATGTTTGATATATGAACATGTAAAGCATATCACTAAAATACTGTAAGTCTTAAAACAAAATAGTATCATGATTTTACTTTCCCCCTTCTTGGACACATCTCACTGTGTTCTGTTATAGAAACTCAATTGAGCTGTCTCACTTAACTCTGTTTTAAACACTAAAATATCCATTGATTTCTACAATTCTTCACAGTTCTGTAACGAACATTAATATTCAGAAAGTCCTTGTGAAGTTTTAAATTTTGAGATGTGTCTAAGTGTTTTAAATAGCTTAATATCAACTAAGCAACATTAAAATATTATATTTTACAGTAATTTTAAAAATCAACTAAAAAACCATAGAATGCTTAGACTAGATAGATATACCTTAATGTACTCTGTTTAAAAAAAAAACTTGGGGGGCTGGAGAGATGGCTAAGCAGTTAAGAGCACTGACTGCTCTTCCAGAGGTCCTGAGTTCAAGTTCCAGCAACCACATAGTATCTCACAACCATCTGTAATGAGATTTGATGCCCTCTTCTGGTGTGCCTGAAGAAAGCCACAGTATACTTATATACATGAAATAAATAATATTTTTTAAAACTTCTTTAAATTGTAATGTGGAAATATTGGCTAAGCTATAATGAGGAAAGAAAACTATCATTACTGTTTTGAAATTTCTCAGGCATAAGTAATTCCATTTGCTTTGAAGGGATAGCTGTGAACAGGACAGTATTAAACTTTCTAGTATTCGCTACTTGACTCTATAACACTGTCAGTCAAAATTCTATATACTGTTTCTGCAAAGGTCTAAAGCTTTGTAAAATAATTTCTGTACCATAATATTGGAAAGTAAAAACTTTTTTTTCCAATCTCATGAGGGGATTTAAGAAGTACAGAATCCACCAAGTAGGTCATAAAGTAGCAGGTATATATTCAACTTTCTAGTGTATTGTTGCACATTTGAGCAGCAAAAGTTATAAAATATTAAGAGTTATCATTAAAAAGATTCTTGATGTATTTGAATGGTTCCAGCATTGGTTCTAATATTACTGGACCCAGGAATAATTCTAACATACATGTTTTTGTTATTATGTCAAATAAATCCCAACACACCTCAGATATTATGGGAATACACTGCAGGAATATTACCTGTGTAGGCTTTATGTTCTTGGAGCTATCACTGCTTTATGGACAAAGATGCTTACTTCTCTGTATCTCACAGGTGTCTGCCATGGCAGAGACGAAAGCAAAATAGTGCCTTGTTGAGGACTCACTGACATTATAGTACCAAGAAAAAAAATTGTAAACCAAAATTCCCTAGCAGGAACCCAGCCACCATTGAGGACTGTGAGACTTTGACTATAAACCAAGTTTATCCTGGGAGAGCAAAGGCCACAAAAATAAAAATCACCAGGTCTCTTACTCTGGAGCCATAACAACAGCGTCAAGTTTGTTGGTTGTCCATCGGTTCACGGAATCATAAGGCAGCATCTCTGGAATAGAAGAAATAAGTATAGAGCAGAGCTGCATAAAAGCCAAGCAATGAAAACCCAGACACATCTATGAATCATGACTTATTTGAATTCTAGTTACTTGATAGAAGCCTGTCAATCTACACTTCTGTCACCTCATATAGGAAAATCGGAGTAACAAAACCTTTGTATCTCCTGCCTACTAAATTACTCCTGAGCTGGGCCAGAAGATGAAATCAGCTTGGTCACAATGAAATAAGCAACCGGAGTTCTGGTGACCTGCTGTGTTCTCTCAGGAAATTTCCGCTGGGTTCTTTGTGTTGCTTACTCATATGACCCTTGCTGCAGAGCAGAGCCTACAAGCATCATGCTCTGTTCTCGTCTGGGGCCAGTTTTATCAGAAGTTATGTGCCTGAGCAGTAAGGAAAGAAACTACACCAGGTGATATTGCACCAACAGTGACCACTGAGCAATGGTGACGATCATAATCCCAAAACTTTTGCAGTAACAAATTATTCTTTTGTTGATTTTTTTTCTGAGAGAGGAAAAAGTGTATGCCTTGACTCTCCCGAAGTAACTACTCTCTTATCCATTAAACTGGCTTTAAATCTAGAAATCAGAAAACAATATAATCATCACTAGACTATAAAATCAGATAGTAATGTAATTAATATTTAAAGATCTTTTAGAGTTCTTGCAATTTTAATAGTGGAACTTTAACTTACTATATAAACTTCATGGGGTAATTGTAAAAAAATAATAAGCCTTTTTCCTTATGCAGGGCTTAGACTTTTAAATAAAGTCATTCATATTTAATACATTTACAAATAAACTTTAAGTTACTTTTCTGAATATAAGTGAAAATTTTAGTTGCTAAAATAAGTCAACATATTCTTGCTTGTATAGTTTCTTGTTTAAACTAACTATAGTTTGTATCTAGTGATTATACAAAGCAGTGGGAATAGGAAAGGATAAATTTATTAAAATCTTAACAGAAAACAATGTCAAAATTTATTGGCAAAATACAATTCACGTAAAGAGCATAAAAATATATTCATGCTGTAAAACACAAGCATAATGACTTTTATTAACTGTTTATGGGGAAAACTAAATCACTGAGTGACAAAGTGGATCAAGGTCATGAGAATGCACAGAATTCCATTGCAAGCAAATGAAACCTACATTTAAAAACTATACTTACTGAAACTTCCCAAGATGTAGGCACCACCATGAATGTAAATCACAGCTGGTCTCTGTTTTGCAGACTTCCTTTTCGGTAAATACAGACGAACAGGAATGCCACTGAAATCTGTGTCAATCACTGTAATGTTTTCATCTGAAACTGGCTTTGTATCTTGAAATCCCATTAATATGGCAAAAAACTCTTCAAATTTCATAAGACCCATATTTTCCAACAATGTGGCCTATTAAAACAACATTCAAACGCAAACATTAATATTTTAATGTTAGTAATACTAAATGCACAGAGATGAAATGGGAAAAAATAAGGAGGTGGGGATAATACTGTAGTGTTTAGAGAAAAGCCCTTGCCACAGATTGTATTGAGATCTCAGAAGATGGTGAGGAAAGATATAGAAACCCAGGAGTGGAAGACTGCTGAAGTAGTGTCCTCAATACATGGCAAGACAGTTGTACTAATAAACTCACTGATGCTTTGGTTGCCTACATTAGACACACACATAAAAAAAGCAATATGTAAGTATAGATTGGTAGTTGTAATTTGAGAGACCCTAACCCAACTCAGGAGCTATGTGCAGTTTATGGCCTCTGAGCATGGGAGAATCAGGTAGCTTGAGGGATATGCCCCTTGATAAGTTGCCCTGGCTCCAATACATGGCTCTATATCTATAAACATATATGCAGCACTAACTGGACTACTTGAGTTATAGAAAGTATTTTGTAAAAGGGCATGATGTGGAGCAAGGAATGAGGGAAAAGGGGTCTGGGAAAAATAAGTATCATTCTTACTTTACAGAAACATGAAAATATTGTTGGACTCTTAAAAATGAGACTTCTTACATGTCCTATGACATGTACTATCATTTACACTACAAAACCTCAATAATTTCATCTGCTAACACTTTCATAAAATGGAGCCAATCAACATTTCATGATAGATATGGGAATTGTTCATGAAGTCCCAACCCAACCTCATAGAAATACTGGCAGTTAATGCCTGTTAGGGGAAGGTCGCTTTCTTCTATGATGTAGTTACCCTTGTCCAGATACATAATCTTCTTTCATGCTAAGGCAAGAAACTAATTAAGCTAATTGTGTCTTGCCAAGAAAGAAGACATAAAAGTAAAAAGAGAAAATTTTGAGAACAATTTCACCAGAATAAAGAACATATCCCATGAATGTATGAACTATCAAGCTTAAAAAAAGAAATCTCAAGCATCTAATATTTGGAAACAAAAGTAATCTCATCTGATACCCCAAATTTTTGGTACTGTAATTATTATCATGCTATGTTCTTCTTAATGGTTTTATCAAAAATACTATCTGAGGATAGCATTTTATGCTTTCTTTCTTTGAATGCCTATTTCCACAATTTAATTTGTTGTATAATAAATTTATTTATAACTTTTAAAATTTAACTTGTGTGTGTGTGTGTGTGTGTGTGTGTGTGTGTGTGTGTGTGTGTGTACAGGCATGTATATACCATGTGTCTATGAAGCCAGAGAATATATTCAGATGTTGTTTCTCAATTTCCATATTGTGTGAGTTAGGGTCTGCATTTCTTTTTTTTTTCTTTCTTTCTCTTTCCTTTTTTTGCCACTGTATTTGCCCATCCTGCGAGTTCAAGAGCTTCCATAGATTTTCCTATCCTATCTTCTCATACCACTGTGGGAGCTGCAGGATCACAAATGAACCTTACTGTGTTTAGTTTTATGTGGGTACTAGAGATCCAAATTCATGTTTGCCTTCATGTGCAGCAAGTGTTTTAGCACCAGGTATCTCCCTGGCCTTCAATTTATTTCAGTGTTGAATGTAATCACTTAGTTACTATATTACTAACAGTCTAAGTTTCCACTTTTAAGCTACCAAGAATTTTCTTTTCTTTTCCTTAAATAAGTCTCTTTTTATTTCTATAGCTGATGTAAATCACTCTTTAGTATTTTTAACTGTTTTCAAACATGTAAATGTTAGTTCAACTAAAGTAATTATAATTTGGTTTGTTACTAGAATATTTTGAAAGCATGCATCAGTGTAATTATCTCAGAGTAGAGAGATCAATAATTCTTGTTTTGATAACCTTAGTGAAGATACGTATCTATATTAAGGTCATCTGGGCATAAACTTGCTGTAACATCATTAGCATGAAAACAGAAAAGTGATAAACATGTCAGGAGAATTGACAAATTGGACCTCATAAAATTTCAAGGCTTCTGTAAGGCAAAGGATACTGTCAATAGGACAAAACAACAACAAACAGATTGGGAAAAGATCTTTACCAATCCTACATCCAAGAGAGGGCTACTATCCAATGTACACAAAGAACTCAAAAAGTTAGACTCAGTAGAAACAAATAACCCTATTAAAATGGGGTACTGAGCTAAACAAAAAATTCTCAACTGAGGAATACTGAATGGATAAGAAGCACCTAAAGAATGTTCAACATCCTTAGTCATTAGGTAAATGCAAATCAAAACAGCCCTGAGATTCCACTTCACACCAGTCAGAATGGCTTAGATCAAAAACTCAGGGGACAGCAGATGCTCTCGAGGATGTGGAGAAAGTGGAACACTCCTCCATTGCTGGTAGGATTGCAAGCTGGTACAACCACTCTGGAAATTAGTCTGAAGGTTCCTCAGAAAATTGTAAATAGCACTTCCTAAAGACCCAGCTATACCATTCCTGGGAACATACCCTGAAGTTTCTCCAACATGTAATAAGGTCATATGCTCCACTATGTTCATAGCAGCCTTATTTATAATAGTCAGAACCTAGAAAGAGCCCAGATGTCCATCAACAGAGGAATGGATACAGAACATGTGGTAAATTTACACAATGGAGTATTACTCTGCTATTAAAAACTATGAATTCATAAAATTCTTAGGCAAATGGTTAGAACTAGAAAATATTGTACTGAGTGGATTAACCCAATCACAAAAGAAGACACATGGTATGCACTCACTTATAAGTAGATATTAGCTCAGAAGCTCCGAATACCCAAAATACAATTACAAACTAAAGGAAGCTCAAGAAGATGGAAGACCAAAGTGTGGATAGGTCATTCCTTCTTAGAATGGAGATTGAAATACCCAAGGGAGATACAGAGACAAAGTGTGGAGCAGAAACTGAAGGAAAGGCCATCCAGAGACCGCCCCATCTGATGATCCGTCCCATATGCCGTTACCAAGCAAAGACACTATTGTGGATGACAATAAGTGCTTGCTGACAGGAGCCTGGTATAGCTGCCTCCTGAGAGGCTTTGCCAGTGCCTGACAAATACAGAAGTGAATGCTGACCACCATCAATTAACTATGTACAGAGTCCCCAATGGAGGAGCTAGAGAATGGACCAAAGGAGCTGAAAGGGTTTCCAGCCCCATAGGAGGAACAACAACATGAACCAACCAGTACCCCCATAGCTCTCAGGGACTAAACCACCAACCAAAGAGTACACATGGAGGGACCCATGGCTCCTGCCATGTTTGTAGCAGAGGATGGCCTAGTTGGACATCAATGAGAGGAAAGACCCTTGGACCTGTGAAGGCTCGATGCCTCAGTGTAAGAGAATGCCAGTACAGAGAAGGGGGAGTGGGAGGGTGAGTGAGCAGGGGGAGGGGAAAGGGATAGGAGGTTTAGAAATGGATAACATTTGAAGTGTAAATAAAATATCTAAT
The DNA here is from genome assembly GCF_947179515.1 of Apodemus sylvaticus. Classification (NCBI taxonomy): domain Eukaryota; kingdom Metazoa; phylum Chordata; class Mammalia; order Rodentia; family Muridae; genus Apodemus; species Apodemus sylvaticus. Next base: position 108,474,826 of record NC_067475.1, read on the forward strand.
AAAAAAGAAAAAAGGAGAGCACGTATATTTGTAAGACTCAATTATATTCTTTATAGATGCTTAGTAACATTTCCTGCCACAATCAATTAAAGCTGATCCTTTGCAATCCTGATTTTAGAGCATTTTTGATATTTTAATTTCTGTAATTTTCAACCTGTGTTTTTTTAAAAAATTAAATATTTACTTATTTAAAATATTTTAGCATATCTTAATTTGCAGATTATCTTTATTAAACTTATCCAAATATGTGCAACACTTCTTAAACTCTTTTCCATATACAATATTAATTCCTGTTGCAGCTTCCCCTAGGGATCCTTCACAGGCCCAAATTCTATCTTGTAGAACTTGTACCCTAATTTCCTCAGGAAGACAATGCCTAGGGGTCAAATTAGGATGCACCAATATTTCCAGAAAGGTCAGTTCACTAATCCAACAGCTCCTCATGGGGTCCAAACTCTTCTACACACCCTTTACAACTTTTATTATACATACATCTTCCAAATTCCCCCAATATTTCTTTATCAAACTTGCTATTGGTAGAGATCATGGAGGCTCTAATCATTTCTCAGTAATCAAGTATACCCAGATATTTCCACTCTCTCCTGTCCCTCATATTTTTTCTGTGCTTAGTAACCCAGGCCCAGTGTTCCTTCTCCTTTGGGCCTTCAATTCTCTTAACTACTAAAGCTTTATGTTTCTCAAAAACATTTCCTGTTTCAGATATTTCTTTGTACAACTTAGTCATAACCATGAGTTGGCTAAAATTTCCCAGTGAACATTCATGGCTGTCAGCCTCCACATCCAGACTCCTTGTCCTGTTATGCTCTGGGTTGGCTGCATGAATGGCCAGGGCCAGAACAGTTTGTTTAAATAGGTATCAAAGTAATTTTCTTCTCTAGTAATGCCCTCAACCTCTTTCCCAGAAAAAATTACCAAAATTTTATTTAAAGAAAAATAGGGTATAGAAAAAGGTAAAAAACATATAAGCTTACAAAAAGAGAAATGCCATCTGTATACTAGAAAACCAGAGACACATTATTCAGGTTGATGGTACTCTTGCAGCTTAAACTGTGTGTCATGTAGCTATGTCCACACTCATGTCACACCTGACATGAGTCATAAATAATGACTAAAAGAGAACCATACTGGCTGAAAAATTAATAAGCAAAATGCTTATCAATTGAACTCCCAATGGAAGCTTGTCAATAACTGGAATGATCATTTCAATAACTCATAATTTGTTCCTATGTATCCATGTGAAAGGAAATCAATGTACAGTTACATGTTTCATGTTTGTATTTTGCATTTGAGTACACGAAAGTCACAGAATACATTTATAGTGAGAGGATATAAGTATTAGGATACTTTGTAATCTAGTAATGTATGAACTCAATAATGATGATGTAGCAAGTCTTCTATAAAATGTAACTTGTTGCCCCTCATTTCCTATTTTGTCCAAGTCAATAATGTGAGGCATTAAGAAACCCGAACCAGGATAACTCAACCAGCATTGGACTCAGAAGTAACTGTATTAGCTGTTTCAATGATTAGTTCAACTGTCAATGTCATACAACCTAGAATCACCTTAGGAGAATCTCTCATTAAAGGACTGTCTTGATCATGTCAACTTGTGAACAGATGTATGGGGAATTGTTCAATTATATTAACTGATATAGCAATATATAGCCCTGTATTGAAGGTGGCCCCATTCCCAAGTTTGTGCCTGGATATCTAGCTAAACATATAAAACATATACACATGGATACTTTCGTTTCTCTCTGCACTTGATTATACATCAAGATCCCAAACTTAATCTTCCTAGTATAATGGACTGTATTCTATGTTGTGAACTAAAATAAACACTCTCTAAGCTAAGCTGCTTTTGCCAGGGTATATTGTAACAGAAATCAGAATTAGAATAGGGCAGTTGTCCAGCATGGGACGGTCACTATCCTTCGGTAGTACACTAGCCATGTCTTCCTCATCTACTATACACTGATGCATCTTCTCTGATCATTCATTGTTTTATCTCATCTACTTCCCAAACATTTCTATTGTCAAAAGCTTCCTGACAGAAGTATATTTTGGTAAAAGAGAATGAGATATATTATTGAGTTCATATTCAGGCACTGTCACAAAGTCTTAATCACAGCAACATAGACCTAAAGGCAGAAAACAGCAGCAGAAGATGCCAAAATGTAGCCTCTGAGATATGTGAGTCACTGAGGCATGTCAGGGAGTATGTGCCATATAGCATACTTTCTGCTCATAAAAAATGTGCTCTTCTCATGAGTACACAGGGTAGCTTTCTCGTGGATTTTACAGACATTACAACACACAAATTCAAAAGCATATAGAACAGACAGATCTATAGTTATTATACAAATAATTGTTAAATGATATGAAAAGATAGAAATAAATGGTACTATCATAACATTTTTCTTATTATTACAATATAATTTATTTAATATCAATATAACACATGTATAAAATTGTAATGAAATTATCATTACTATTGAGTTTATTATTAACACAGTTAAAACTGATCAATTATTTGGCACAAGAATAGTTTTTGAATATAGGAAGCATAGGAATTACCTAAAAAAGGGGAAAAGATACTAAAATAATGAAAGGTTTAATATATAAAATCTTTTATAATATGAATGGTTTATACACATGAATTTAAAGAAATATGTAAGCCTAGGTTTTCTGAAAAAGCATCAAATATATTTAAACATCTGAACAACTACGCAAAAATTCTTTTAGGAATACTAGTTCTTTTGTGTGGTCAATACATTATTAACTTTAGAAATAGTATCTTAAAAACACCATGAGTCCTTCAATAGACCATAAAGTGTGTTAATGATTAATTCAAATGTTAAGCACATGAATTATAATAATTTGTATATATAGCTCTAAAAAAGCAAGGTATCTTTCAAAATACTAATGAAAGAAAATTTCATATTCATTTATAACAAAGCTTCCCAATTTCTCAGGAAAACATATTACCATAAGTGATGATATTTTCATGCCAGCATCTATGATTCTCACTTTCCACGGTTCTTCAATGTTTTCTGGTATGGCTACATAACTATGATAAGCAAGGAAGATAAAAATGGATCCAAAGCACAGAGTTTTGTACCGCATGATAAGTCTTCTACAGACTTCTTTGTGTGAGTAGTCAAATGCCATCTCACATATAAATTGCTAAGAAGTAAGACAAAGGTAGAAGACAAATCTGTCCAGGTCAAATGACAATATAGCAATACCTAGTAAAGATTAAGTACAAAGATCAGTTTACTATTACAACAAGTTATGTAATTGTGCTTTCTTGTGGAAAGAGTGTATCATGAAGTATCTATTGATTGTTTGTATTAAGAACAAAAATATTACAGAGTAGCAAATTCTTCTTTAACATGAGTGAAACTCATCTTAGTGGGACTCTGGGAATAGCACCAGAAAGGTAAAAGTCCATTTTTGGTGCCATTTTATGAAAAGTATTGACAAGAAGTTTAAAAAATGGGGATAACATTGAATCAACATGAAGTTTAAAGCACAACAAAATATACTGTGAGGTGAGCAATCAACTATAGGACAGGGAACTAAATGCTTTTCAAAATTACACATTTAATTCACCTGATGGCGATTAGGCAGTATTAAAATATCATATATGAAATTAAATTTAGAAAATTCATATAGCTACTTGCATTATCACAAAAATAATATGTATTCATTAAGCAAGTATCGATTACAACATTGTGTCTGTCATGTCTTGTGTTAAGCGAAAAATGTTAAGTACTAGATTAAACCTGAAATATGTCCATTCCTTTTATGAAGCAACCTTGCTCAATTTATTTGTTCTAAGGCCTTTTCTACCAATATTATAATAGAATAGTTTCCTTATTTAAGTCCACTGCAAGTTTTTCAAGAAATTTGAGGCATAAGCTATTACTGGCGTAATTGTTCCATGTTCTTACTTGCTATAATGTTTACCAACCCTGCATTAATATCTACCAGAACAAAAAAAATATATCAGAAAAAAAATCACTCTTCAAAAGCATTTAAAATAATAGAACTACCTGGAATCATGGATAGTGCCAGGAGCCAAACTGACCTTACTTTATGTTTAGAGTTCATTTTAAAGATAGACTTAGATTTTGACTTCTCCTCAGCTACAGACCTTGGAGAGATCATGTGGTCAATGATCACTGTGCCCTTCCAGAAGAAGAAAACATCTTACAGTTGCCAGAGATGCACCTTGGCAAAATGCCTGGGCTATGTTGAAAATCCCATTTGCCTTCTTCCCTGCCTGTATAAGTTCCCCGAGAAAATACAGTTTTGGGGGCCTTGAACAAAGTTGGTCTTGGCCTTCTTTGTGTCTCCTGTCTCTGTTTCTCTGTCTTTGTCTCCTAGGGTCCCCTGTTGAAAATCCCCGCAGGCTGGGTAGATATAAGATGTTGAGAAGGTTATACTTATACAGGTAAGACTATATATGTATATACACATACACATATGTATGCAACAACAATTAATTAATTAAAAGTCCATGAACTTTATAAGAACAGCAAAAAACTGGAGTGTTTGGAGGGAATCAAAGAAGATAAGACATGAGGGAGTTATAATCTCAAATAATAAAAGAAATGATTTTAGAAACAGAAGACAGAGACTGAAAAGAAGGAGAGGAAACAATCCCACATGAACACAATGGAAAGAGAACTCAGTTATGAATTATTAGATGGCTCTCTTGCACGTTCTTCTTACTTCTGAACTGCAGAGAAGTTACATAGGATTTTATGACCCTCTTCCGCTTCCTCATGTCCAGCATGGCAAGCCCTATTCTTCCCTACTTATCAAAACAGAATGTATCAACTGGAAGCAGGAAAAAAGTAAAAACAACTTAACTTTCTGTTGTTAAAGGCTCAAAAGTTTTAGTAACAGTAAAGTGTTAAGAAGTCACAAAATTGGGTATTTTGTATGCAGGCTCCATAAAAACAAATGAGCGTGAAGACATCCGAGGCAGGCCAGTAGTGTTCATCTCCACTGACACAAGGACCAGCAAAGCATATATTAAAGACAAAAAAATCATGAAACAGATATTTCTGAAGTTCATTGATCTGGGGTGTGTGTGTGTGTGTGTGTGTGTGTGTGTGTGTGTGTGCGTGTGTGATTCTCACAAACAGAACAGAAAACAAATAGAAATAAAGAGATCACTTGGCACAGAGAATAAGAATCCTCTAAAAGTAGAATTGATCTTAGTCCAAGGACAGAAAGAAAGCAAAGTACGGCTAGGCATTGTTGGGATGATTATAATCCCTGCGGGAGGAAGGTCAAATGGAAGAATCACAGGTTCAAAGCAAACATACAGTACAGCCAAAGCTACAGCATCACACCATTCCCAACATTAAAAAAAATCTAAAGAGAGATACAGGGAGAGATAGAGATACATAGAGAATGAACGTCGCAATGCTCTAAAATTCCTTACCATGATGCCTCAGTTCTATAATATAGAAAACAATAAGATCCTAGAACAGTATTTAGATATGTGCCCCCTAGTTACCCACTTCTAGCAGTTGGTTTTTACTTCCATAAATTTCTGACTTCAACTGATCCTGGGCAAAAGCAGAATGATGGGTTGGTGGGGATTGAACCCTTTAAGGCCAGGTTCAAATTGCAGAATTCTGATTGTCAATAGAATTGGCTGAGGGCGCCAAAAATTCTGTTCACTTGTAGGAATGTTTATTCTGTTTCTGATGGATGGCATGCACTCGATAACCACAGTGAAGGAGACACCTGGCTGTCAGGAGGCATACAGTTCCGATCAATACAACGCCAAAGAGAGCTGGGGAGCCAGCTCATGTCTGGTACCTCCCCTTAATACATTCTGATTTCCAATTACTCTTTTAAACCATGGAGGAAAAAATCCATGCTTTCATGAACTTTCAATCATTAATAACTCTAAAACTAGCATAGCACGGACAACACTGACAAGTTAGGCTACCTGTTTGATCCTGCTATTCTTGGACCAGAGTTACAGCAGGTTCTGTACATTGAAGCTGATGAAAATTTTTCTAGGCAATTATTCTTTGGAAAAAAAAGTCCTTATTTTCTCTTTCTTGGTGGAGTCTCACTCTTGGGCACTTTTCTTTTACTCCACAGCAATGCAGGGTGTTTTTCTTTGATGGTTCTAATCTCTTGAACAATCACACCACCCCTCCCCCTTCAGTACACAATTGACTGAACTCATAGTGTCCTGATGCCCTTTTCTGCTCTAAGCTGCATATATCAATTCTTCCCATCCTTGCTGCTCCTTTTCAATGTATACTTACATAAGAGTATACATTGAAATACTGGCCAGTAATAACCAGCCTACAGGCTCAACAGTATGCTAAATATTGAAACTGCCTCTGGAAAATAAATCAGTATAATGGCTTTTAATTTAGTCTCATAAAACAATTCTTGGGACATTAGAAGAATACAGCTAGATTCTTGGCCAAAATATCACATAAATGGCATTTAGCCCAGTGGTTGATATCGTCTCTGGTTCCTGCTGAGACTTTATGAACAAGATTTCTACTATGCACATTGATTTCAGCAAAATTGCCTTCCACACTCTTAATCGAAATCTCCATTAAGCTCTGCTTAAAGCATTCAATTGCTTGTCTAGCCCAAAGTCCCAAATCCTTCCACATACCTTTTAATTCCAACATGATCAAGTTCCTCGCGGCAACATCCCACCTCTGGTGCCAATATTTTTATCAGTTGCTTTTCTGTAACTGTGATAAAACATTGCACTCAAAACCAACTTAGTGAAGAAAAGGGGGTTGTTTTAATTTTATGTTTCAGATAAGTAGAGAGAATGATGGTGTGTAGGCAGGGGGTTGACGCTGTCTGATCATATGTCCATCCATACGAGGAAGCCATGAGAGGTAGCAGGAATTGGTGGGAGAGTGTAAGCCTAAAAAACTGTGCTCTTGCATTTATCTCTCTTAATGATTTCTTTGTATTTTTATATAGCTCATTTTATTTTAAGATTGTTCATCTGTTTCTCTATCTCTTCAATTATTATTATTTCTACTATACTTTTCACCCATAGTGCATGCACTTGCTATGGTAGTTTGAAGGAAAATTGGCCTTCATGTGTTCGTATATTTGTGTTGCTCTTTGTGTAAATTATGAAACTTTAGGAGGTGACTATTTCCTGGAGGAAGTACACCTCTGACTTACTGGTACTCCCAGTCGATAATCTACCTCTTCATAAAGCACCTGATATTTAGTGATCCATTGTAGATCTAGATATTATATATTTTTGATAGAAGTTAGGCTAATTTACCCTAATGAATCAGTATGCCCAAGTCCTATGCTGCTGAGTCATGCCATATTCAACATTTCTTTACATATTCAGTTTTCTCCTTGTTCAAGATAACAGTAATATAATTCAGTATCTCTTTATATGATATTTTATATATGCATATAATTTGTTCATATTAAATTATCCCCTCAATTTACTCCACTAATAGCCCTCAGAACCTCATCCTTATATTTTCATGGGTCTTCTCTTTCTTACATATACTGGGTCCATGCAGTGTGGTCGATATGCACAATAACTTAGTACACTATGCTGGGACATGAGTAGTCTCTCAGGTTCCACATCACTTAATAAAAATTGCTCTGTCTCCACCAGCAGACATCAATTATTAATTCTTCTCAGATAGTGGTCATATTTCACAAGCCCCTACCCTAACCATGCTGACACTTTAGAAAACTTGAACTTATTCAAGTCTAATGCATGCAGCCATAGCCACTGTGAGTACTTGTGTGTAATGACCTAGCCATATTCAGCAAAAATATATTTCACTGCTTACCTAGACTCCTGCAACTTAAATCATCCCTCCTCCATGATGATCCATGAATCTTGGACGAAGATTATATGATATGTTATTAAAGCTGAGCATCTCTTATTTAATGCATATTGACCAGTTCTGAATCTCTTATTAATCACCATTTACTGCAAAAGAGATTTATCTGATGGTAGCTGAAAGATACACTAAACTATGGCTATAAAAATAGGAACTTAGAGGACGTTTTATTAGTATGTTAACTTAGCAGGATAATGTATTAGATTCTCTTATCCAGCCATAGATTTTGTTCTTGATTTGGTATTTTGTTTTGTGTGTGTTTGTTTTTCACAATTAATAATACGAGGCATGAACTCTATTTCGAGGACCTTTGGTGAATAGTTACCTCCACAACATTCAAGCCACTATTACACCAATAGATTACCAATCTTGCCTGGACAATCATTATTGTAGAATGCAGGGTCCAAATTTGATAACACAATTGATGACAGTTCTCCTTTGGTAGCATCATATAACCTTACAGAAACAGGACATATAGCCAGTTAGAATTAATCGTCCAGGTTGGTAACAGCTAGATTTCTCTATGTCCTATGTCTCCAGTATGTGAGGTCTTCAGAAATAAGGATCTTTCCTTTGTGTTAAAGAGCAACGGAGACATCTCCAGGTCATGCAAGAGGAAAGAGGGGCTTCCAGGTGGCCAGCAGGGAGAAGTCAGTGTACTCTGGTGAATCCAGCACGCCCCAGCAGGGGCCTTCAGGTGCCTGCTTTGGGATCTGAACAGCCTGGGCCACAGCACTCAGTCTCCAGGAAGTGCAGGAGACCTGGTGTGCACCCAGAGGCAGTCTGGGAGCTCACAGTACAGCTTGCTCCTGTGGCACAGAGCTTAGGCTCCAGTCCAGAGGCCTCTGGCGGGAGCCCTCAGACCTCTCCGCTTCGGGATCCAGATCAGCCTGGGCGGCAACACCACATCTCCAGGTCCTGCAAGAGGCAAGAGAGGCTTCCGGGCAGCCAGCGGGGAGAAGTCCTGTGCTCCTGTGAATCCAGAGGACCCCAGCAGGAGCCTTCAGGTGCCTGCTTCGGGATTTGAACAGCCTGGGCAACAGCACCCTGTCTCCAGGCAGTGCAGGAGGTAAGCTGTGCACCAGAGGCCAACTGGGAAAGGGCAGCTTGCACTGGTGAGTACAGCATTGACAAGACCAACTAACACCAGTGGGAACTAGATGGCAAAAGGCAAACGCAGGAACGTCACTAACAAAAATCAAGGCAATATGGCAACATCTGAACCCAATTCTCCTTTACCAGCATGTCCTGGATACCCCATCACACCAGTAAAGCAAGATTTGGATTTAAAAGCACTGGTCATGATGCTGGTACAGGAACACATGAAGGACATACTTAAAGAAATTCAGGAGAAAATGGATCAAAAGTTAGAAGCCCTTGCAAGGGAAACACAAAAATCATTGAAAGAAATCCAGGAGAATACAAAAGCCAATAATGAGGAAACGCAAAAAACACTTAAAGAAATACAGGAGAACTTTGGTCAACAGGCTGAGGTCATGAAAGAGGAAACACAAAAATCTCTTAAAGAATTACAGGAAAGCACAAACAAGCAAATGAAGTAGCTAAGCAAAACCATCCAGGATCTAAAATCAGAAGTAGAAACAACTAAGAAAACTCAATGGGAGACAACGTTGGAGATAGAAAGCCTTGGGAAGAAATCAGGGGACATAGATGCAAATATCAACAACAGAATACAAGACATAGAAGAAAGAATCTCAGATGCTGAAGATACCATAGAAACCATGGACTCAACAGTTAAAGAAAATGCAAAATGCAAAAAGCTTGTAACCCAAAATATCCAGGAAATCCAGGACACAATGAGAAGACCAAACCTAAGGATTATAGGCATAGATGAGAGTGAAGATTTACAACTTAAAGGGCCAGCAAATATCTTCAATAAAATTATGGAAGAAAACTTCCCTAACCTAAAGAGAGAGATGCCCATGAATATACAAGAAGCCTACAGAACTCCAAACAGACTGGACCAGAACAGAAACACTTTCCGTCACATAATAATCAAAACACCAAATGTATTAAACAAAGAAAGAATATTAAAGGCAGAAAGAGAAAAAGGCCAAGTAACATATAAAGGAAGACCTATTAGAGTCACAGCAGACTTTTCACCTGCGACTATGAAGGCTAGAAGATGCTGGGCAGATCTCATACAGACTCTAAGAGAACACAAATGGCAGCCAAAACTACTATATCCAGCAAAACTCTCAATCACCGTAGATGGAGAAACTAAGATATTTCATGACAAAACCAAGTTTACCCAATATCTATCCACAAACCCAGCCCTACAAAGGATAATAGGAGGAAAACACCAATACAAGGAGGGAAACATCACCCTGGAAAAAGCAAGATAGTAACCTTTCATCAAACCCAAATGAAGTTAACCAATCAAATTTAAAAAATAACGTCAAAAATGACAGGAAGTAACAATCACTATTCCTTAATATCTCTTAACATCAATGGACTCAATGCCCCAATAAAAAGACATAGACTAACTGACTGGATATGTAAACAGGACCCTACATTTTGCTGCTTACAGGAAACACACCTAGGGGTCAAAGACAAACACTACTTTAGAGCAAATGGCTGGAAGACAATTTTACAAGCAAATGGTCTCAGGAAACAAGCTGGAGTAGCCATTTTAATATCAGATAAAATTGACTTTCAACCCAAAGTCATCAAAAGAGACTCTGAGGGACACTTCTTGCTGGTCAAAGGAAAAATACTACAAGAAGAACTCTCAATCCTGAACATCTATGCTCCAAATGCAAGGGCACCCTCTTTCGTAAAAGAAACTTTATTAAAGCTCAAAGCACACATTGCACCTAACACAATAATTGTGGGTGACGTCAACACTGCACGTTCCTCAATGGACCGATCAGGAAAACAGAAACTAAGCAGGGACACAATGACACTAATTGAAGCTTTGGACCAATTAGATATAACAGATATATATAGAACATTTTATCCTAAAGCAAAAGAATAGACCTTTTTCTCAGCACCTCATGGCACCATCTCCAAAATCGACCATATAATTGGTCACAAGACAGACCTCAACAAATATAAGAAGATCGAACTAATCCCATGCCTCCTATCAGATCACTATGGAGTAAAAGTGGTCTTCAATAGCAACAAAAACAACAGAAAACCCACATACACATGAAAACTGAACAATATTCTACTCAATGATACCTTGGTCAAGGAAGAAATAAAGAAAGAAATAAAAGACTTTTTAGAACACAATGAAAATGAAGACACAACATACCCAAATCTATGGGACACAATGAAAGCAGTGCTAAGAGGAAAACTCATAGCCCTGAGTGCCTCCAAAAAGAAAATGGAGAGAGCATACATTACCAGCTTAATGACACACCTGAAAGCCCTGGAACAAAAAGAAGCTATTTCACCCAGGAGGAGTAGAAGTCAGGAAATCATCAAACTCAGGGCCAAAATCAATCAAGTAGAAACAAAGAGAACCATACAAAGAATCAACAAAACCAGGAGCTGGTTCTTTGAGAAAATCAACAAGATAGATAAACCCTTAGCCAGACTGACCAAAGGGCACAGAGAAAGTATCCAAATTAACAAACTTAGAAATGAAAAGGGAGATATAACAACGGAAACTGAGGAAATCCAAAAAAATCATCAGATCCTACTACAAGAGCCTATACTCAACACAACTGGAGAATCTGGAAGAAATGGACAATTTCCTTGACAGATACCAAATACCAAAATGAAATCAGGACCAAATAGATCATCTAAACAGTCCCATAATACCTAAAGAAATAGAAGGAGTCATAGAAAGTCTTCCAACCAAAAAGAGCACAGGACCAGATGGTTTCAGTGCAGGATTCTATCAGACCTTCAAAGAAGAGATAACACCAATACTCTTCAAACTATTCCACAAAACAGAAACAGAAGGAACACTACCCAATTCCTTCTACGAAGCCACAATTACGCTGATACCAAAACCACACAAAGATCCAATAAAGAAGTTAAAATGGCCATTTTGGCAAAAGCAATATACAGATTCAATGCAATACCCATCAAAATCCCAACTCAATTCTTCACAGAGTTAGAAAGAGCAATTATCAAATTCATCTGGAACAACAAAAAACCCAGGATAGCTAAAACTATTCTCAGCAACAAAAGAAAATCTGGGGGAATCAGTATCCCTGACCTCAAGCAATACTACAGAGCAATAGTGTTAAAAACTGGATGGTATTGGTACAGTGACAGGCAGGAGGATCAATGGAACAGGATTGAAGATCCAGAAATGAACCGACACACCTATGGCCACTTGATCCTCGACAAAGAGGCTGAAAACATCCAATGGAAAAAAGATAGCCTTTTCAACAAATGGTGCTGGTACAACTGGAGGGCAGCATGCAGAAGAATGCGAATTGATCCATTCTTGTCTCCTTGTACTAAGCTCAAATCCAAATGGATCAAGGACCTCCACATAAAGCCAGACACTCTGAAGCTAATAGAAAAGAAATTGGGGAAGACCCTTGAGGACATCGGTACAGGGAGGAAGTTTCTGAACAGAACACCAATAGCGTATGCTCTAAGAGCAAGAATTGACAAATGGGACCTCATAAAATTACAAAGTTTCTGTAAGGCAAAGGACACCATCAAGAGGACAAATCGGCAACCAACAAATTGGGAAAAAAACTTCACCAATCCTACATCAGATAGAGGGCTAATATACAATATATATAAAGAACTCAAGAAGTTAGACTCCAGAAAACCAAACAACCCTATTAAAAAATGGGGTACAGAGTTAAACAAAGAATTCTCACCTGAAGAACTCCGGATGGCGAAGAAGCATCTTAAAAAATGCTCAACTTCATTAGTCATTAGGGAAATGCAAATCAAAACAACCCTGAGATTTCATCTTACACCAGTCAGAATGGCTAAGATTAAAAATTCAGGAGACAGCAGGTGTTGGAGAGGATGTGGAGAAAGAGGAACACTCCTCCACTGCTGGTGGGGTTGTAAATTGGTACAACCACTCTGGAAATCAGTCTGGCGGTTCCTCCGAAAACTGGGCACCTCACTTCCAGAAGATCCTGCTATACCACTCCTGGGCATATACCCAGAGGATTCCCCACCATGTAATAAGGATACATGCTCTACTATGTTCATAGCAGCCCTATTTATAATTGCCAGATGCTGGAAAGAACCCAGGTATCCCTCAACAGAAGAGTGGATGCAAAAAATGTGGTATATCTACACAATAGAGTACTATTCAGCCATTAGAAACAATGAATTCATGAAATTCTTAGGCAAATGGATGGAGCTAGAGAACATCATACTAAGTGAGGTAACCCAGACTCAAAAGGTGAATCATGGTATGCACTCACTAATAAGTGGATATTAACCTAGAAAACTGGAATACCCAAAACATAATCCACACATCAAATGAGATACAAGAAGAAAGGTGGAGTGGCCCCTGGTTCTGGAAAGACTCAGTGAAGCAGTATTCGACAAAACCAGAACGGGGAAGTGGGAAGGGGTAGGTGGGAGGACAGGGGAAGAGAAGGGGGCTTATGGGACTTTCGGGGACTGGGGGGCTAGAAAAGGGGAAATCATTTGAAATGTAAATAAATTATATCAAATAAAAAAATAAATTGCTTGTGAATTTAAAAAAAACAAAAAAAACAAAAACAAACAAACAAACAAAAAAAAGAAACAATGAATTCATGAAATTCTTAGGCAAATGGTTGGAGCTAGAGAACATCATACTAAGTGAGGTAACCCTGACTCAAAAGGTGAATCATTGTATGCACTCACTAATAAGTGGATATTAACCTAGAAAACTGGAATACCCAAAACAAAATCCACACATCAAATGAGGTACAAGAAGAAAGGAAGAGTGGCCCCTTGTTCCAGAAAGACTCAGTGAAGCAGCATTTGGCAAAACCAGAACGGGGGAAGTGGGAAGGGGTGGGTGGGAGGACAGGGGGAGAGAAGGGGGCTTGCGGGAATTTCGGGGAGTGGGGGACCCAGAAAAGGGGAAATCATTTGCAATGTAATTAAAAAAAATAAAAAATAAAAAAAAAGATCCAATAAAGAAAGAGAACTTCAGACCAATTTCCCTTATGAACATTGATGCAAAAATACTCAATAAAATTCTTGCCAACCGAATCCAAGAACACATCAAAATGATCATCCACCATGATCAAGTAGGCTTTATCTCGGGAATGCAGGGTTGGTTCAATATACGGAAATCCATCAATGCAATCCACTACATAAACAAACTCAAAATAAAAACTCACATGGTCATTTCATTGGATGCTGAAAAAGCATTTGACAAAATTCAGCATCCTTTCATGCTTAAAGTCTTGGAAAGACCAGGAATTCAAGGCCCATACCTAAACATAGTAAAAGCAATATACAGCAAACCGGTAGCCAGCATCAAACTAAATGGAGAGAAACTTGAAGCAATCCCACTAAAAACAGGGACTAGACAGGGCTGCCCCCTTTCTCCTTATCTTTTCAATATTGTACTTGAGGTACTAGCTCGGGCAATTCGACAACATAAGGAGGTCAAAGGGATACAAACTGGAAAGGAAGAAGTCAAACTATCATTATTTGCAGACGACATGATAGTCTACCTAAGTGACCCAAAAAACTCCACTAGAGAACTCCTACAGCTGATAAACAACTTCAGCAAAGTGGCAGGTTATAAAATAAACTCAAGCAAATCAGTGGCCTTCCTATAATCAAAGGATAAGCAGGCTGAGAAATAAATTAGGGAAATGACCCCCTTCACAATAGCCACAAACAGTATAAAGTATCTTGGGGTGACTCTTACCAAACATGTGAAAGTTCTGTATGACAAGAACTTCAAGACTCTGAAGAAGGAAATGGAAGAAGACCTCAAGAAATGAGAAAATCTCCCATGCTCATGGATTGGTAGAATCAATATAGTTAAAATGGCCATTTTGCCAAAAGCAATATACAGATTCAATGCAATACCCATTAAAATCCCAACTCAATTCTTCACAGAGTTAGAAAGAGCAATTCTCAAATTCATCTGGAATAATAAAAAAAACCCAGGATAGCTAACACTATTCTCAGCAACAAAAGAAAGTCTGGGGGAATCAGTATCCCTGACCTCAAGCAATACTACAGAGCAATAGTGTTAAAAACTGCATGGTATTGGTACAGTGACAGGCAGGAGGATCAATGGAATAGGATTGAAGATCCAGAAATGAACGCACACACCCATGGCCACTTGATCCTTGACAAAGAGGCTGAAAACATCCAATGGAAAAAAGATAGCCTTTTCAACAAATGGTGCTGGTTCAACTGGAGGTCAGCATGCAGAAGAATGGGAATTGATCCATCCTTGTCTCCTTGTACTAAGCTCAAATCCAAATGGACCAAGGACCTCCACATAAAGCCAGACACTCTGAAGCTAATAGAAACGAAACTGGGGAAGACCCTTGAGGACATCGGTACAGGCAGAAAGTTTCTGGACAGAACACCAATAGCATATGCTCTAAGATCAAGAATTGACAAATGGGACCTCATAAAATTACAAAGTTTCTGTAAGGCAAAGGACACCATCAAGAGGACAAATCGGCAACCTACAAATTGGGAAAGGATCTTCACCAATCCTACATCAGATAGAGGGCTAATATCCAATATATATAAAGAACGCAAGAAGTTAGACTCCAGAAAACCAAACAACCCTATTAAAAAATGGGGTACAGAGTTAAACAAAGAATTCTCAACCGAAGAACTTCGGATGGCAGAGAAGCATCTTAAAAAATGCTCAACTTCATTAGTCATTAGGGAAATGCAAATCTAAACAACCCTGAGATTTCACCTTACACCAGTCAGAATGGCTAAGATTAAAAATTCAGGAGACAGCAGGTGTTGGAGGGGGTGTGGAGAAAGAGGAACACTCCTCCACTGCTGGTGGGGTTGCAAATTGGTACAACCACTCTGGAAATCAGTCTGGCGGTTCCTCCGAAAACTGGGCACCTCACTTCCAGAAGATTCTGCTATACCACTCCTAGGCATATACCCAGAGGATTCCCCACCATGTAATAAGGATACATGCTCTACTATGTTCATAGCAGCCCTATTTATAATTGCCAGACGCTGGAAAGAACCCAGGTATCCCTCAACAGAAGAGTGGATACAAAAAATGTGGTATATCTACACAATGGAGTACTATTCAGCCATTAGAAACAATGAATTCATGAAATTCTTAGGCAAATGGATGGAGCTAGAGAACATCATACTACGTGAGGTAAGCCTGACTCAAAAGGTGAATCATGGTATGCACTCACTAATAAGTGGATATTAACCTAGAAAACTGGAATACCCAAAACATAATCCACACATCAAATGAGGTACAAGAAGAAAGGAAGAGTGGCCCCCTGTTCTGGAAAGACTCAGTGAAGCAGTATTTGGCAAAACCAGAATGGGGAAGTGGGAAGGGGTGGGTGGGAGGACAGTGGGAGAGAAGGGGGCTTGCAGGTCTTTCGGGGAGTGGGGGGGGGTGCTAGAAAAGGGGAAATCATTTGAAATGTAAATAAAAAATATATCGAAGAAAAGAAAGAAAAGAAAAGCGAGGCCAAGCAAAAAGGGGTGTTTTGTCAAAGCCTCTTTAATGAAAAGCAAAATATCTGGTTTTGAACAGACTGTAAGAAGAAGTAGGGAGGGGCTGAGGGGGAATGCTAAAGGCACAGAAAGAGGAAAGGTCATCTGGGGCAAATGCTGGCTGTGGCATCCAGCAGCTTTTCTGGAATGCTGGTTCTGCCTAGACAACCCCAGTTGTTGGGCCAAGATAAGAACCAGTTGATCAGCCTTGTGTGAAGAAGGGGGTGGTTCAGCTGTAAACTGTAAGGTCCGTGGACTCTCAAGGTGAGAGCTGTTGAAAGTCTGGTTTCCCACAGTTTGGTCTCCCACACACCTCCATTCTCCTGATACATCTCCTTCATCAGACTCCTGAACCATACAGGTAAGTTTCACTTCTCCTACCCATCTTCCCTATGGGCTAAACCCTCTGGGCCAAGCCAAGCTGCTGTGAGCAGTCTACTATCCCAGGAGGACCTCTATTTCCTACTGCCTCTCCTCAACCTCCATCAAACTCCTGTACAATATAGATAAGTTTCCCTTCCCACACACATCTATCCTGCTCTGCCTGAGCCCCATTGTCCTTCCAGTATGGATTTATACCTCACCCCACCTCCCCCACAGCCTACCTGTTATATAGGAAGCCCACCATAACCAAGTTCATAGTTATCAGATTCACACTCCAATACCCATGCCATCTGGGACTCCCACAGAGCCCAGCAGATGTGGCATCTATTCCTAAATGCCTAAGCCCAATCATCCATCCAGCCTGCACCTCCACCTGAACCCTTGGCAAATCAATGTGCCTACCCCAGAACCCCCAAAACCAGCCTGTTTCCCAGGAAGTCTGCCCTAACCAGAGACACGGGGACACTGGAAACTTGCTCTATCAAGAACCAGAGGAGGCCTGCCCTAACCAGAGAAAGAATTGCCTACCTCCCAAGAGACTTGATCTAACACAGGTTACACTGTTCTACTTGTCTCCAAATAGGTCTGCTCCACTCCTAGGCCAGTTCAGAGATAACCAGATGGCAAAAGGGAAGCATATGAAGCAGAAGCAAATGTAAATTGACACAATCAGAACCCAGTTGTCCTTACACAGCAATCCCTGTCTATACAGCATCTGAGGAGCAAAATTCTGACCTGAAATCCCATCTCATGAAGATGATAGAGGCCTTTACAGAAGATATAACTCCCTTAAAGAAATAAAGGGGGAGAGGAGATAAAGGAAGACACAAGAAAACAGGTAGAAGCCCTTGAAAAAGAACAAATCCCTTAAGGAAATACAGGAAAACATGATCAAACAGGTGAAGGAAGGACTTGAACAAAATGGTCCAACAGCCAATATCAAGTTAAAGAGAGAAATGTTTGAAGCAATGCCACTAAAAACAGAGATAAGACAAAGCTGCCCAATCTTTCCCTATCTATTCAATATGGTACTCAAAGTTCTCACTAGAGTAATTAGACAACAAAAAGACATCAAGGGGATCAAGATACTAATTGAAAATGAAGAATTCAAGGCATAACTATTTGTGAATGATAAGGTAAAATACATAAGCAACCCCAAAATATTTACCAGAAAACTCCTAGAGTTAATAGACAACTTAGCACAGTGGCTGGATATGAAATGAACTCAAACAAACCAGTAGCCTTCCTTTATACAGATGATAAATAGGCTGGGAAAGAAATTATAGGAACAAGACCCTTTACAATAACCACAAATGATATAAATTATCTTGGTGTAACTCTAACCAAGCAAATGAAAGATTGTCAGGAGCCAATGAGCAGAAGCTAAATACTAGCAGGTGACTTTCCTGAGATGGGTCCACTTTGGATTAAAATCTATGATGGATTTGCTCAGGTAGGCATGGCTCAGGAGAAATCTGTTTTAGGAAAGATTCCTGCTATTTACATGCTTTTCCTTTTATTATATATAACAATCACTAGGTATCAGCCTACCCTTTCCTCTGCAGAACATGTAGTGTACTGGCTTGTACTGATGCTATATAGACAAATAGATGATTTCTTTATCCTTAGTCAAGATCCTATAAGAACTCCTAAATTATAGTAATTACAGTAATTATTTACTCTTTTATAATAACACTGCCATTAAATCTTTTCTGATAGGTAAAACTGCAATGAGAACTCAGCACTGTTTAGTGGCATGATATAATTGCTTCTGAGACAGAAAGCAGGCATCCATTACTCAAAGCATGGACATAAAGATAGACAGCAGCAGTCACAGGGGTCAAGATGTAGTCTTTAACTATGTGGCTCTCTGGTGTGTCAGGGAATGTGTGTCATCTCACACACTTTCTGTTTCAAAACAAATTCTCCTCTGCTTATAAGAACATAATAAAGATTTCCGGGGTGATATCATAGGTGGATTAATACAAAAGAATAATTTACGTGATCACTTCTCAGCCTTTTGGCTATGACCAAGTGAAGAATAATTAATGTGAAAGCAGACAGGAAAGCCACCTCTTTCCCTTAAACAAATGTTTTTCCGGGGATCTAAGAAAATGTAAACAGAGCTTCTACCATGACATTTTTCTGTTACAAAAAGTACATTTTTATTATAATATTTATTTTTACTTTTTATTGTATTTAACACAATCTATGTTTTATACTATTCATAAAAATGATGGACACGTTATTAAATGAACATAAAAATATAAAGTCTTTTTGTTTATTTGTTTTGTTTTGTTTTTTAGTAGAGCTTAAAATCTTGGCTCTTACCCTGGTACAAACCCAAAAGAAGAACAATTTTTAGACACTGAAGTTCATTGTAATAAGGCTGTTCTTCAATGTCCCTCACATCACCAAAGGGTTTTACCTCCATATTAGCTAAGCTAAGCATTGACAGTTCTGCTGTGCCAAGGAACGAACTGTAGGCACAATTATTTGGATACAGATTTCCTACTATGGTCAAAGCTATTTGACTTGAGTGATTGTCACCATTCTCAGCCCACAGGGAAGATGTTTAGGAAATGGTGTGTGTATTAAGTTGCTCTATCCATGAAGTCGTTCATCAACTATTTCAAAGAAATATGTTTCTGCTTGGAGGGTGACACAGATATTAGGTGAGGTTAAGACTCTGGTTCATTGGCTCTGATGATTTTGAAAATCATTCATCTTAGAAAAAGAGTAACTTATAAGGCCATCTTCAAAATTGATACAATAATTATAAATATAAAGCAAAACATTCAGTCTCACTCTTTGTTGTTCTCTTAGAAGTCACCTCCCAAATTGTCTACATTTCTTTTGGCTGTATAAATAATTTTGAAATATGTAAGCTGTTCTGAAAATCACAGTATAGTGTAAAAACATCAGATAAAAAATCCTACTTATAGAGAGGCTGATATAGGAGAAGCATGATTTCAAGACCATTATGCGATACACAGCAAGACACTGTCATGTACAAACAAGCAGAAAATGTATATGGATTGTACAATATTGGACATATTTCTCCAATTATCAAATTGGAGAGACCACTGGATGACAGCCAACAAATTTCTAATTCCTTATATTTTTGAATTTCAGTCAATTAAATATGTTGGTAATATTAATTTTCATATTAAGATATATTAAGGCAGGGCAATGGTGGTGCATGCCTTTAATCCTAGCACTTGGGAGGCAGATAGGCAGATTTCTGAGTTCAAGGCCAGCCTGGTCTACAGAGTGAGTTTCAGGACAGACAGGGCTACACAGAGAAACCCTGTATCGATAAAAACAAAACAAAACAAAACAAAAGAGGAAAGAGAGGGATTAGGGAAAAGTGATTGTTACTTTCTGTTACTTTTGTTGTTAGAGGCAGAATTATATTTTTCTAGGGTGCAGTTTCCCTTCTTGTATTGGTGTTTGCCATATATTATCTTTTGTAGGGCTAGATTTATGGAAATATATTGTGTAAATGTAGTTTAGTCATGGAATATCTTGTTTTCTCCATCTATAGTAATTGAGAGTTTTGCTGGGTATAGTAACCTGGGCTGTCATTTATGTTTTCTTAGGGTCTGTATGACATCTGCCTTGGATCTTTTTGGCTTTTATAGTCTCTGGCAAGAAGTCTATTGTAATTCTCATAGGTCTGCTTTTATATGTTACTTGACTTTTTCCCTTACTGCTTTTAATATTCTTTGTTTAGTGCATTTAGTGTTTTGAATGTTTTGTGATGTTATGAATTTCTTTTCTGGTCCAGTCTATTTGGAGTTCTGTTTCTTGCATGTTCATGGGCATCTTTTTCTTTTGGTAGGGAAATTTTCTTCTATAATTTTGTTGAAGATATTTACTGGCCCTTTAAGTTGTAAATCTTCACTCTTTTCTATATCTATTATCCTTAGGTTTGGTCTTCTCATTGTGTCCTGGATTTCTTGGATGTTTTGGGTTAGGAGATTTTTGCCTTTTGCAATTTCTTTGACTGTTGTGTCAATGTTTTCTATGCTATCTTCTGCATCTTAGATTTTTTTCTTCTATCTCTTGTATTCTGTTGGTGATGCTTGCATCTATGACTCCTGATTTCTTTCCAAAGTTTTCTAGTTCCAGGGTTGTCTAACTTTGTGATTTATTTATTGTTTCTAGTTCCATTTTTAGATCCTGGATGTTTTTGTTCATTTCCTTCACCTGTTTGATTGTGTTTTCCTGTAATTCTTTAAGGGAATTTTTTGTTTACTCTTTAAGGACTTCAAGCTTTTTACCTGTGTTCTCCTGTATTCCTTTAATGGAGTTATTTATGTCCTTCTTATAGTCCTCTATCATCATCATGAGAAGTGATTTTAGATCTGAATCTTGCTTTTCCTGTGTAATGGTGTATCCAAGACATGCTCTGATCCTATGATACTGGGTGTGCTAGAGCACCTGGGAGTG
This sequence comes from Apodemus sylvaticus, assembly GCF_947179515.1. Lineage (NCBI taxonomy): Eukaryota > Metazoa > Chordata > Mammalia > Rodentia > Muridae > Apodemus > Apodemus sylvaticus. The sequence continues at coordinate 108,496,215 of NC_067475.1, forward strand.
GGGATTCCTCTGGTTGTTGTAGGGACTGGCTGTGGAGTTTATGCCCAAGGTCTGCTCAGGGCACGAGTCTAGACAGACCTGAATTAACTCATGCCACAGGTCTGGCAGAGTTCCTGCATGCCTGGGTCCTGCTGGGACAGATGTTGTGTCCTCCTCACCTCTGATCCTATGACCCTGGGCTTGTTAGAGTGCCTGGGAGTGGAGCTTCCTCTGGGTGCTATGGGGCTGGCTGAGGAGTTTGCACCCAAGGTCTGCTCAGGCCATCTTCCCAGACAGTCGAGAAGGAACCCCAAATATTATTTTTATGTTAACACAAATGCACCGTGTTAAATTGCAATGACCTTCATCATCATCATTGTCATCATCATCATCATCATCATCATCATTATCAGTGAAGAATGACAGTTGAATACCTCTTTGGAGTTCACAAAAACACAAGGAATGTGCATAATTCCTTAGAATAGGAAATTGAATTATCCAGAAGAGAAAAGTAGTAAATGATTAAATATACATAGATATCCTATAGCATAAGAAACATTGTACAATATAACATTAGTTTATCAGATCTTCAATTTTTCATAAAAGCATTTAATACATTTTAACTTATTAAAAATCACAAGTGTTGCTTTGGATAACACTATTTTTTATTTTGATACCAATATATGATAGTCATTTAGTTTAGAAATAGCATCTGAGAAAACATGTGTCCCTCTCTGTGTACATTCAATTAAACATGTTTAACATTAACTAAGGCATTAAGATTTTTTGATTATTCAGCATACCATAAAAAGTCAAAGTCAATTTGAAATTACTACTGAACTATTATGAATTATGAAATATTTTCATAAATAGTTGTAACAAGGCCTCCCTGATCCAGAGAAAAATAGTTTTAAAGCATTGTGTTAAATTCACAAAAGAATTAATAAAATATTATATTAAAATACATTACCATAAATGACAACATTTTCATATCAGCATCCAGAAATTCCAGCATTCTTCAATGTTTTCAGGCATTGGTAAATAAATATAATTAGCAAAAAGAATACAGATCAACCCAAAGCACAGAGTTTTGTATCCCATGGTACATCTTTCTTTAACTTCTGTGCAATGATGAGTGTCAGCCTATACACAGACTATTAAATATTAAGTCAAAGGGCTTAAGTGAAGTCTTTGACATGTAACAACCATTTAGCAGCACACATCTCTAGAGGCCATATTTTAGTGATTTTGTAATTATGTGTCTAGTGAAACTAGATTTATGACCACGTATCTAAATACAAATCAATATTAGACAGCATTATAATTGCAGCTCACTGTTCTTTCTTAACAATACAGTGTCAGCAAAGAAAAATTAAGTAGGACTCTTGTCAGAGCATACACATGAGAAGGAAATACTACTTTGCAAATATTTTAAAAATATGGTGTATATACAGAGCACCTCCATGGGTTCAAGGCTGAAGAGGGGTCCCAGCAATGAGGAGAAAGGCAATTCAATCCTACCTCTAATCAAGAGGCTCACTACAATCGGCACCAAGTTGCAAATTAAAACAGTTTCTTCCAATGAAGTCTCATTTATTATATTAATCACACTAAAAAGCAGACCTAATGCTTAGCAGTAGATGGTAAACACAAAATGAGACTGATGGTATTTTTGTAAACTTTTTGTCTAAATATTGTTGTATTTGAACATATTCGAGCATACCAGTCTGTTGCTGGGTTATTATGATTTGTGAATCAATCTCCCTCTCTCTCTCTCTCTCTCTCTCTCTCTCTCTCTCTCTCTCTCTCTCTCTCTCTCTGTGTGTGTGTGTGTTCTGTTTTTTTGTTTTGCATTTTCAAGACAGGGTTTTTCTTTGTAGCCCTTGCTATCCTGGAACTTACTCTGAAAATCAGGCCAGTCAGGAACTCAGAGGTATGCCTGCCTCTGCCTCTGAGTGATAGCATTAAAGGCCTGTGATACTCTAGCCAGGCATTTGTCATGTTCCTATGATAGCAATTCTACTCTCAATCGTAATGGAAAAGTCCAGATTTAAAAATTCTCTCTCAAAAAGAGGGCCTACAGAGAGAGGCAAATAAAATTAAATACCATTTTAGGGGTAGTCTAGAAACATAATATAGCTTTCAAAAATGTATACATGTATGAAGGCAATATAAATAATAATAATAAAGGATAATAGATATATCTATTATCACCAAATAATAAAGGATATAGAGCCCAATTGGCCATCTCCTGTCACCAAATGAAACTTCCAGTTCTAGGACTGGGTTTCATCTAATTGAGTTATTGGCCAAAGGGGTTGCATGGGAACTGGCAAACAATACAGACTGTTGCCAAGTCTGCTAGCTGCTCCTCATATGAAGATAACACCTAAACAATGAACTTGAAGAAGTTGAGTTGGCAGCTGCATAGAGCCTTTACTTAGGTGTTTTAGTATCTTTGGTAAGAGAAAGTACCCTACAGACTGCCAGAGTAGAAATATAAAGCCCACCCAGTCACAAATCCTTTGATCTATAAGGATGTCATGCCTAGAAGGTAGGATAGAGCACAAGCCTTGTGAGAGTAACCAACCAATATGCTATTTGACTTTAGGCACACTCTGTGAGGTGGTCTCTATGAGGTGGAATACCTGACACTCTTTGGGTGACCACCAAGAACCTAAGACTAGTTAGTCTAGGACCTAGGGTAAATCCGAATACTATTGCTCAATAATAATAATAAATAATAATAATAATAATAATAATATAGCAATAAAATGACTATATGGCATTCAGCTATGCTCATAGATCTGTGTTTTCTTTGCTAAGCCATTATCAGAGACACTTCCTCTTGTAGCAGATGGGATCAAATACAGAGACCCACAGCTAGATATAATTCACAGAGCAAGAATCTTTGAAACACACAGTCCTAATATCTTCTTCAAATATCTACCCTCAGGGTTCAGAGAAGCCTACAGAATAGAAAGGCGGTGTAAAGAAAGTAAAAGTCAGAAAAAAATGGATAACACTAAGAAAAAGGGGCCCTATAAATCAGCAGGATCAATTGATGTGCATATGAACTCTCAGAGGCTGAGGCAGCATTCACAGGCCTACACAGGTCTTCAATAGATATGGTTCTAGAGCTGAGAGGAGAAGAAGTGGACAAATGCCCCATCCCTAACTCATAAGCAATCTCCTATTGATACCCGCTTATAAAGGAAACATTGGCTTTCTGGAGGAGAGTCTTAATGGAAAAATAAACTACTCTTAGGCATCGACTGCATGCCCAGCAGTAGATGGCCAACAGAAAATGAAATTGGTGGCATCGTTGGAAGTTCCTTGTCTTATAATTATTGTCAAGACTTTTAAAATTTTGTATCTTATTTTTATTTGTATTTTTGTCTGTTTCCAAATATATTATGACTTCTGGTTTAGTGTTTCGATGGGATTCCAGAGTGTGGGAATGAGTGGATCTCTATATCTATATCTGCTTCTTATGCCTTTTCTTGGTTCTTTTCTTTCAGTTTCTTTTTTTTTTCTGTCCTATTATGGTGTGCTAGTTTTTGTTTGCTTTTATTTTATTACCTCTTAGGTGCCTGTTCTTTTCCAAAGGTTGACAGAAAGGAGCTGGACCTGGGTTGGAGGGGAAGTAGGGAGTAACTTAGAGGAATAGAGAAAACAAAAACCTTGTTAAGAGTACATTATGTGACAAAAAATTATTTTCAATAGGAGGGAAAAATTCTCATTCCTGAGTACCATATAAATATTGGAACATTGTTAACCAGAAAACTAGAGAATAACACATGTAAACTAATGAGTGCCTTCCCTGATATTAAGAATTATTTCTCTATAGCTAACATAACTAGTATGTATGGAACAGAAAAATAATGTGTAATACATCTAGGTAAAAGCATTTTGACCTGAGTGCATAAGGAACAATTAAGACCAAATGTCCTTTCCCCCTTAAACCAAGATCAACCTGTACAAGTTTAAAGTTAGAAACATGGAAGACACAGTTTCTAATTGTGCATACACTTAAAGCTAGTTTAGGCTAGATGGGCCCATCTACCTTGAATTCAAAATGTGTTTCAGAGTATGTTTGAATAGAAGTTGGAAATCATCAAGGGACTGTAAAAGGAAATAGGTGTTTACACTATTTAAAGCAGGTACATGCATCCGGGTATAGGTGAGGGTCTTAGGTGTCTATGTGCATTGTTAGAACAAGGGTCCATGTGTATAGAACATGCAGATAAGGATTGTGGTAGAGGCGTAATGTGTATGAAGTCCAAGCCCAATGGAGTTCTAGATTGCTATTTTCTGATTTTGTCTGGCTCAATGGCCTTAAAAACATGAAAACAGACATGCATCATGATACAAGCCTATAATCCCAGCACTTGGGAAACTAAGGCAAGAAGGTGATTTCATTCCAAACCAAAGACCCATAGTGAGTCAGAGGCCATCCTGAGCTACATAGTGAGATCTTGCCTCAAAATAAAACTAAAGTAAAATGAAAAATGGAGATTGTACTAAGTGAGGTAACCCAGACTCAAAAGATCAATCATGGTATGCACTCACTGATAAATGTATATTAGCCTAGAAACTTGGAATACCCAAGACATAATCCACTTATCAAATGATGTCCAAGAAGAATGGAGGAGTGGCCCCTGGTTCTGGAAAGGCTCAGTGCAGCAAAGTAGTGCAATACCAGAAGAGGGAAGTGAGAAGGGGTGGATGGGGGAACAAGGGGAGAGAAGAAGGCTTTTGGGACTTTTCGGGAGTGGGGAGCCAGGAAGGTGGAAATCATTTGAAATGTAAATAAAAAATATATCGATTCAAAAAATAAAAGAAAAGAAAAATGGAAACATGTGAATGAAGTGCTAGCATTTTTAATAAGATTTATAATATATTTAAAATAGATTTTACCTAAACATAGTAAAAGCAATATGCAGCAAACTGGTAGCCAACATCAAACTAAATAGAGAGAAACTTGAAGCAATCCTACTAAAACCAGGGACTAGACAAGGCTTCCCCTCTCTATATATCTTTTCAATTTAATAACTGATGTTCTAGCTAGAGCAATTAGACAACATAAGGAGGAAAAAGGGATACAAATTGTAAAGGAAGAAGTCAAACTATCACTATTTGCAGATGATGTTTATACTTAAGTGACCCAAAAAACTCCACCAGAGAACTCCTACAGCTGATAAACAACTTCAGCAAAGTGGCTGGTTATAAAATCAACTCAAGGAAATCATTAGCCTTCCTATGCTCAAAGGATAAGTAGGCTGAGAAAGAAATTAGGGAAATGACACCCTTCACAATAACCACAAACAATATAAAATATCTTGCTGTGTCTCTAACCAAACAAGTGAAACATCTGTATGACAAGAACTTCAGGTCTCTGAAGAAGAAAATCAAAGAAGACCTCAAAAAATGGAAAAATCTTCCATGCTTGTGGATTGGCAGGATTAATATAGTTAAAATGGCTATCTTACCAATAGCAATATACAGATTCAACGCAATCCCCATCAAAATCCCAACTCTTTTTTGAGTTAGCAAGAGCAATTCTCAAATTCATTTGGAATAACAAAAAGCCCAGGATAGCTGAAACTATTCTCAACAGTAAAAGAACTTCTGGGGGAATCAGTATCCCGGACCTAAAGCAGTACTACAGAACAATAGTTTTAAAAACTGCAAGGTATTAGTAGGCAGATCAATAGAATTGAAGACCCAGAAATGAACCCACATACCTATGGTCACTTGATCTTAACAAAGGAGTTGAAACCACCCAGTGGAAAGAAGATAGCCTTTTCAACAAATGGTGCTGGTTCAACTGGAGGTCAGCATGCAGGAGAATGAGAATTGATCGATTCTTATCACCTTGTACTAAGCTCAACTCCAAGTGGATCAAGGACCTCCACATAAAACCAGACACACTGAAACTAATAGAAAAGAAACTAGGGAAGAGCCTTGAGGACATGGGCACACGGGAAAAGTTCCTGAACAGAACACCATTAGCTTATGCTCTAAGATCAAGAATTAACAAACGGAACCTCTTAAAATTACAAAGATTCTGTAAGGCAAAGGACACTATCACAAGGACAAAACAGCAACCAACAAATTGGGAAAAGATCTTCACCAACCCTCCATCTGACAGAAGGCTGATATCCAATATATACAAAGAACTCAAGAAGTTAGACCCCACAGAACCAAATAACACTATGAAAAAATAGGATACAGCGCTAAACAAAGAATTTTCATCTGAAGAACTTTGAATGGCTGAGAAACACTTTAATACATTTTCAACATCATTACTCATTAGGGAAATGCAAATCAAAACAACCCTGAGATTTCACCTCATACCAGTCAGAATGACTAAGATTAAAAATTCAGGAGACAGCAGGTATTGGTGAAAATGTGGAGAAAGAGGAACACTTCTCCACTGCTGGTGGGAATGCAAATTGGTACAACCACTCTGGAAATCAGTCTGGCAGTTCCTCAGAAAACTGGGCATGACACTTCCGGAGGACCCTGCTATACCACTGCTGGGCATATACCCAGAGAATTCCCTGGCATGCAATAAGGACACATGCTCCCCTATGTTCATAGCAGCCTTATTTATAATAGCCAGAAGCTGGAAAGAACCCAGATGTCCCTCAACGGAAGAATGGATACAAAAACAATGAATTCATGAAATTCTTAGGCAAATGGTTGGAACTGGAAAATATCATCCTAAGTGAGGTAACCCAATCACAAAAGAACACACATAGAATTCAATCACTGATTAGTAGATATTAGCCCAGAAACTCTGAATACCCAAGACACAACTCACATATCAAATCATTCCCAAGAAGAAGGAAGGAGAGGGCCCTGATTCTGGAAAGGCTTGATGCCACATTGTAGGGTATTACCAGGACAGAGAAGTGGGAGGTGGTTGATTGGGGAATGGGCAGAGGGAAAAGGGCTTATGGAATTTATGGGGAGGGGAGAACCGGAAAAGGGAAAGTAATTTGGAATGTAAACAAAGCATATAGAAAATTTAAAAAAAAGAACACACACAAAAAAAATAACAGGCTACCAAAAAATAATAAAATATATTTCATTAATAAATAGAATACTTTATATGTCACATGACAACCAAACCTTTTTACTAACATAATTCCGGTGAGTGGAACTGAGCTTTATGATATACTGAGAAGTTTTAATTTGATAGAGGAGGTGTAATTGACTATTTAAAGCAAAACCTGAATAAAGTTGGCAGACAGTTTTGGCTCACAGCTAACAACTTAATATAAAATTGGAAAAATTTCTTAAGAAAATTCCAGCTGTTTCATTACAATCACAAGTATTCCCAAGGATGACAGAGACAGAAAGAGCGCTGTCACATAAGAACGACTCCTGTCTGTGGCAGCACAATGGCTCAGCTCATTCAGTACTTCCTATGCACACCTGGCAACTTGTGTTCAATCCACGTACTCACATAAGGGTGGAAGGAGAGAAGCCAATTCACAAGTTTGTCCTCTGTCTCCACACATGTGCCATGGCACACTCGTGTTCACATACATATATCAGGCACACACAATAAAAATGAGTCAGTAAATACATTTTTAAAGAATTAAAAAAAGGAAGTCACAACTACCCATTTTTTATCTTTGATGATGTAGAGAGACCAGAAGCAATTCAGGGAGCCTCGAAAATCTAAAAACTGGGGAAGCAAACACCGATAACCAGTTCTTTAGAAAAACAAGAGAGCCTTGTAAGTACATTGCTTTAGAACAGAAAGACCTATTCAGACCTCTAATCTAAATAACTGGAAGATAAATATGTGTTGTTTCATGTCACTGTTTGTCCCAGCAGTGACAGGGAACCACTATGTCCAAAGAAGACCTAAGCATCCATCATTATTACTTTGGTGTGCTCTCATTTCCAATTCAGGAAGTCAGAGGAAAACCAAATACTTAGGTTTTAGAACAATGGCAAAATATAAGTAATATGATGACTGAACTAAAGGCATCAAAACATTTGGCACATAAACAACATTGGGAACTGTGTGTCTCATCAATAGTGCATGCATATTCAGTTGTAAACTTGACTATACAGATAATGTGGGAGCCTGGGTCTGTTGAAGAGGTTTCCTGAGGACAACAGTGGAGGACTCTGCATCTGGGGTGAAGGCCAAGAGAAGATAAACAAAGAACCTTATCCTGCTTTGCAGCAGGAAACCAGTGAGCAGATCATGGGATTTACTCTTATTCTGGCAAGGATGCATGACCCTTCACTCAAGGGTAAGGATTATTAGGGAGAGATCATCAACTGTGTGAAACAAAGAAGCAACACGCCTGTCACCTCTGTCCCCTGGAATGTTTCCCATGGGCTGCTAGCTCTGTTGCTCTCAAATTTAAACTGCTAGTACTTTACACATTGCTGCCATTTTTTTTTGTTTGTAGCTGTTTTGATGATTTTGCTATTTCTTATTTGGTGGTAGAAGCATTTATCAAGGTCCCCCATCATCCCCAGACTAAACCTACTCCATTATTTTTAAAGGTTTTTAATTTCAAAAGGTTTTTCAATATTTTTAGAGTTAAACAAAAATATTTAAACAGTACAGAGAGATACCATGCATCCTGACCCAGAATCCCATTTTATTAAGAATTACTGTGATACCCTTGCTTAAAGTTAGTGATTTTGCTAATTTCCATTTACTGGTTTAGATCTTATGATAATTTTCATCTTTTACCACTTTCTGACTTCCCAAGTAGACATCAAGTTACCTGATTAAAAGTATTATGGATGTTTTCCCTCTAAAAATATAAATTTCTAACATTCTGTGTATAGTATTAAAAATTGATGCTGACCTGAGCGCCATACATCAGATTTTCTCACTTTTTATCTAATGTCTTTAAAAAAAGAGTATTCAAATTCACATTATCTCCTTACATCTACTAGATGGATCTTTTTAAGTTTTTCTAGGCAGAGATATTCCCAGTAAATGGTTTTGCAAAGATAATATTTTTAGTTTTCATAATTTAAAGTTCATGTTTCCAATTATGAAATGAATACATCATATTAGATTATAAAATATATATCAATGAAATATATAAAATGGTCGCATATAAATATTTGCAGTCTACCTACCTGCAACCTCTTGCATAAAAACTTAGCATATTGAATAAACATTGTTTCTACAATACTCAGTTAAAAGAACATAACCTTCATAAATTAGGTATGAAATATTTACTTTTCAATATAATTGAGCAATTCATACCTTTTATATGAATCATGGTATTCCTGCACATATTTAGATATTGTGAATTCATGTAAGTAAATAAATGAAGTGAGATTTTATTTTATTTTCATTTTTTAATAACTATTTTCATTAGATATTTTCTTTATTTACATTTTAAATGTTATCCCCTTTTCTCATTTCCCCTCCAAAAGTCCCTATCCCATCCCCCACCCCTTGCTCACTAACCCACCCACTCTCCCTTCCCTGTCCTGGTATTCCCCTACACTGGAGCAACTTCACAGTCCACAGAGGAGAGCACTAAGTGCCTCTCCTCTCATTGACGTCTAACAAGGCCATGCTCTGCTACATATGAGGCTGGAGCCATGACTCCCTCCATGTGTACTCTTTTGTTGGTGGTTTAGTTCCTAGGAGATTTGGAGGTACTGGTTAGTTCATATTGTTGTTCCTGCTATGGGACTGCAAACCCTTTCAGCTCCTTGGTACCTTTCTCTGGCTCCTCCACTTGGGGCCCTGCGTTCAGTCCAATGGTTAGCTGCAAGAATCTCCCTCTAAATTTGTCAGGCATTTCCAGAGCCTCTCAGGAGACAGCTATTTCAGGCTCCTGTTAGCAAGCACTTGTTGGCATCCACAGTAGAGTCTGGGTTTAATAACTATATAGGGGATAGATCCTCAGGTGGGGAAGTCTCTAGACGGTCTTTCCTTCAGTCTGTGCTCCACACTTTGTCTCTGTATCTCCTCCCAAGGGTATTTTGTTTCCTCTTTTAAGAAGGACCAAAGTATCCACACTTTGGTTTTCCTTCTTCTTGAGCTTCATATGGTCTGTGAATTATATCTTGAGTATTCCTAGCTTCTAGGTTAATATTCAAATATCAGAGAGTACATATCATGTGTATTATTTTGTGGTTGGGAATCTCACTCAGAATGATATTTTCTAGTTCCATCCATTTGCCTAAGAAACTCATGAATTCATTGTTTTTAATAGCTGAGTAGTATTCAAATGGGAAAATGGGCATGTACCCAGAAGTGGTATAGCTGGGTCCTTTGGTAGTACAATGTCCAGTTTTCAGAGAAATCGCCATACTGTTTTCCAGAGTAGTTGTACCAGCTTGCAACTCAACTAGCAATGGAGGAGTGTTCCTCTTTCTGTACATCCTCACCAGCTTCTGCTGTCACCTGAATTTTTTATCCTAGCCATTCTGACTGGTGTAAGGTGGAATCTCAGGGTTGTTTTGATTTACATTTCCCTGATGACTAAAGATGTTGAACATTTCTTTAGGTGTTTCTCAGCCATTTGGTATTCCTCAATTGAGAATACTTTGTTTAGCTCTATGCCCCATTTTTAATAGGATTATTTGGTTCTCTGGAGTCTTAATTCCTGAGTTCTTTGTGTATATTGGAAATTAGTCCTCTATCAGATGTAGAATTGGTAAAGATCTTTTCGCGATCTGTTGATTGTCATTTTATCGTACTGACAGTGTCCTTTGCCTTACAGAAGCTTTGCAATTTTATGAGGTCCCATTTGTCAATTCTTGATCTTACAGCATAAGCTATTGGTGATCTGTTCTGGAAATTTTCATCAGTGCCCATGTGCTTGAGGCTCTTCCCCAATTTCTATGAGTCTTACTGTATCTGGTTTTATGTGGAGGTCCTTGATCCACTTGGACTTGAGCGTTGTAAAAAAAAGATAAGAATGCATTTATTTGTGTTCTTCTACATGCTGTCAGTTGAACTACCACCATATGTTGAAAATGTTCGACCCAAAGAGCTTAAGGAGGTTGCTTCACAATAGGAGGAACAACAATTTAAAACACCTAGTACCCCCAGAGATCCTGGGCACTAAACCACCAACAAAGGAGTACACATGGAGGGATCCATGGCTCCAGATGCATATGCAACAGAGGATGGCCTTGTTGGACATCAAAGGGAGAAGCCCTTGGTCCTGAGAAGGCTCGATGCCCCAGTATAGGAGAATGTGAGAACAGGGAAGCAGGAGTGGGTGGATTGAGGAGGGATGGATGGATTAGGGGATTTTCTGGGAGTGTGGGGCAAGGAAAGGAGACAACATTTGAAATATATCTAATTTAAAAATAAGAAAAGAAAAATGCTGTCTTTTTTCCACTGGATGGTTTTGTCACCTCTGTCAAAGATCAAGTGACCATTCATGTGTGGGTTCATTTCTGGGTCTTCAATTCTGTTCCATTTATCTACCTGCCTGTCACTGTATCAATACCATGCAGTTTTTATCGTGATTGCTCTGTAGTAAAGCTTGAGGTCAGAGATGGTGATTTCCCTCAGAACATCTTTTATGGTTGAGAATAGTTTTCACTATCCTGGATTTTTTTGATATTCCATGTGAATTTCCAAATTGCTCTTTCTAACTCCATGAAGAACTGAGTTGGAATTTTGATGGGGATTACATTGAATCTGTAGATTGCTTTAGGCAAGATGGTCATTTAACTATATTAATACTTCCAATCCATGAATGTGGGAGATCTTTCCATCTTCTTAGATCTTCTTCAATTTCTTACTTCAGAGACTTGAAGTTCTTGTCATACAGATCTTTCACTTGCTTAGTTAGAGTCACACCAAGGTGTTTTATATTATTTGTGACTATTGTGAAGGGTGTTGTTTTCCTAATTTCTTTCTCAGCCTGTTTATCTTTTGAATAGAGAACGACCACTGATTTGTTTTAGTTCATTTTATATCCAGCTACTTGGATGAAGTAGTTTATCAGCCTTAGGAGTTCTCTGGTAGAATTTTTTGGGTCACTTAAGTATACTATCATATCAGCAGCAGTGATATTTTCACTTCTTACTTTCCAATTTGTATACCTTTGGCCTCTTTTTGTTGTCTAATTGCTTTGGCTACAATGTTGAGTATGATATAGAATAGGTATGGAGAGAGTAGGTAGCTTTTTCTAGTTCCTGATTGTAGTGGGATTGCTTTAAATTTCTCTCCATTTAGTTTGATGTTGCTACATATTGTTCTTACTATGTTTAGGTATGGGCCTTGAATTCCTGATCTTTCCAAGACTTTTATGATGAAGGGGTTGGTTTTTGTCAAATTCTTTCTCAGCATCAAATGAAATGATCATGTTGTTTTATTCTTTGAGTTTGTTTATATAGTGGATTACATTGATTGATTTCTGTATATTGAACCATCCCTGCATCACTTGGATGAAGCCTACTTGATCATGATGGGTGATCATTTTGATGTGTTCTTGTATTCAGTTTGAGAATTTTATTGAATATTTTTGCATCGATATTTATAAGGGAAATTGTTCTGAAGTTCTTCATTGTTGGTTTAGTATGGTTTAGATATCAGAGTAGTTGCGGATTAATAGAATGAATTGGGTAGTGTTCCTTCTGTTTCCTTTTTGTGTAATAGTTTGAAGAGTATTGGTATTAGATCTTTTTTGAAAGTTTGATATAACTCTGCACTAAACACATCTGTTCCTGGGCTTTTTTGTTTGTTTGTTTGTTTGTTTGTTTGTTTGTTTGTTTGGGAGACTATTAAAGACTGCTTCTATTTCACTAGGAGTTATGGGACTGTTTAGATTGTTTATCTAATCCTAATTTAACTTAGGTACATGGTATCTGTCTAGAAAATTGTCCATTTTATCCAGATATTCCACTTTTGTTGAGTATCTGGTGATTGTAGGAAGATCTGATGATTTTTTGGATTTTTTCTGTTTGTGTTGTTATGTCTCCTTTTGATTTCTTATTTTGTAAATTTGGGTACTGTCTTTGTACCCTCTGGTTAGTGTGGCTAAGAGTTTCTCTATCTTGTTGTTTTTTTTTTCAAAGAACAGCTCCTGGTTTTGTGGCTTCTTTGTATAGTTCTTTTTGCTTCTACTTGGTTGATTTCAGCCGAGTTTGATTATTTCCTGCTGTCTACTCCTCTTGGGTGTATTTGCTTCTTTTTTTTCTAGAGCCTTCAGCTATGCTGAAAATCTGTTATTGTATGTTCTCTCCATTTTCTTTTTGGAGGCACTCAGAGCTATGAGTTTTCCTCTTAGCACTGCTTTCATTGTGCCCCATAAGTTTGGCTATGTTTTACCTTCATTTTCTTTAAATTCTAAAAAAACTTTAATTTCTTTATTTCTTCATTGACCAAGTTATTATTGAGTAGAATGTTGTTCAGTTTTGAAGTGTATGTGGGCTTTCTGTTGTTTTTGTTGTTATTGAAGACCAGCCTTAGACTGTGGTGAGTTTATAGAGTGCATGGAATTATTTCAATCTTCTTATATCTGCTGAGTCTGTTTTGTGACTGAATTTATGGTCAATTTTGGAGAGGTAGTGTGAGGTGCTGAGAAGAAGGTATATTCTTTTGTTTTAGGATAAAATGTTCTATAGATATCTGTTAAATGCATTTGGTTCATAACTTCTGTTAGTTTCACTGTTCCTCTGTTTGGTTTGTGTTTCCCTGATCATTCCATTGGTGAGACTGGGGTGTTTCCCATTACTATTTTTCAAAGCACAAGGTGTGCTTTGAGCTTTAGTAAAGCTTCTTTTATGAATGTGGGTGCCCTTGTATTTGGAGCATATATGTTCACAATTGAGAGTTCATCTTGGTAGTTTTCCTTTGATGGGTATGAAGTGTCCTTGCTTATATTTTTTGATTATGTTAGGTTAAAAGTCAATTTTATTCTCTATTAGAGTGGCTACACCAGCTTGCTTCTTGGGACCATTTTCTTGGAAAATTGTTTTCCAGCACTTTACTCTGAGGTATTGTTTGTCTTTGTGCCTGAGGTGAGTTTCCTGTGTGCAGCAAAATGTTGCTTATGTTATGCTTATGTTTCCAGTCTGTTATTCTGTCTTTTTGGATCAATGGAGAATTAAGTCCATTGATAAGAGATATTAAGGAGAAGTGATTGTTGCTTACTGTTACTTTTGTTATTAGAGGTGGAGTTATATTTGTGGGTCTCTCTTCTTTTTGGTTTATTAAAAGAAGATTAACCCCATTTTGTTGGTGTTTTCCATTCATTATGCTTTGAAGGGCTGAATATGTGGAAAGATATTTTGTAAATTTGTTTGTGTCACAGAATACCTTGTTTTCTCCATCTATGGTAATTGAGAGTTTTGCTGGGTATAGTAGCCTGGTTTGGCATTTGTGTTCCCATAGGGTCTCTATGACATCTGCCCAGGATCTTCTGTCTTTCACAGTCTCTGGCGAGATGTCTGGTGTAATTTTGATAGGTCTGCCTTTATATGTTACTTGCGCTTTATCCCTTACTGCTTTTAATATTCTTTCTTTGTTTAGTGAATTTGGTGTTTTAATTATTATGTGATGGAAGGAATTTCCTTTCTGGTCCTATCTATTTGGAGTTTTGTAGGCTTCTTGTATGTTATGGGCATCTCGTTCTTAGGTAATGGAAGTTTTCTTTACGTTGGAAATTGTCACTCCCTTCTATACCTACAATCCTTAGGTTTGGTCTTCTCATTTTGTCCTGGATTTCCTGGATGTTTGGGGTTAGGCGCTTTTTGCATTTTGCATTTTTTCCACGGTTTTGTTGATGATTTCTATGCTATCTTCTATACCTGAGAATCTCTCTTCTGTCTCTTGTATTCTGTTGTTGATGCTTGCATCCATGATTCCTGACTTCTTTCCTAGGTTCTGTATGTCCAGAATTGTTTCCCTTGGTGATTTCATTTTTGTTTCTACCTCCTTCTTTAAATCCTGGATGGCTTTGTTTAATTCCTTCACCTGTTTTATTGTGCTTTCCTGTAATTCTTTACGGGCTTCTACCTGTTTACCTGTGTTCTCCTATATTTCTTTAATGGAGTTATTTATGTCCTTCTTGAAACCCTATCATGAACTATCAGCATCATGAACTGTGATTTCAAATCCAAAGCTTGCTATTCTGGTGTGTTGGGCTATCCAGGACTTGCTATTGTGGAAGAATTAGATTTGGATGGTGCCATTTTCTTGATTTCTCTTGGTAACATTCTTACCTTTGCCTTTCTCCATCTGGTTATATCTGGTGTTAGTTGGACCTGCTGTCTCTGGCTGGCACTTTTCCCTCCTGTGGGCCTGCAAGCCTGTCTCAGTACCCCCGAGTGACTAGCTCTCCTCTGGCAGAGTGCTGTGGCTCAGCCCAGCTCCTGGGTGTATATGGAACCTAGAAGAACCCTGTCCCAGCTGTTCTGCAACTCTTGTGTTCCCTGTGCTCCTGGCTGTACCTGCCTGATCAGTCACCAGACTGAAAATGGCCATCTCACCTCCAGATAGAGAGTCAAATCACTCTCTGCAGACCAGTTCTCCCAGCTCCTGGGTACAGGTGGAGCCCAGAGGGACTCTGTCCCTGATGCTCTGACACTTCTGTGTTCTCTGTACTCCTGGTCATTCCTGCCTTCTCAGTCTCTGGAAAGAAAATGGCTGCTGGTCTCTTCTTAATCACTGTTAATTTCTTAGCTCCAGCTAACCAGCATCAATTGTCCCAGTAGTGCCTACTATTTTTTTACTCTAAAGTCTGAGCCATGTCCTGCAGCTTGCAGGGGCTGGAACATGGCCCTCCTTATTCTATTACCAGCTTTTCTGCTTTCTGACTCCTTCTGTGCCTAAGCTTGGCTTTCCTGGAACTTGTTCTGTAGATTGACCTTGAACTCAGAGATCTGCATAGCTCTGTCTCCTTTAATGCTGGGATTAAAGGCATGTACCGCCATGCCTGGATTTAAGGTTTTCTTCACCTAGAGCCTGCTTTGTCCCAGTCTGTCTGTGAACTAAGAGATCTGTTTGGTTTTGTCTCCTAGGATTAAAGGTATGTACCACCATGGCTAGATCTAAACTTATCTGGGTAGGTTCTTACCTCAAAGTCCCTTACTTTGTTATCTTCTAGAATATAGGATTCAGTTCCATTTCCCTTACTGGTGTCCCTTTAATACTTGAACTATATATTTTATGTTTTTTCCTTTCTAAGCTTGCTACGATTGTTCAAAATGCTCAAGAGACTTAACCAAAGAACAAAGTCTCTGCTGAGCTTTTTTGAGACTTCCTTTGTCAATGCAATTAATCTGAGTTTCTTAAACTTAGCCTCAGGCCGACTCTTCAGACAAGGGCAAAATATAGCCACATCCCTCACCAAAATGTCACAAAAACAGTATCTTGACCACAAATTAAAATTCTTCTCTTCTGAAACCTCTAGAGCCTGGCTTCCACAGTTCAGATCTCGCTCAGCAACAAAGTCTTCCATATTCCTACTAGGATGGCCCATTAAGTCCCACTTAAAACATCCCACTGCTTTCCAAATCCAAAGTCCCAAAATCCACATTCTTCCAAACAAAAGCATGGTCAGGCCTATCACATCAATACCCTACTCCCAGTAACCAACTTCTGTCTTAATTAGGGTTTTACTGCTGTGAACATTCACCATGACAAAGGCAAGTCTTATAAATGACATTTAATTTTAATTGGGGTGAGCTTACAGGTTCAGAGGTTCAGTCCATTATCCTCAAGGTAGGAACATGGTAGTATCTAGGCAGGCATCGTGGAGGAGGAACTGAGAGTTCTATATCTTCATCTGTAGGCTGCTTGTAGAAGACTCACTTCCAGGCAGCTAGGGTGAGGGTCTTAAGTCCACACCCACTGTGACAAACCTAGGCCAACAAGGCCATACCTCCTAACATTGTCACTCCCTGGACCAAGAATATACAAACCATCATATCCTGGGAGTTATGGTTCTTGGGTTAACAGGGCATACTTGCTGGAGTTGGATTCTGACATACAGTTATAAGTAGGGTGTGGGAGTTTAAGAGGGGAGAGTCTGTAGGATATCTAGGAGATGTGGGGATGGGGAGAGAAGGCTGTATCTAGTTTTCTATTGCAGCACTATAGAATAGTCTGAGAGAAATACGTGTGGGTGAACACAGATCTTTATAAGTGGGATAAATTCCATCATCAAACCTCTGTGAATGCACATTATTGTTCCCACTGTAGATCTTCCACAGAGAAGGACTTGGACATTAGATCCACTCAGTGCCCCTTCCCATTTTATTGTTGAAGACTCCTATTTTTACTTATGAGAAATTTTGGTTTGGTCAATCTGTTCTTATTGATGGCATAGTTATACAAAGTATTCCCCACCAAAAATAAATGTTCATGTGTTTTGTTACGGTACATATTTATTACACTGGTCTACTTTTTAGTTTTTCTGAAACCTTGTTTCTTCTTGTTCATGAGGTCAAAAGAATGTGGTCCTTCAAGTATGGTTTAGTTATCAACAATCACTTTAGTTTTAGATTTAAGCATTAGTTTACGTTAAAACTACATACCTCCAGCTTAATCCCACATGATAGTGGATAGGCCAGGGCTCAGGTATTAGAAAGTTTTGCTTTTGCAGAAGAATGTGAATTGATCCATCCTTGTCTCCTTGTACTAAGCTCAAATCCAAATGGGTCAAGGACCTCCACATAAAGCCAGACACTCTGAAGCTAATAGAAAAGAAATTGGGGAAGACCCTTGAGGACATCGGTACAGGGAGAAAGTTTCTGAACAGAACACCAATAGCATATGCTCTAAGAGCAAGAATTCACAAATGGGACCTCATAAAATTACAAAGATTCTGTAAGGCAAAGGACACCATCAAGAGGACAAATCGGCAACCAACAAATTGGGAAAAGATCTTCACCAATCCTACATCAGATAGAGGGCTAATATCCAATATATATAAAGAACTCAAGAAGTTAGACTCCAGAAAACCAAACAACCCTATTAAAAAATGGGGGTACAGAGTTAAACAAAGAATTCTCACCTGAAGAACTCCGGATGGTGGAGAAGCATCTTAAAAAATGCTCAACTTCATTAGTCATTAGGGAAATGCAAATCAAAACAATCCTGAGATTTCACCTTACACCCAGAATGGCTAAGATTAAAAATTCAGGAGATAGCAAGTGTTGGAGAGGGTGTGGAGAAAGAGGAACATTCCTCCACTGCTGGTGGGGTTGCAAATTGGTACAACCACTCTGGAAATCAGTCTGGTGGTTCCTCCGAAAACTGGGCACCTCACTTCCAGAAGATCCTGCTATACCACTCCTGGGCATATACCACTCCAGAGGATTTCCCACCATGTAATAAGGATACATGCTCTACTATGTTCATAGCAGCCCTATTTATAATTGCCAGATGCTGGAAAGAACCCAGGTATCCCTCAACAGAAGAGTGGATGCAAAAAATGTGGTATATCTACACAATGGAGTACTATTCAGCCATTAGAAACAATGAATTCATGAAATTCTTAGGCAAATGGATGGAGCTAGAGAACATCATACTAAGTGAGATAATCCAGACTCAAAAGGTGAATCATGGTATGCACTCACTAATAAGTGGATATTAACCTGGAAACCTGGAATACCCAAAACATAATCTACACATCAAATGAGGTACAAGAAGAAAGGAAGAGAGGCCCCTTGTTCTGGAAAGACTCAGTGAAGCAGTATTCAGCAAAACCAGTATGGGGAAGTGGGAAGGGGTGGGTGGGAGGACAGGGGGAGAGAAGGGGGCTTACGGGACTTTCTGGGAGTGGGGGGGCTAGGAAAGGGGAAATCATTTGAAATGTAAATAAAAAATATATCGAATAAAAAACATGAAAAAAAAAGAAAAGATGAAAAAAGGAAAAAAAAGAATAAAAGAGCCTGGAAGCCCCAGGGAGTTTAGAGGTCAGGTGAGGTGAGGGGTGGGGACATCCACTTGGAGACAAGGGGTGGGGAGGAGGTACATAATGTGAAACAGTCAGGATGGACAGGGGATGTGGAAGAATAAAACAGAGTGTAAAAAAATTATTATTAATAATAATAATAATACAATATTAAAAGAGATGTTAAGGAAAAGTGAAAAAAAAAAGAGCACTGACTGCTCTTCCAGAGGTCCTGAGTTCAATTCCCAGTAACCACATGGTGGCTCACAGCCATAAAAAAAAAAAAAAAAGAAAGAAAGAAAGTTTTGCTTTGTTCACCACTGCCTGGGTCAGAGAGTCTTTGCGGCCTGTTAGATGACAGATGTTAGATTATTATCAGTAGTAGCCATAGCTGGAGAGAGACTAAGGAAGCACTTATGCTTTCAGCCTTTTGATTTGCAT
Source organism: Apodemus sylvaticus (assembly GCF_947179515.1). Lineage (NCBI taxonomy): Eukaryota > Metazoa > Chordata > Mammalia > Rodentia > Muridae > Apodemus > Apodemus sylvaticus. The sequence goes on from NC_067475.1 coordinate 108,515,510, forward strand.
CTTTGGAATAAAGAACATTGACAAGTCACTGTTCCCATTACAGAATTGCTGGTGTTCTGTACTATCTGTCAGTCAAGATTTTACTTCTGTTCAGAACATACCCTTAAGTAGCTGCCTAGTCTCTAGTCTACTCCATCTGTGGGCACCCATGGTTGGCTAAACAAACTCTTTTAGCTTCAGTATGCAGGTGAGGATGGAAAGTCCCTTTTGAACAAACTTGCTTCTCTGGAAGCATCATCTGTTTTACTGGAGGACTGAATCTGTATAATTGGATTAAGGTAATTGAGGAATATGTCAAACTGAAAGCAAAGATGAAGATAATGTCACTGTAGGTCTTAAAATATTCCTGCTTTTTTTTCCATAGCCTTGTCAGACACTTGGAGAAAATGGCATTTATCTGTATCCAGATCTAAGATTAAAAAAACTAAAAAAAACAAAGAACAACAACAAAAACCCTGAATGAAATGCAAGTAATAAACCCACAGGGATCCACATAGGATGTTATAAAATGTGGGTTTAAACATATGTATGTGACATTTAAAAATGTATAACAAAATATATTGGCAACTGACTGGATATTGTTTAAAAGAGAAAAAATTTAAAATTTCAGTAAAAACAAAACAAAAAAACCGAGACATGCCTTATTTCAAATGAAAAATGAATTTTGACAGAAATCTGAAGAGCATGGAATTCCTTGACTATGTCAAAGAGATTATGAGGCATGATTGTGAAGTTCCAGAAGAGGCGAAGGAAGTGAGAATATGAGGGAACTTGTTTTAGCAGAGATGTGGTAAGAACTTCAAAGCTCTTGGGAGGTCCTTTTGAAGAAAGGTCAGAAGTTTTGTCTAAACTATCTTGTAAAGTGGGATTCAAGGAGAACTTAGGTAAAACCTTAATTTGGTGTTTTACCTAGTATGATAAAAATATTCCTCACTATAATAAGCATTCCTGTGGTAGACTTTGCTCAGAAACCTATAGCCTGGCCTGGAACAACACCAAAAGCTACACAGAGTTTTGCTTGGCATGGATTCTGTGTGACAAAAACTCCAGGGAAAGCTGCAACACTTACCTCTGCCCCAAGCAATTTTCAGATGGCTTCATGAAGTTACAAAACAAAAGGATGAAAATCAAAATAAAATAAAAGAAAGTTCTCTCTGTATAAATCCCTTTCTTTTCTTATCTCCACAAGGAAAACAAGTTAAAGGTTTAACCAGCTAAACATCAATGATGTTAGTGACTCCTTTAGGAGGCTGGAAAATGCCCACCCACCTTTTCTGGAGCAGCAGATGGAATTCATTTTGTACCATCTAGAACATGCAAATGATCCGATCTCTCTCATTTTTAACCCAGGCATTTGGGAGTACATATGTCATTGCCAGAATTAATTATCTTTACAGATACTAGGTCTGGGTCTAGAGAATTGCAAGACTGGGCATCACTTTCTCCACTTCCCCAAGTGATGGCATTCTTAGTTGCTTTCTCCAGAACAATCCAAATTAATCCTAGTTGAGAGGCAGAGGCATTCTTGAAAATGCTTGAGGAATACTTTTCAAAACTCATGGGATCTTTAGAATTTACTACAGAGACCAAAACAAAATTTATAGAAATTGCCAGAGCATTTATCTTCATGAATAGCAATCAACATTTACAATAAAGTTTAATATTCTTAGACATTTTTGATAAAAATCCAACTTGAATCTCTTATTTTAATTTTTATAGATGTTAAACTATATTATATAATAATTATATATAGTTTTATTGTATATTTATTATATACCATATATAATTATGTAATCAAAAATATAAAACATTATTATAATTTAAAAATTGAGTTTGCCTATACAGTACTATATTGCATTTTAGTATTTTTCAGAAAAATTTGTTGTATTAACTTACTGATTCTTCTTGCTCAATCCCATGAGCCTACATGTGCTCTTTCACCCATCATTCATCTCTTACTTGTGGACTTTCTCCCTCCTATCCCTTCATCAATACTCATTGTCCCAATTTAGAAAATAAAATCTTGCCTTATAGGCACTGTTTCTGCCAGGAGAGAACTGCTTTCCCAAGAGTGCACTTACTCTCAGGATCTGAGGTGAGCTTTCCACTTTCTCTCCAATAACTGTCCAGAGCAGGAGCAGCTAGGAGTGCACAGGGTGCTGGAAAGGTGGAGCAGCTGGGACAGAATCCTTTCAGTCTCCATCTGAACCAAGTAGCTGGGGCTATTCCACAGATCCCACCAGAAGAGAGCTGGCTTCCCAGGTGTGCTGACACAGAATGGCAGGCCCACAGAAGGGACAAGCTCCAGCCAGAGACAGCAAGGCCAACTAACACCAGAGATAATTAGATGGTGAAAGGCAAGGGCAAGAACCTTACCAACAGAAACCAAAGCTACTTGGCATCATCAGAACACAGTTCTCCTAGCACAGCAAGTCCTGGATACCCCAATATACCTGAAAAGCAAGATTTGGATTGAAAATCATATCTCATGATGCTGATAGAGGAGTTTAAGGAGGACATAAATAACTCCATCAAAGAAATACAGGAGAACACAGGTAAACAAATAGAAACCCTTGAAGAGGAAACAAAAATTATCCCTTGAAGAATTACAGGAAAACACAATCAATCAGGTGACAAAATTGAACAAAACAATACGGGATCTAAAACTGGAGGTAGAAACAATAAAGAAATCACAAAGGGAGACAACTCTGGAGATAGAAAACCTAGGAAAGGGATCAGGAATCAAAGATGCAAGCATCACCAATGAAATACAAGAGAAGAGAGAATCTCAGGTGCAGAAGATACCACATAAAACATTGACACAACAGTCAAAAAATGCAAAATTCAAAAAGCTCCTAACCCAAAACATTCAGGAAATCCAGGACACAAGGAGAAGACCAATCCTATGGATAATAGTTATAGAAAACAGTAAATATTTCCAATGTAAAGGGCAAGTAAATATCTTCAACAAAATTATAGAAGAAAACTTCTCTAACATAAAGACAGAGATGCCCATAAACATATGAGAAGCCTACAGAACTCCAAATAGATTGGACCAGAAAATAAATTCCTCCCATTTTATAATAGTCAAAAAATCAAATTCACAAAATAAAGAAAAAATATTAAAAGAAGTAAGGAAAAAGGTCAAGTAACATATGAAGGCAGACCTATGAGAGTTACATCAGACTTCTTGCCAGAGACTATAAAAGCCAAAAGATCCTAGGCAGAACACAAGTGACAGCCAGGCTACGATGCCGAGCAAAACTCTCAATTATCATAGATGGAGAAATTCCAAGATATTCCATGACAAAGCCAAATGTACACATTATCTTTCCACAAATCCAGCACTTCAAAGCATAGAAATGGAAAATTCCAGCACAAGGATGGAAACTACACCCTAGAAAAAGCAAGAAAATAATTTTCTCTTAACAAACCAAAAAGAATAGAGACACATATACATAATTGCACCTCTAAAAACAAAAATAACAGAAGGGCAAAATCACTTTTCCTTAATATATGTTAATATCAATAGACTGAATTTTTTAATAAGAAGACATAGACTAACAGACTGGATACTTAAAGAGAACTCAATGTTTTGCTGCATACAAGAAACTCATCTTTCCTGGGCATTTACCCAGAGGATTCCCCAGAATGTAATAAGGACACATGTTCTACTATGTTCATAGCAACCCTAATTATAATAGCCAGAAGCTGGAAAGAACCCATATACCCCTCAACAGAGAAATGGATACAGAAATTGTGGTATATTTACACAATGGAATACTACTCAGCTATTAAAAATATGAATTCTTAAAATCTTAGGCAAATGGGTGGAAGGAACTGGAAAATATCATCCTAAGTGAGGTAACCTAATCACAAAAGAAGACACATGGTATGCACTCACTGATAAGTGGTGCATATTAGCCCAGAAGCTTGGAATACCCAAGACACAATTCACAGATCAAATGAAGCTCAATAAGAAGGAATAACAAAGTATGGATACTCTGGTCCTTCCTAGAAGGAGGAACAAAATACCCACAGAAGGAGATACAGAGACAAAGTGTGGAGAAGAATCTGAGAGAAAGACCATCCAGAGACTGTCCCACCTAGGGAGCCATCCCATATACAGTTACAAAACCCAGACACTATTGTGGATGCCCGCAAGTGCTTGTTGACAAGAGCAGGATATAACTGTCAACTGGGAGGCTCTGCTAGTGCATGAAAAATACAGAGGGGGACACTCTCAGCCAGCCATTGAACTGAGCATAGGGCCCCAATAGAGGAGCTAGAGAAAGGACCAAAGGAGCAGAAGGGTCTGCAGTGCCGAAGGAGGAACAACAATATGAGCCACCCAGTACTCCCAGAGCTCCCAGGGACTAAACCATCAACCAGAAATTATACATGGAGGTACCCATGGCTCCAGATGCATAGGCAGCAGAGGATGGTCTTGCTGAACATCAAAGGAAGGGAAGGCCCCTGGTCCTGGGAAAGCTCAGTACTGCAGTGTAGAGGAATACCAGGACAGGGAAGCAGGAGTGGGTTGATTGGAGAACAGGAGGAGGGGATATTGATTATGGGATTTTCAGGGGAGGAGAACCAAGAAATGGGACAACATTTGAAATGTAAATAAAGAATATATCTAATAAAACGAACAAACAAGCAAACAAGAAATAAAAGTAATACAGATAAAACCAGGGACAAGGGAAGATGTGAGCAGAGTGGCAAGAATAAAAATGGCCTGTACAAGCCCACAAAGGAAACACCACTTAAAACCAATTCTGAAACAAGTGAGTGAACAAGTCTGGCTCTGGTTTCTGAGAGCTTAAAACAAAGGTGAAATGTCGCGACCAACGAACTGCTGTCACCTTGTAATTTTATGAGGTCCCATTTGTCAATTCTTGATCTTAGAGCATAAGCTAATGGATGCAAAAAATGTGGTATATATACACAATGAAGGACTATTCAGGCATTAGAAACAATGAATTCATAAAAACACAGTGTTGGCATAAAAACACTTGTTGATCAATTGAATTAAATTGAAGACTTGGACATAAATCCAAACCCATATGGATATCTGATTTTACATAAAGAAGCCAGAAATACACACTGGGAATAAAAAGAGACAGCATCTTCAAGTGCCAAGTGGTGCTTGTCAAAACTGAAGGCTGCATGTAGATCCTTATTTATCACTGTTCACAAAGCTCAAGACCAAGTGGACCAAAGACCTCATCATAAAACCAGATATACTAAACCTGATAGAAACAAAAATGGGGAATAGTCTCGAATCCATTGGCACAAGAGACAACTTCCTAAACAGTATACTGATACTGCAGGCACAAAGATCAACAACAAATGAGACCTCATGAAATTTAAAAGCTTCAGTAAGGCAAAGGACACCATCATTTGGACAAAGCCACAACCTACAGAAGGGGAAAGATATTTATCAACTCCACATCCAACAGAGGACTAATAACCAAGATACATAAAGAACTCCAGAAACTAGATATAAAAAAACAATCTAATTAAAAAAGGGTGAATAGATTTAAACAGTAAATAATCAGAAGACTCCCAAATAGCTAAGAAACACTTGAAAAAATGTTTAACATCCTTGGTCATCAGAGGACTTTAAGACTCCATCTTGTACCTGTCAAGAATGGCTATGTTCAATAAAAGAAGTGGGAGCTCATGGTGGCTAGGATGTGGACCAAATAAATATTTTTCCATTGGTGGTGAGAGTGTAAACTTGTACAGTCACTATACAAATCAAGATAGTGATTGCTCAGAAAGATGGAACTCTATCTACCTCAAGACCCTGATATACTACTCTTGGGCATATATACCCAAAGAACTCTCCATCTTACCACAAGACTCTTGCTTAACCATGCTTTTTGTGGTTTTATTAATAATAGCCAGGAACTGGAAACAATATAGATGTCCCTCAACAGACATGGATAAAGAAAGAGTTGTATATTTTAACAATGGAGTATTACTGAGCTGCCAAAACAATGACATCATGAAATTTGCAGACAACAGGAAGGAGCTAGATAAAAAAAAATCCCATGAAAAGTGAATAACTGAGACACAGAAGGACAAATATGGTATGTATAAGAGAATATTAGCTGTAAAGTAAAAGACCCAAAGAGGCTAACAAGAAGGACCTACCTGGGAAGGGGAAACAGAATAAATTCATGTGTAGACTGGTGGCCACAGAAGATAGAAGCAGGAAAATAAGTAGGAGTAGATATGGGGTGGAGGAAGAGAATGCCAGGAGAGATTCTATCCATCAAATACAGCTATAATTGGAAAACATCGTGGGGTGGGGTCAGAAACCTAGTGCAGTGAAAACATTCAGGAATTTATGAAGGTGATCCTAATGAGAACTCCTAGTTAGTTGGCATATAGAGTATCAACTAGCCATCACTTGTAGAATAGGTCCTATTCAGTTGTTGGCCACAGGGTATAGAAATCTCCAAATAACCCAATCTGTAGACTAAGACAAAATGTAACTCTGCAAGCTGACAGCATGGCTGTATTGCTGAGGATGACACCTATACAAGTAATTGAACAAAGAGAAGCCACTGGTACTTACATGTAACCTTCAGTCCATTTTTGCAATGATCCCTGAGCCTTGGCACTTTGGACAGAGTGCCCAGTGAACCTGAGCTGGATCTGATCCAACAGCTTCCTTCCTGGGGACTAGCTTTTATGGTATCCAAAGTCACCATGCAAGCTACCATGAGAGAGGGTTTCAACCTAACTATCACACCTGTGAACCCCAAACCATACCAAAATAATAAAAATTTAAAAACCAGAATGGTACAATAGCCATACTTTGATGGTAACTAATAGCTCATTATTTGAAGACCAGACCTGCTCAACAAGAGGGAAAACGTACCTGAAGTCTAGTCAAATTACCTGTAGCTAATGACATCATAGATCTTGGAGGTGATCCTAAAATTGCCACTTCACTAAATAAGCATAAGTCCTAACTACACTCTAAATATTTATCCTACATTCACATATAAGTATAGTTCTCATCTCTAGTCAAAGAAATTTCTTTTCTCAACAAAAACCATTACAGAAAACGAAACTGATCAAAATACAGAGAAAAACAAATCATGTGAAACTCAGCTCCAAAAAAATTATCAACATAATTTCTATATTTAAATTCATGATATTTTCATGTACCTAAAAGTAACTATATGAATATAGTACATGCATGGCTGACCATTGTAGAGTCTTAATAAGAATCTTTTGTAATCAGTGGCACATGACTGCTGATATTATTTGCTGTGTTACAGAATTTGAGAGTGGTGAAGAAATGGAATTGCTCATTGAAAGAAATTACAGTATGAAGCTCAAGACAAAGGGGGACCAAAGTGTTGATACTTCAGTTCTTCTTAGAAGAGGGAAAAAATACCCATGGGAGGAGATACAGAGACAAAGTGTGGAGCAGAGACTGAAGGCAAGACCATCCAGAGACTGCCCAGCGTCAGGATCCCATATACAGTTACCAAACCCAGACACTATTGTGGATGGCAACAAGTGCTTGCTGACAAGAGTCTGATATAGCTCTCTCCTGAGAGGCTCTGCCAGAATCTGTCAAATACAGACATGAGGCTCTCAACCAACCATTGGACTGAGCACAAGATCCTCAGAAGGCATTCGTCCTGTGAAGAAGGCTCCTTGCCCCAAAGTAATCAAATATCAGGACAGGTAAGAGTAGGTAGGTTAGTGAGGAGGAAAGGGGGAAGGCATAGGGGGGATGGAAAAAGAGGAATAGGGATAGCATTTGAAATGTCAATAAAGAGAATATCTAATTAAAAAAAGAAAAGAGCCATTACAATACCATCTTAACAATACTTAATATTCTATACATGGGATATTTCTTTAAGTCTTTGTGGATTTTAAAACCAGTGTTAATAGTCTTAGATAATCTGATCTCTCTTTTTTATGTAGAACATATTTACTGACTGTCTTAGTTAAGGTTTTACTGCTGTGAACAGACACCAGGACCAAGGCAAAACTTATCAAAATAACATTTAATTGGGGCTGGCTTATAGATTCAGAGAATCAGTCCAATATCAAGGTTGGAGCATAGCAGCACCCAGACAAGCATGGTGGATGCAGAGCTGAGAGTTTTACATCTTCATCTGAAGCCTGCTAGCAGAATCCTGCTTCCAAGCAGCTAGGCATAGGGTCTTAAAGTCCACACCCACAGTGGCACACCTACTCCAACTTGGCCACACCTACTTCAACAGGGCCACACCTTCTAATAGTGCCACTCCCTGGGCCAAGCACATAGAAACCACAACCCTGACAGATTGGTGAAGACTAAAGTAATGAAAATGGACATGGAAGAAAACTAGAAGAAATACAAGAATATTAATAATAAAACATTTTCTCTATGTTTAAATATTTACTAAAGTCCATGCAACTTTGAAAATGAACATCTGGAAATAGTTATAATTTGACTTCTTCCTTTCCAATGTCTATCCCTTTGATCTCCTTTTGTTGTCTAATTTCTCTAGCTAGAACTTCAAGTACTATATTCAATAGATATGGAGAGAGAGGGCAGCCTTGTCTAGTCCCTGATTTTAGTGGGATTGCTTCAAGTTTCTCTCCATTTAGTTTGATGTTGGCTATTGGTTTGCTGTATATTGCTTTTATTATTTTTAGGTATGGGCCTTGAATTCCTGTTGTTTCCAAGACTTTTAACATGAAAGGATACTGAATTTTATCAAATGCTTTTTCAGCATCTAATGAAATGACCCTGTGGTTTTTTTCTTTGAGTTTGTTTATGTAGTGGATTACATTGATGGATTTCCATATATTGAACCTTCTCTGCATCACTGGGATGAAGCCTACTTGATCATGGAAATTTTTTTTGGTTTCTGTTTTTATTCGATATATTTTTTATTTACATTTCAAATGATTTCCCCTTTTCTGGTACCCGACTCCCCAAAAGTCACATAAGCCCCCTTCCTCCCCCTGTTTTCCCACCCACCCCTTCCCACTTCCCTGTTTTGGTTTTGACTTATACTGCTACACTGAGTCTTTCAAGAACCAGGGGCCACTCCTCCGTTCTTCTTGTACCTCATTTGATGTGTGGATTATGTTTTGGGTATTCCAGTTTTCCAGGCTAATATCCACTTATTAGTGAGTGCATACTATGATTGGTCTTTTGAGACTGGGTTACCTCATTTAGTATGATGTTCTCCAGCTCCATCCATTTGCCTAAGAATTTCATGAATTCATTGTTTCTAATGGCTGAATAGTACCCCATTGTGTATATATACCACATTTTTTGCATCCATTCTTCTGTTGAGAGATACCTGGGTTATTATAAATAGGACTGCTATGAACGTAGAGGAGCATATCAGGAGTGGTATAGCAGGATCTTTCGGAAGTGACATGCCCAGTTTTCTGAGGAACTGCCAGACTGATTTCCAGAGTGATTGTACCAATTTGCAACCCCACCAGCAGTGGAAGAGTGTTCCTCTTTCTCCACATCCTCGCCAACACCTGCTGTCTCCTGAATTTTTAATCTTAGCCTTTCTGACTGGGGTAAGGTGAAATCTCAGGGTTGTTTTGATTTGCATTTCGATCATGGGGAATTATTGTTTTGATGCGTTCTTGGATTCGGTTGGCAAGAATTTTATTGAGTATTTTTGCATCGATATTCATAAGGAAAATTGGTCTGAAAATTCTCTTTCTTTGTTTGATCTCTGTGTGGTTTTGGTATCAGTGTAATTGTGGCTTCATAGAATGAGTTGGAAAGTATTCCTTCTGTTTCTATTTTGTGGAATAGTTTGAAGAGTATTGGTGTTAGGTCTTCTTTGAAGGTGTGATAGAATTCTGCACTAAAACCATCTGGTCCTGTGCTTTTTTTGTTTGTTTGCTTGTTTGTTTGGTTTTGTTGGCAGACTTTCAATGACCGCTTCTATTATCCAGCCCATATACAGTTACAAAGGCCAGACATTATTGTGGATGTCCACAAGTGCTTGCTGACCAGAGCCAGATACAGATGTCACCTGGGAGGCTCTGCTAGTGCATGAAAAATACAGAGAGGGACGTTCTCAGCCAGTCATTGAACTGAGCACAGGGTTCCCAATGGTGGAGCTAGAGAAAGGACCCAAGGAGCTGAAGGGTTTGCAGTGCCATAGGAGGAACAACAATATGCACCACCCAGTACTCCCAGAGCCCCCAGGGACTAAACCATCAGCCAAAGAGTACACATGGAGGGACCCATGGCTCCAGAAGCATAGGCAGCAGAGGATGGCCTATCAAAGGAGGAGAGGTCCTTGGTCCTGGGAAAGCTCAGTGTTGCAGTGTAGGGTAATACCAGGACAGGGAAGCAGGAGTGAGTTGATTGGGGAACGGGGGAGGGGAGATCACTTGTGGGATTTTCCAGGGGTGGGGTACCAGGAACGGGGAAATCATTTGAAATGTAAATAGAGAATATATCTAATTTAAAAAAAAAGAATAAGGACCACAAAAAAAGAAAGAAAAGGAAGAGATGTCTACAAGTTTACTGATGACACTAAGAAATCTAGAAAAACTTAAAATGTTTAGAAACATTGAAGAAAAATTTCTAAGAAAATAAATGTGGTCATACATATCTGTACATATTTTATACAAATAATTAAACTCTTCGATTAAATATAATAATTATTTTCTCATAGGTTTTTACTGGGGGTATAGCCCGAGCTATTCTTCTTTCTTGTTTGGTTGTTCTTGAGGCAGTGGATGGGAGAGAGCGGTTAGCAGGGTTAGGGGTGTGGGTAAGATTGGTCTTATGAGATATTTAGTGTTGCTGTATAATAATAAAACTTTTATCTAAGTCACTTTGCTTCAGTAGCTGAAGCTGACCTGCCTTCTGTGAGTTTCTCTGAGTTCAGAAACTGTATAGCACCTCATCATAAAAGAGCAGAGGGTTAAGTGAAAAGATTTATTGCTAGTACTCCTTTCATTGGTGAATCAGCTAGAAGCCTCTCTGACTAAGCTGGTTAACTCTTTGTGAACCAGAGAAGGAAAGAAGAATAATTAAAATGTTTTGTAGAGGCAACTATACACAGACATATATACATTCAAACATTCATACACCCACACTTTGGCCAGGCCTGACCACCTGTCACAATCAACTCCACAAGTATTCTTGCATGGTTACATACATAACAGATATACATACACACAAACATATAGACAAACAGCCATGTACATTTGGATGGATCGATGGATGGGTGGATGGAGCAAATCTCCCCAACCCAAACCATTCAACTAACAATTTTCTTTTTTCTTGTTATGTTATACCTTCTTAGACAAAAAGGTTCTTTAGAAAATTACCTCAGAGATAAAATGTTATCCTTATATATAGAAGGATGTTGATATTAAGTTCAAAGCAGTGTTTTGTTATAATATACTCATTAAAAGTTCAAAGCAACAGTTTTTACATGGCCTTGTCTTATCACATTGCACATCTGTGACTTTAACCTTGGACCTAAATGTTTTTTCTTGAACACAAAATTTCTCCTTTTAGTGTGATTGTGAATACTCACTGAATTTCTTCTTATGAAGCCTTTCTTATTATTCTGAGTAGTGGGCCCAACTTGAGATCCACTTTTAATCCAGTCATTAAAAACAAAAACATTGTGATTTTTTTCAGGCAAGTGAGTAGAACTTGAGAATTTCATCCTGAGTGAGATAACCCAATCAAAAGAACAGGCATGGTATGTAGTCACTTGTAGGTGGATATTAGTCATAAAGTACAGAATACCCATAATACATACCACAGACCTAAAGAAGATAAACAAGAAGGAAGGCCTAGCAAGGATGCTTGAATCTCTCTTAGAAGACGGAATAAAATAGTCATAGGAGATGGATGGAGTGAGAACTGGCTGGAAGGGGGGATGGGGAGGAGAATGGGGTGTTGTCCTGGATCAGGAATGTGGAGAAAAATGAGAGAGGACTGGAGGGCAAGAAGAATGGAGGGAGTTGTTGAAGAAATCAACAGGATATGTCAGAGGCCTAGTTTGGGGGAAGCTCCTAGTAATCAAAGGGTAACTTTAGATGAATCCATTGGAGCAATAAAGACACCAAACGTCCCATAAAATTTTTGACCCAAAGTGTATCCTGCCTACAAGAAATGTGGGAGCAGATAGGGACTAAGGGAATACTAACCAATAACTCGCCCAACTTGAGATCCATCTCATGGGCAAGCACCAATCCTGACACTATTAATGATACTCAATTATGCTTGAAGACAGAAGCCTATCAAACTGGCCTCTGAGAGGCTCTATATAGCATCTGACTGAAACAGATGCAGAGTCCCACAGCCAAGCACTGGATGAAGGTTGGGGATCATTATGGAAGGGTTGGGGGATGGATGGATGACCATGAAGGGGATAGGAACCCCACAGGAAGTATAATTAAAGATCACATACTTAAATAACAGGAATTATTTTCAGTTTAGATGTTAAGCTTCTCCACAATAAAGGAAGGCTTACTATTAAGAGTAGGTAAATTTCCAAAGATATAAAGTAAAAAAAAAAATGGGTTTAATTTATATTGAGCACATGGAACTAATGTATAGACAGCTTATAACTGGGAACCTTGCTAGGAATACAAAGCAGTATTCGCTCCATACAGCATTATTTACAATTTTTCTTCCTTAAACATTCTCATCTCTATCACTCACTTTTTATCACGGCCTGGAAATTGCCATGATTTTTTGATATAACTACATTTTAAGGCTGAACTACTATTTTTGAATTATAAGAGACTATCCATCACAATATAATACATTATAACAATGGAAATAGTAAGCAAATATCTCCACTTTATCAGTAAATAACATGTTTAATGTATATATTATATATAATGTAATATTATATGTATATTTATATGTAGGTTTAAATACAATTCTAATTATAATCATGCTTATGAAATTTTAGATTAAATTAAATTATAAGTTTTTTTCTAACCAACTGATATACTTATCTCTTATTCTTAATCCTAAATGTAAATTGTATGGCACTGTAATGAGTAACATGGCTCCATGTATCCCGTCTTCTATGTGATCATGAGTAACTTGAACCCCAACCTTTCTAAGCTGTGTGATATAAATAAGACCATCATCTCTTAGGATGTCATGTTCACAAGTGAGGATGTATGTTAATGGCAAACTCTGTAACTGGGAGTCACTGACTAGCAAAGGGGATAGCCTGCTGTCCACAAATGCTGGGTAGAAAGCATTTAGCTTTCCAAGAGAGGGCTCAGTATAAACATGGTTCTTTTTATACTTCTCAGGAAGGAAGTCACTCCAGTTAACAAACTTGAAGAGGTGTCTTGACCCTTTGGGCATGTGTTCATTTTTCTGCATAGCCTGGGGCAGTGCTGTGTCTTCAGTCACATATAGGCATCCCAACTTAATTCCAATCTCCCTTGAAAGAAAGGGACCATGTTCATAGTCTCGGTGAGATGGCATCCAGATGTCGATAAACTGTAGTCCTGGATACAGCAGGGCTTGTGCCTTTATTTTATCTTTGTGTTCTGGATTATTCTGTAGCTGTGAATATAAAAAAAAATCCTCAATTACTTTTACACATAAGGGATACATATTTGCATCAATAACCCAGGGTAAATAACTTCATAACATTTAAATACTAGTGATTATTCTCACACTATTACTTACTTGTTTAGTGATGTGAGGATGTGTCATTCCACATTCATCAATGTGGAAATGGTGTATGCTCTCCTATGCATACAGTTATTCTCAGTATGACAATAACCAAAAGATGATCAAGGGAGTCCCAGAGACAATGACAGCATAATTATATCTCAGACTAGTTTTTAAAAAAGTATTTGAATGTTTTTGCTTTGGTGTGGTGGTGGTGGTGATGGTGATGGTGAGGGTGATGGTGATAGTGATGGTATGTGTCTGTGTGTGTGCATGCGTGTGCATAAAAAAGAGAGAGACAGACAGAGAGAGAGGGGGGCATATATACCATGTTGTTTTAGAACATACAGTCCTCCTACCTCAGCCTCCAAACTACTCAGGTCATAGGCATGTGTCACCATTCTCTAATTGGTTAAAAACACACACACTCCCACACATATACACACGCAAACACATATGCATATATATATATATATGTGTGTGTGTGTGTGTGTGTGTGTGTGTGCAAAATGACTCCAAATCTGATATATAAATAAACTTTATAAAAGTGTAACCTTAACATGTTGAGGAAATGTCAGGAGCCATCTAGGAGAGGCTTAGACTAGCAGGTAAAGTTCCTGGAGGTGGCCCACCATTTTTTTTTTTTTTTGCATGATTCTGAGAGGCTCTGGTACCTGAGCTCTGAGAGGCAAGGTCCCAAGAGACTTCATCTCAGTACTGCTTCTTGCAGCTGATATGCCTTTCCTGTAATGATTTCATAGCTTAAGAATTCCTGGGCATTAGCAAACTCTACTGAGCAAATTTCTTGCAGGTTGACATAAAGATACACTTACATGAATTATTGCTGTTTAGAAGAATTAATAATTTTATAGAATTCTTAATTTGATTCAAACAAATTTAGAAAGAAAGTTTGAAGTGATGGTTTTACTTGTTTTGCCAGAAAGATATAATAAAGTTAGACTCACTAATAAAATATGGCAACTCCTCGTAACATAGTAAGTAAAGGGAGCTTACTATGGAATACAATGAGCTTTCACCATTACACTAAAGAGAAAACTCAGCTTGGGACAAAATTTGTCCCACTATGATAACGCAAGGACATGTGAAACAATTCCTTTGGACTTACAAAATGAAACACTGCTTTGTGCATATCAACTCATTTTGTAATTCTCCTTTTAGTAATAATATATATTCAAAAATAATAATTTTAAAGAATGGTTGTCTATTAAAAGATTATAGAAAAAACATAAAGTGGTACCTTGTGGGGTTCTGTCACATCCATCCATCCAAATGTATGCATGTGACATATGGGGTTCAGCCTAATCCTCCAAATGTATATATGTATATGTCTGTCTATATATATATATATATGTATATATATATATGTAGGTATATATGTTTGTATGTAAGCATGCATAAACGTGTGTGGATTTGATTAAGACAAATGACCAAGTCTGACGTGTGTGTGTGTGTGTGTGTGTGTGAGTGTCTGTGTATTTGTGTTTGTGTATGTGTGTGTGTGCATATTTGCCTCCATACAGAATTTTACTTCTAAGAAACCGGCAATGTTTCTCAGCCCTCCGAAGTTCTTCATGTGAAAAATCTTTGTTTAGTTTGGTACCCCACTTTTTAATGGGGTTATTTGGTTCTCTAGGTTCTACCTTCTTGAGTTCTTTGTATATATTAGATATTAGCCCTCTGTCAGATTTAGGGTTGGTGAAGATCCTTTCCCAATCTGTTGGTTGACATTTAGTACTTTTGACAGTGTCCTTCGCCTTACAGAAACTTTGTAGTTTTATGAGGTCCCATTTGTCAATTCTTGATCTTAGAGCATAAGCTATTGGTGTTCTATTCAGGAACTTTCCCCCTGTGCCCATGTCCTCAGGGGTCTTCCCCAGTTTCTTTTCTATTGATTCACATTTTTCTGCATGCTGACCTCCAATTGAACCAGCACCATTTGTAGAAAAGACTATCTTTTTTCCACTGGATGCTTTCAGCTCCTTTGTTGAAGATCAAGTGGCCATAGGTGTGTGGGTTCGTTTCTGGGTCTTCAATCCTATTCCATTGATCGGCTTGCCTGACATTGTACCGATACCATGCAGTTTTTATCACTATTGCTCTGTAGTAAAGTTTGAGGTCTGGGATACTGAATCCCCCTGAAGTTTTTTACTGTTGAGAATAGTTTTAGCTATACTGGCTTTTTTGTTATTCCAGATGAATTTGAGCATTGCTCTTTCTAGCTCTATGAAGAACTTGGTTGGGATTTTGATGGGGATTGCATTGAATCTGTAGATTGCCTTTGGCAATATGGCCATTTTAACTATATTAATCCTGCCAATCCATGAGCATGGAAGATTTTTCCATTTTCTGAGAAATGTTCGACATCATTAATCATTAGGGAAATGCAAATCAAAACAACCCTGAGATTTCACCTCTCACCAGTCAGAATGGCTAAGGTCAAAAACTCGGGAGACAGCAGGTGCTGGCAAGGATGTGGAGAAAGAGGG
Source organism: Apodemus sylvaticus (assembly GCF_947179515.1). Lineage (NCBI taxonomy): Eukaryota > Metazoa > Chordata > Mammalia > Rodentia > Muridae > Apodemus > Apodemus sylvaticus. The sequence goes on from NC_067475.1 coordinate 108,531,695, forward strand.
ACACTCCTCCACTGCTGGTGGGATTGTAAGATGGTGCAACCACTTTGGAAATCAGTCTGGTGGCTCCTCAGAAAACTGGGCATGCCACTTCTGGAGGACCCTGCTATACCACTCCTGGGCATATACCCAGAGGATTCCCCAGCATGTAATAAGTACACATGCTCCACTATGTTCATAGCAGCCCTATTTGTAGCAGCCAGAAGCTGGAAACAACCCAGGTTTCCCTCAACAGAGGAATGGATACAAAAAATGTGGTATATTTACACAATGGAGTACTATTCAGCCATTAGAAACAATGAATTCATGAAATTCGTAGACAAATGGATGGAGCTGGAGAACATCATACTAAGTGAGGTAACCCAGTCTCAAGAGATCAGTCATGGTATGCACTCTCTGATAAGTGGATAATAACCTAGAAACTTGGAATACCCAAGAAATAATCCACATATTAAAAGATGTCCAAAAAGAACAGAGGAGTGGCCCCCCTTTCCAGATTCTGGAAAGACTCAGTGCAGCAGTATAGGGGAATACCAGAACAGGGAAGTGGGAAGGAGTTGATGGAGGAACAGGGGGAAGGAAGAGGGCTTTTGGGACTTGGGGGGAGTGGGGACCCAGAAAATGGGAAATCATTTGAAATGTAAATATAGAATACATCGAATAGAAAAGAAAAGAAAAAAAAGAAACCAGCAATTTTTATAAAAAATATTGAGAGAGTTACATTGCAAGAGATGAGTGCTCATTAAAGCAAAAATAATAAGACTACAAGGCCAGGGATTATCAATCTTTGACCATCATTTGACACTGTGTTAAGACCAGTAGCACTCCTCTAAGGACCTGGCCAATTCAAATATTAATCCTACCTTTAGGAAAAAATAGAATGATTTATAAAAGTCAAAAAAAGTCGGAGAAGATGAGGGATGCTCTGCGAATACAGCCCCCATCTTTACCAGAAATGGATATTGTCCTGAGATTATAGCTGTAAGAAGATTCCTCTTCTTCCCATTTTCTAGTTATGCACACAGCAGGAGAGAATGTGTAGTGGGTCCCTAATGCTCATTACTCCAACAGCACATATGCTCATGCAGCAGCACAATATCCACAAAAGTCCATCTCTGTAGCCCTCCACGGGGAGTTCTCAAGGACACGCCCTTGAAATCTCCACTGCACATAAGGAAAAGTAACTGACCAATCTCAAAATATGCAGACACACAATGGATGCAAAGTTCTACATGATAAAGAATTAATTACCGAAGAGAATCATTTTTGCTGTTTGTAAAATAAACACTAAAATTTTAAATTTAATGAGATAATATGTAAAATATTTTCTATATATTCATTTGTACATCCAAATGATAACAATTTCTTGTAGCCAAGTATATTTTTAGGCAAAGTTTCTGCCTTATGTAATTTACATATGAGTGTCTATGGAAAGGAACAACAAATCTGTAGTCTCATACCCATCCAAGCCTGCAGCTCAAACCCATATATGCCTGCCTTTTTAAAATAAATTAAAATGGAATGACATTAAAAATTTATATCCTCAGTCACATTAGCCAAATTTCAAGTATGCTAAGACATGACTAATGACTCCTTTCTTTGGTGTGGCGGGTATGTGTGTGTGTGTGGGGGGGGGGGGGTACTTGAGCTGAAAAGGGAATGCAGCATATCAGAAGATCAGAGAAGAGAGAGCATGGAACATGGTACAAAAACTTTGACAGATTTAAGTGATAGCTTCTCCACAAGGAAGCAGGTGTCATCTCAAGTGAATTGGTAGATGCTTCAGGTAAAGCCAAGTGCATCCCTGGACTGGGCACCTAGTGCCGCAGTTTCACAGAACTTCAAGTTCAGGGAATCATCTTACTTGAAAACAGATAAGACCTGAATGAGGTCTGCATGGATTTCTACACGTTTGTGCATAGATATGAGCAAGAAACAGCATACATGCGGACATTCACAGACATATGTATTCAAATTTATATACAAAAGAAAACAGAAATGAAGTGAAAACCAGCAAACTTTAGGGAAATGGGCAAGAATAGGCTTCCTTTGCAGGAGTTCAAATTTCCCCCATTTAAATCAAAGGAAGACAAAAGAGAGTACATTAATTAAGGGAAAACAGCAATATCTGGAATTCAGCTTTTACTATTCCTGTTCAGTCCTGAAACACTTGGTATCTTTTCCAATACCCATTATATTAAAACTACTAAACTTTTATAAAAGGAATGAATATCTTTATGTACCTTATACTTTGTGGTCAAACTATTCTTCATTATTAAAATCCCAAAATAGTGGATCCAAATGTGCTGAAACACTTCCTGAAGCTCACATAAAATAATCTCCCAGAGATGCTCTGATAACCAGGACATCCAGTTCAGGGCATTTTGTAAAACAGTAATTATAGAAAACTTTGTGTTGCCTAAATTAGTTTAGGACTGTGGAACAGTCCTGGGAACAGCTACTGAAGTCTCAGTCTTGGTCACTTAGCTGGATAACAAGTCTCACCTACCCAAAAGCATATGAAATTTCAGGATACAGACGAATCTATATGAAACCCCTGCTTTTCCCTTCCTACAGCCCTTTGTGAGTCACACCAGTGCTTTGTGGGAAGACTGTAGCGATCTCAATGGAATATATGTGTAATATTACATTCTACAGACACAGAGACCATTTGTCTAATTTCATGTCCACAAGGACCATGGACAGAAAACACTGCAGTTGAGTAGCCAGGCCATGTCTCCTCAACCAGAAAAGCTTCAGTCTGGCAAAGATGTGACCTGAGTACCAAACAGTGTCTCAAATGCTTGAATTATTTTTAGATTTGTCTTGTAGGGCACCTCATAGAATTTCATTAGCTATTTCAAATGTGTGTAGAGTCAGGTAGAAAAAGAGCAGAGCAAATTTGTTTGTGGTACCGGGCACAGCTTGGTAAAGTGAGATATACAGAACAGAAGCAAGCACCAAGACAGAATAGTAAAACATCTTCAGCAACACAACATACCAATTGAGTTGCTGTGGCTGCCAATGTACCACCAGAACTGTCTCCAGAAATACAAATACGAGTGGGATCTACTCCATACTTTTGAAGTATTGTGTCCTGGAGAAAGAACTTGATGACAAGAACACAGTCTTCAAGGGCAGCTGGGAATGGATGCTGAGGAGCAAGTCTGTAGCTTTAAAGGAAAACCAAACACCGAGAAGGCAACATGATAAAACTTATACATACAATGATCTCTCAGCTTCACCAACAATATATAAATAAAATTTGTCTTTCCTTTGAACCTTTAGTTCCATCAATAAACCTAGACTTACTAGCAGTTTCTGTTTTAAAACAGAAGCAGATACTGGCTTAAAGGGTTTCAGGTACTGGTCCTATGGTAATATGGGTGATAGAGGATGAATGTTAATGAGAATAAATTTTTATGAGAGAGACCATTATAAAGTATGTAGGATTCACCAGGCGTTCTGTGAAGTTTGTGACATAAAGCAGCAATTCCTGGTTATTATAGAAGTCCCCAGGAAAATGTAAAATCAGAGAATATGGCATCGATTAAACACAAGTGCCTTCATTTAGGAATTTGTTTAAGGCAGAATTCTATAAAAATAAAGAATTTCATATGAGAACCCTGAGCATTTGAATCAATATTAGAATTATATTAATTAATTAATAATTATTTAAATGTGTTATAATTAAATAATTATTAAATTATGTAATAATTTAATAATTATTTAATTATGTGATAATTTAATTAATTATGTAACAATAATAGAAATATTAAAATATTTATATATATTTAAGTATATCTTAACATTATATATGTATATTAATGCATCTTACCAAAATGCTATAAGTTAATTATTAAGAACATATTGTATTCTGTCTGTGTGTCTGTTTGTGGAGTGTGTGTGTGTGTGTGTGTGTTCTGATATGAGAGCACACCTCAATTGGACTCTCATATTATTTTCTTCTATTTTTTAAACCATTAGAATTCTTCAGCTATTTATATATCAATATAAACAATGTTATTCAGATAGTCTTAGTTTTAATATTTTAAATAGGGCCTAAATATTTTAAAATAGTCTAAATAAAGCAAATTTTAAAATAATGTATATATCAAGGCAAGTACAAGTACCTTAAGAAATATAGATTTATTAAAGTAAATGCAATATAATACACCATTTTAAAAGGTTACATAGCATAATAATGTGGTAGATTTGGTTGAAATTACAAGAGGATAGGAAGATCATCCTTAAGATTGTAAGTCATTTATTCCTTAAAATAAAAGAAGCTATTTTGATTACTTCAAAGAATGCTTATAAGGCCGTCACTAATCTCTACAGTATGTTTACTTGATTTTTTTACATTTGCAGTCAAGAAATTTCTTTCAGTGTATTCAGATGAGTCCATAATTCTGAAATTTCTGAACTATAGACTTGGCAGTAAGGATTCACCCTCATGATGAAGGTTTCACAAATATCAAGTATACCTAATACATATTAAAATAGTAGGAATCTTCCTGTCTTTGGTGTGTGATAGAAAAGTCTGGCCATAATAATGATATATGTAAAGTATTATTTGAGGAACACTTAAACTATTTATATAGTATCAACACTGGTCATTTAATATTACTAAATCCATGAATAATTCTAACCTACATTGTTCTTATTAGTAACTCAAATAAAACATATCCCAAGGCTGTTGTGGCTGTATTTTCTGTGTAAGAAAAAATAATTTAAACCCTAACATCAGAACGAGGATCCCGACTTTTTTTTTTTTTTTAAGGTTTAGTAAATTGTTTTCTTACTCTAGTCCCACAACAACAGCATCAAGCTTGTTTGCTGTCCATCTATTCAGGTAATCATACGGATGCAACTCTGAAATGAAAGAGATAAAAACAAGACTCTGCTTGGTGGATTATCAAGCAGTGGAAACACATGTAGATCTTAGAATGGCTCTAGAAATGTGAACCGTGATGAGTTGAGGACAACTCTAAGAATTAACCGTGTAACACCCATTGTTTTTGGTAGTCAGTGCTCTCAGGCAAAATCTGGTTGGACACAATGGAAGATGGGTCTTGTATATTGCTACCCTGCTTTGGGATAAACAGAACAGTTCCTCCACGGTCAAGGTAGTGCTCCAGTCAAGAGACGCCATAGGTGCAGACAGGTCCCCATGTAGCACACTGTGCTGATCTCTGGGGTGCGTTTCATGAGGAGGAGGTTTTTGATTAAGCAACACTGATAGAAACTTTATCAGGAAATATTGCACTCATGATGACCCATTAGCAGGAACTATGGACATAGTAAAAATGCTTGGTTAGCAATAAGCACATTGTTTTCCATGTTCGTTGGTTGAATTCTGTATTTCTCAAGAGATGGAAAAGTGTTATGTCTTGGCTCTCCAACTCCTCAATAACATGTTTCCTACAACTGTGGTTAGAAGTTGAACTTAACCAGAATTTTTATTTTTGTAAATTCAGATTTTTGCTATAATTGGCATCTTAATTAAGTTAGTCCCAATTTTGTATATTTTAACCTTTTTAAATCTTTGATATTATAATACAATTATGTAATTTTTCTTTTACTTTTCTCTGCCTGAAGCCTCCCAAATACCTCTCTTTTGTCTCTTTTCAATTTTGTGGTTTATTTTTCATTATTTATTGTTACATGCATCTAGTGTGTATATATACCTATATATACTTCTAAATAAAACCTACTTAGTCTATACAATGTTACTTGTATTCAGGACTGACCATTTGATATTGGCTAACCTATTGATATGCTCTTTGCTGGAGCAGATCTTTTGGGCATTTCTTGGTTGTCCATAGTTCTTTGTGTAGCACTGATGCCTGAAGGGCTATCCCCAGTCCACTTTGGCATGTATATTGCCCTTTGAGACTTAAACTAAAACTAGATGTACTTCTTGGTATAAATTTTTTAAATAAGATTTTTATGTTGCCATGAACATAAACACTTACATAAATATATTTATGTTTAAAAATTCATAAAAAACTGTACTTTCTAAACAAATGCATTCAGTCCTCATTAAAATAAGCAATATCATATTCTTGTATTAGAAATTCCTTATAAAATGTTTTATTAATTAAATCTAACTACTACATACTCACAAGGAGGTAGATTAAAAAGAGGGTTAAAATTTGTCATTAATATCTGATCAGAAAGCAATGTCAAAATTCCTTTTACTTATAAATGGAAACCAACTCACTTTAAAGCATAAAATGGCCTTCGATATATAAAAACAACCATTGTGACTACTGTTAAGTGCTCAAGGAAAGAGAAATCATTGCAGTAAAAACTGTGGCAAGGTCTGAGAAGTAAAAGCTCAGTTCAGAACATCAAGAGGCAATTTATTTAATTCTTACATCAAAAAAAAAAAAAACTTACTGCAGCTTCCTAAGGTAAAGGCACCACCATGAATGTAAATCACAGCTGGTCTCTTTCTTTCAGATTTCCTTTTAGGTAAATACAGACGAACAGGGATGTCACTGAAGTCTGTGTCAATCACTGTAATGTTTTCATCTGAAACGGGTTTTGTCAGTTGCAGTCTCAAAAGTATGGACAAAAAATCTTGATATTTCATAAGACCCATGTTTTCAAACATTTTGGCCTATCAAAACAAAAATTTAAATATTAATGGTTTGTATTAACAACAGATGTGTATATAGATGCAACTTGAAAACAAAAAAGTGATATGAAGATGCCTTAGGTGTGTATATCCCTGCCCTGAATATGTCCACAAACAGGAAGCAGATTACAAAGTCCTGACTAAAATGCAGTCTTCTGGCCATTATAAGATGCTGTACTTGTGACCCCACAGCAGCTAGGATTGCCTGAACGAGATTATGCCAGGCAACTTTCCAGTAAGTAGAAGTGAGTGATTCAGTAGGACCTTTTCTTGGTAAGAAACAATAGGCTAGTGGAGAATTAATGGAGAGTCAATTTCCTGTGGGGGTGTGACTCTAAGTAGATTACTCTGGCACTGGTAGATGGCCATATACCCATGCACATAGGGACTACTTGAACTAGACTCACCCCATTTTTTGTAGAACATGAAAGAGGCATGTGGTGTGGTAGAATCTGCAGATTTTGGATGGGGAGATTCAAGGATATATTTGATTGTAAAACATTGTACATATATACAAAATTCTCAAAGAATAAGTAATATATATGAAATATCACTAGACAAGTTCAAAGACAAATTAATAAAGAAAATATTTATAATAAATAAGTCAGAGTTACCATCTTTTTTTCAGAAACAACACTGATTGAATTATTACAAATTGTTTAGGTGCAAACCAAAAAGAGAAGGAGAAGTTGAGGATTCTTAACATGGTTACCTGTATAAGTGCAACACAAGACTGGTGCCATCAACTTTTTCTAGGGGGCATGGCAGGGGTCTCTGAAGCCCCATAATAACTTTAGGAACTATGGTTAGTCAATGTTTTCTGGGAGAGGTGGTGCCATTTTCTTCAGTGGTATAGACACTGATAATTTACCCTTCTTCTCTTAAGTATCTCTTCCAACACTCCAACATGAAACTACATAAGCCCAGGTGAATCTCACAAAAAGAAGGTATGACAGTAAAGGGGACTGGTTAAGAGGTTTCAGCAGAAGGGGAGTCATGAGAAAGGGAGAGAAAATTTATAAAATTGCCAAATAATTTTTAAAATATTGATTTCCTTCTTGATTTTCCATGGACTAAATTATCATTTAGCAATGTGCTGTCTAGTTTTGAAAAGCTTGTTTATTTTATATAGTTCCTATTATTGTTGATATCCTGATTTATTATTTTTTGATCATATAGAACTCAGTGTTATTTCACTTTTCTTATTTTGAGTGAAATTTGCTTTCTTTCCTGATATGTGGTGGATTTTGGAGAAAGTGGCATGATTTGATGAAAGAAAATGTATGTAGTTTGGGTGGGATATTCTGTAGATGTATTTTAGATTCCTTAGATTTATAAGGTCATTTGACATCAGAATTTCTCTGTTTACTTTTCTGTGAGTTATCTGTATATTGAGAGTAAAGCGGTAAAGCCACCCAATATCACTGTAGAAGGGTGAGCCCATCAATACCTTTTAGATCAAATAACAATTCTTTTAGGAAACTGCACACACACACACACACACACCAAATAACACTTCCCTATATAGAAAAATTTAAAAACTTTAAATTAAAAAACACAAGATATATAGTGCAAGTTTACTTTAACATGAAAATTGAAAAAAAGATTCCATATAAAATCCTTAATAATTGAAATATCATTATTTAAAAGAGGCAGTTCTGTAGTTTCCATAAACTGTTGGTAAATTTTATAGAAGAATTAGAAAGAAATGAAACTGGAATGTAACACAAGGCATGAGACAATACAGAAAACTATTGTATTGTCACCTGGTTCAGAGGTGAGTATGCTTCCTATAAAGTCTGTGATGACCAGAAATGTTGATCTTTCCAATCATTTGATATATTTAGAAAACTTAGAGCAAAAAGACAAGAGAAAAAAGAAAAGAAGTACAAATAAGGAAGAAAAAACTCTGGAGTGGTGAATGTACTTATTAACATAAAGACTGGAGTTCAAATGCTCAATGCCATGTAAATATCTTGAGTGTAAAAATGAGCTGTAACTCCAGATCTCAAATAGCAAAAATATGTGTCCTTGAGGCAAGATAGCTATCTAAAACTAATCAAAGCATGAGCTCCATGTCCAATAGAATATCCTCAACAAATAAAGTGAGGTACACTGTAAAAAAACATCCAGCGTTGATTTTGATTTGTTTGGTGTTATAGCTGTTATTGTTTTGTTCCCAGGCTACCTCACTCAAAAGACTATTAAAAAGAATATTTACCATTTTCCTGAAAATTACATAACATTTTCCTGTATGGAAAATAAAAAATAAAGGATTCAACTGTGTGTATTTAAGCATTTTAATTATCCATCCATTTTCTGGTAAACATTTATAAAGAATCCATTCCCTTGCTGTTGTAAATAAGGAAAGCTGCAAACATAGATGGGCTATGCATCTCTTTTAAGGATATGGAATGCTTTCATCACAACTCCTAAAATGTTGCAACCAATTTATATGATAGCTATATTTTTCAGAACTAGAAAAATTATCATAAATTTTGTAAGGAGATACAAAAGATGTCAAATGTCTAAAGCATAGGAAATAACCACAAGAACTGATATAGGGGATAAAAGGAAATGACAGACCTACTAAACATAGCAAGTGACTATCTGTAGAGTAAAAAGACAATCTAGAGAGTGACAGAAGACATTGAGAACTATACACTCAGAGAGGAAGCATGAAATAGAACATGTATAACTGAATTTCCAACAAATAAATGAACAAATCCAATGAAGGGATAGTACTCAAAAGAAATAATTTAATAAACATCTGAGATGGTTAATAAATGTCTGAGAATGGTAAAAACATCTTTGACTACCAGGGAATTAAAAATTAGACCTATTTTAGATTTTTTATCTCCTACAAACAGAACACCTAACACCAAGAAAACAAATAATGCCAAATGCTAATGAGGGTGCGGGGAAAAAAAGAACACTGACGGGCAAGGGGGCAACCTGGAAATGGAAAATCATTTGGAATGTAAACAAAGAATATATAAAATAAAAGGAACACTGGCACTGAAACATAATTATAATATGAGCAGTCACTGTGGAAAGCCCAGTGAGTGTCCCCACAAACACAACTAGAACTTCCACATCACCTAGATATACTGTTCCTGTGTATACCCAATGGACTATAAACTCTTACCACAGAGAAACTTGAACATACTGTTGCACTGCTCATAATGATTAGTACATAGATACTATGAAGCAATACTTACAATATATATATATACATATTGTAAGTATATTGTAAGTATAAGATTGTATATATATAAATATATATATACAATTATAAATTGCATATATTTATACAATTATATAAATTATCTTTGTGTAACTCTAGCCAAACAAGTGAAAGAATGTCAGGAGCCAATGAGTAGAAGGTAAATACTAGCAGGTGACTTCCTGAGATGGTCCACTTTGGATTAAATATATATGATGGATTTGCTGTGGTAGGCCAGGCCCAGGAGAAATCTGTTTTAGGAAAGAATCCTGCTATTTATATGCTTTTCTTTTTATTATATATAACAATCACTAGGTATTAGCCCACTCTTTTGAGCTGATCTCTGCAGAACAACAAAGATATACTGACCTGCACTGATATAGACAAATAGATTATTTCTTTAACCTTAATGAAGATCCTATAAGAATGCCTAAATCATAGTAATTATGTACTTTTTATACTAACACTGCTGTATATATATATACAATCTTATTTAGATGCAATGGAATATGAAATTAGAAAATTTGTCCCAGGGGAACCTCCATTCTCCTGTTACCTCTCCTCTACCTCCATCAGACTCCTGGAACACACAGGTAAGCTTTCTTTCTCCCAACCATCTTCCCTGTGTGCTAAACCCTCTAGGTCAATCCAAGTTGCTCTAAACATCCTGCTATCCCAGGAGGACCTCCATTCTCCGGCTGCCTCTCCTCCACCTCTATCAAACTCCTGACCAATAGTTAAGCTTCCCTTCTCACACACATCTATCCTGCTCTGCCTGAGCCCCATTGTCATTCCAGTGTGGACTTCTACCTCAACCCACCTCCCCCACAGCCTGCCTGTCATACGTGAAGCCCAACATAATCCGGATCATGGGTAAGATCCAAGCCCCAAATACCCATGTGGTTTGGGACACCCACAAAGTCCAAAAGATGTAGCATCTCTTTCTCTATACCTAAGCCCAATCATGCTTCCAGTCTGTACCTCTACTGAACCCTTAGCAGATCATTGTGCCTACCCCAGGACCCCCAAACCATCCTGTTTTCAAGGTGCCTGCCCTAACCAGGGACACGGGGATACAGAGACACTGCAGACTTGCTTTAACAAGGACCACGGGAGGCCTGCCCTAACCAGAGACAGAAATGTCTACCTCCCAGAAGGCCTGATCTAACCCAGGTTACACAGTTCTACTTACCTCCAAAGAAGTCAGCTCCAGTCAGACACCCAGGCCAGTTAACACCAGAGATAGCCAGATGGCAAAAGGGAAACCCAAGAACAAAAGCAACAGAAGCAAATGTAATTTGACACAATTAGAAGTCTATTGTCCTTCCACAGTAATCTCTGTCTACCCAACACGTCTGAAGAGCAAGATTCTGACCTAAAATCCAATCTCATGAAGACGATAGAGGCATTTGAGGAGGATATAAATAACTCCCTTAAATAAAGGTAGAAAAAAGAAAAGGAAGACAGAGGCAAGCCCTAAATGAGGAAACAAACAAATCCCTTAAAGAAATACAGGAAAGCACAATCAAACAGGTGAAGGCATTGAACAAACTGTCCAACAGCCTATATCAAATTAAATAGATGCTTGAATCAATGCCACTAAAAATCAGGGACAAGACAAGGCTGCCCAATCTTTACCTATCTATTCAATATAGTACTGAAAGTTCTCACTAGAGCAATTTGAGAACAAAAAGTGATCAAGGAGATCAAGATACTAATTGGAAAAGAAGAAATCAAGGTATAACTACTTGTGAATGATAAAGTAAAATACATAAGTGACCCCCAAAAATTTACCAGAGAATTCCTAGAGTTAATAAACAACTTCAGCACAGTGACTAGATATGAAATTAACTCAAACAAATCAGTAGCTTTCCTTTAAACAGATGATAAACAGGCTAGAAGGAAATTAGGGAAACAACACACTTCACAATAGCCACAAATGATATAAATTATCTTTGTGTAACTCTAGCCAAACAAGTGAAAGAATGTCAGGAGCCAATGAGTAGAAGGTAAATACTAGCAGGTGACTTCCTGAGATGGTCCACTTTGGATTAAATATATATGATGGATTTGCTGTGGTAGGCCAGGCCCAGGAGAAATCTGTTTTAGGAAAGAATCCTGCTATTTATATGTTTTTCTTTTTATTATATATAACAATCACTAGGTATTAGCCCACTCTTTTGAGCTGATCTCTGCAGAACAACAAAGATATACTGACCTGCACTGATATAGACAAATAGATTATTTCTTTAACCTTAATGAAGATCCTATAAGAATGCCTAAATCATAGTAATTATGTACTTTTTATACTAACACTGCTATTAAATCTTTTCTGATAGGTAAAACTTCAATGAGAACTCTGCCAGTCTTTAATGTCATGATGCAATTGCTTCTGAGATAGAAATCAGGCATCTACTACTCAGCGCATACTCTAAGGTGTTGTAAAAGCATAAACCAAAGGTCACAAAAAAGAAACTAATGATTTACTACAGGTGCTAGGACAGAAGAAATATTGACTGAGTTTATCTATATAACACTTCACTAATACCTTGATCACAAAAGTTACAATTTTTAACTCTCTATGACCCTGCAGAGATGATGGCAGGTTATATATGTTCAGCCAGACAATTACTCCAAATGGGATAAAACAAGTCTTTTTTTAATAGCAAGGTAGACTTAGTCATACTAAAGAGTACAAAACTTTCTTCTTACTGACTGCTTAAGTCACTTAGCAATAAAAAGGTAGAAGTGTTTTATTTCTCTATGCAATAAAGATTGGAACTCATTTTTCACACAGAATAAGTGAATTCTTTCTGCACTGATGCTTAGTATTTTGCTCCATATACATATGTAAGTGTTGATGTATGTTTGGAGTTATATAATCATGACACAGTATAAAAGCTGAACCCAACTGGTCTGAATGGAGATTTAAGAATGTGTATACATGAATATGATATGAATTTATGTGACTTTAATTCATATTTGCTTGTGTAAAATATTTTTCTTCTGTGAACATGATTCTTGTTTCCTGGCACAATAAAAGTTTATTGCTCCCTAGCCTGACAAGCAAGAGGCATCTAGACAAAAGGGAAAAGGTTCTAGCAATTAATCCTTTACTTAATACCCTGTTACTTTATGATGAGGTGCTAAATCCCAAAGACTGCAGTCTCTTGTCTCAAAGGGACAGAAGGAGATCAGCTACCATAGCAAAATGATTTAGACTTAGATAGGTAAACATTTTCTAATTATACGGCAACCCTAAATATCTCATGAATCCAAATCTTATTCATGCCAACATTCTTCCCCTTCTGCTGCCTCAAGAAGAACTAAGAACAAGTAAGAACTACCAGGACTGGTCCCCCAGCAAAAGATCCGTATGACAAGAACGTCAAGTCCCTGAAGAAAGAAATTGAAGCAGATCTCAGAATATGGAAAGATCTGCTATGCTCATGGATCAGTAGGAATAACAGACTAATAATGGGCATCTTACCAACCAATCTACAAATTCAATGCAATCCGCATCATAATTCTAACACAATTCTTCACAGCCATGGAAAGAACAATTCTCAACTTCATATGGAAAAACAAAAAACCCAGGATAGACAAAACTCTTTTGAAAAATAAAAGAACTTCTGGAGGAATCACCATCCCTGAGCTCCAGCTGTACTATAGAGCAGTGGTGATGTGATAGAGGCATGCAGATCTCTGAGTTCAAGGTCAAACTACAGAGCAAGTTCTAGCACAGCCAAGCTTAGGTAGTAAAGGGGTTGGAAAATAGAAAGTTGGTGATAGTGTAATAGAACAAGGGGGCATGTTCCAGGCCCAGCAAGCATCAGGACCTGGTTGCTTCAGCCATGTTGCTCTGGCTTTATAGTGAAGAATGGAAGGGACTACTTGGACAATTGATGCTTGTTAGCTGGAAATTAGTGGTGAATAAGAAGAGACCAGCATCACCAATGTAAAATCTTCTGGGAATTGTTTTCTGAAAGCAGAAAGAAGCTGTGTTCCAGAGTTAGCCAAGGTTGTAGCTCATGCTACAGCTGGTGTAAGAATTACCCAAGTGGTTGTGGTTTTGAAGGCATAAAGAGTTCATGAAGAACATGTAAGACTTTGAAACATGAGAGGCCAGGGAAGGCCATTGTTGAAGATGCAGCCTCCTTTTCAATTGATGGCCCGGGACTAAATGGGTCGTGCAATGAAGTTGAGGCTTGGAAACATGACAAGAGCCTTTTATAGGCTATTGGTGAGGCCTAGTTGCAGGGGAAGACTTCAGTGTATTGAAGATGTCAGTACTGTGGAATGATCACCAAGAACAGCAGCAGCAGTGGAATAGTCAACTGGGTCAAGAGTTATAGAGAAGCCACATCAGAACTCTGCCTCCCGCCAGTCAGTTACCAGGGCTCCATATTGGTTCTCGGTCGCCAGAGAAATCAGACTGAGGTACTCAAATATAACCCGAGACCAACATCGCGGGGGTCTAAGCCCGACGGGCGTTGGCCTGCACCCAGGCCCTGGGCTGATCGGGGGTCCACCGGGGTGCAAACCCGGCCAGGAGGTTTTTTTCCTCCCGGGCCGGCGCGCGCACCACCACCATTTTGCCTAAGGGAAGCCAGGGAGACCTAGCAGTCAAAACCAAACGGCTAACAGGCATAGCCCGAGGCGGACATAGCAGGGATCTCAGACAGTCAGGCCCCGGACTGCCCCCAGGTCCTGGGCTGCTCGGCGGGCCATCTGTGTGCCGACCCAGCCAGGAGCCGCCATTTTGCCTACGGGAAGCCAGAGAGACCTAGCAGGCAAAACCAAACCAGCTAACAGGCATAGCCCGAGGCAGACATAGCAGGGGTCTCAGACGGTCAGGCCCTGGACTGCCCCCAGGCCCAGGACTGCTCGGTGGGCCATCTGTGTGCCAACCCGGCCAGGAGGTTGTTTATCCGGGCCAGTTTGCGCACCACCGCCATTTTGACTATGGGAAGCCAGAGAGACCTAGCAGGCAAAACCAAACCAGCTAACAGGCATAGCCCAAGGAGGACATAGCAGGGGTCTCAGACAGTCAGGCCCTGGACTGCCCCCAGGCCCTGGGCTGCTCGTTGGGCCATCTGTGTGCTGACCCAGCCAGGAGGTTGTTAGCCCAGCAGGCTCTCCCAGCACTCTCAGGGAACTAGCGCACGCCACCATCCTAGCCACCTGACACACCCAATTAACACCCACAGCTGAGGGGAACTTTGCACCGACATTGGCCTGCCAGGCTTTTGCCTAGACTCAGGGCCTGAGCAGCTAGGCTAGCCTTGTGTGCACCAACCCGGTTGGGAGTTCTGCTGCCCAGATCAGCCTGGGCGGCAGCACCACATCTCCAAGTCCTGCAAGTGGCTAGCTGGGTTTCCGGGCGGCCAGCTGGGAGAAGTCAGTGTGCTCCAGTGAATCCAGCGGGCCCCAGCGGGAGCCTTCGGGTGCCTGCTTTGGGATCTGAACAGCCTAGGCAGCAGCACCCTGTCTACAAGCAGCGCAGGAGGTAAGCTGTGCACCAGAGGCCAACTGGGAAGGGGCAGCTTGCACTGGTGAGTCCAGCACTGGCAAGAAAAACTAACACCAGTGAGAACTAGATGGCAAAAGGCAAACACAGGAACGTCACTAACAGTAATCAAGGCAATATGGCAACATCTGAACCCAATTCTCCTCTACCAACATGTCCTGGATACCCCATCACACCAGTAAAACAAGATTTGGATTTAAAATCACTGGTCATGATGCTGGTACAGGAACACATGAAGGACATACTTAAAGAAATTCAGGAGAAAATGGGTCAAAAGTTAGAAGCCCTTGCAAGGGAAACACAAAAATCATTGAAAGAAATCCAGGAGAATACAAAAGCCAACAAGGAGGAAATGCAAAAAACACTTAAAGAAATACAGGAGAACTTTGCTCAACAGGCTGAGGTCATGAAAGACGAAACACAAAAATCTCTTAAAGAAATACAGGAGAACTTTGGTCAACAGGCTGAGCTCATGAAAGAGGAAACACAAAAATCTCTTAAAGAATTACAGGAAAACACAAACATGCAAGTGAAGGAGCTAAGCAAAACCATCCAGGATCTAAAATCAGAAGTAGAAACAACTAAGAAAACTCAAAGGGAGACAACTTTGGAGATAGAAAGCCTTGGGAAGAAATCAGGGGACAGAGATGCAAATATCAACAACAGAATACAAGAGATAGAAGAAAGAATCTCAGATGCTGAAGATTCCATAGAAACCATGGACTCAACAGTTAAAGAAAATGCAAAATGCAAAAAGCTTGTAACCCAAAATATCCAGGAAATCCAGGACACAATGAGAAGACCAAACCTAAGGATTATAGGCATAGATGAGAGTGAAGATTTACAACTTAAAGGGCCAGCAAATATCTTCAATAAAATTATGGAAGAAAACTTCCCTAACCTAAAGAGAGAGATGCCCATGAATATACAAGAAGCCTACAGAACTCCAAACAGACTGGACCAGAACAGAAATACTTCCCGTCACATAATAATCAAAACACCAAATGTTCTAAACAAAGAAAGAATACTAAAGGCAGTAAGTGAAAAAGGCCAAGTAACATATAAAGGAAGACCTATCAGAATCACAGCAGACTTTTCACCGGAGACTATGAAGGCTAGAAGGTCCTGGGCAGATCGCATGCAGACTCTAAGAGAACACAAATGCCAACCAAAACTACTATATCCAGCAAAACTCTCAATCACCATAGATGGAGAAGCTAAAATATTTCATGACAAAACCAAGTTTACCCAATATCTATCCACAAACCCGGCCCTAAAAAGGATAATAGGAGGACAACACCAATACAAGGAGGGAAACTTCACCCTGGAAAAAGCAAGATAGTAACCTTTCTTCAAACCCAAAAGAAGTTAAGCAATCAAATTTAAAAAATAACGTCAAAAATGATAGGAAGTAACAATCACTATTCCTTAATATCTCTTATCATCAATGGACTTAATGCCCCAATAAAAAGACACAGACTAACTGACTGGATACGTAAACAGGACCCTACATTTTGCTGCTTACAGGAAACACACCTCAGGGTCAAAGACAAACACTACCTTAGAGTAAAAGGCTGGAAGACAATTTTACAAGCAAATGGTCTCAGGAAACAAGCTGGAGTAGCCATTTTAATATCAGATAAAATTGACTTTCAACCCAAAGTCATCAAAAGAGACCCTGAGGGACACTTCTTGCTGGTCAAAGGAAAAATACAAAAAGAAGAACTGTCAATCCTGAACATCTATGCCCCAAATGCAAGGGCACCCTCTTTCGTAAAAGAAACTTTATTAAAACTAAAAGCACACATTGCACCTAACGCAATAATTGTGGGTGACTTCAACACTGCACTTTCCTCAATGGACCGCTCAGGAAAACAGAAACTAAACAGGGACACAATGAAACTAATTGAAGCTTTGGACCAATTAGATTTAACAGATATATATAGAACATTCTATCCTAAAACAAAAGAATATACCTTTTTCTCAGCACCTCATGGTACCTTCTCCAAAATCGACCATATCATTGGTCACAAGACAGACCTCAACAAATATAAGAAGATAGAACTAATCCCATGCCTCCTATTTGATCACTATGGAGTAAAAGTGGTCTTCAATAGCAACAGAAACAACAGAAAACCCACATAAACGTGGAAACTGAACAATACTCTACTCAATGATACCTTGGTCAAGGAAGAAATAAAGAAAGAAATTAAAGACTTTTTAGAACACAATGAAAATGAAAACACAACATACCCAAATCTATGGGACACAATGAAAGCAGTGCTAAGAGGAAAACTCATAGCCCTGAGTGCCTCCAAAAAGAAAATGGAGAGAGCATACATTACCAGCTTAATGACACACCTGAAAGCCCTAGAACAAAAAGAAGCTATTTCGCCCAGGAGGAGTAGAAGGCAGGAAATCATCAAACTCAGGGCCGAAATCAATCAAGTAGAAACAAAGAGAACCATACAAAAAATCAACAAAACCAGGAGCTGGTTCTTTGAGAAAATCAACAAGATAGATAAACCCTTAGCCAGACTGACCAAAGGGCACAGAGAAAGTATCCAAATTAACAAACTTAGAAATGAAAAGGGAGATATAACAACGGAAACTGAGGAAATCCAAAAAATCATCAGATCCTACTACAAGAGCCTGTACTCAACACAACTGGAGAATCTGGAGGAAATGGACAATTTCCTTGACAGATACCAAATACCAAAATTAAATCAGGACCAACTAGACCATCTAAACAGTCCCATAATGCCTAAAGAAATAGAAGGAGTCATAGAAAGTCTTCCAACCAAAAAAAGCACAGGGCCAGATGGCTTCAGTGCAGAATTCTACCAGACCTTCAAAGAAGAGTTAACACCAATACTCTTCAAACTATTCCACAAAATAGAAACAGAAGGAACACTACCCAATTCCTTCTACGAAGCCACAATTACGCTGATACCAAAGCCACACAAAGATCCAACAAAGAAAGAGAACTTCAGACCAATTTCCCTTATGAACATCGATGCAAAAATACTCAATAAAATTCTTGCCAACCGAATCCAAGAACACATCAAAACGATCATCCACCATGATCAAGTAGGCTTTATCCCGGGAATGCAGGGTTGGTTCAATATACGGAAATCCATCAATACAATCCACTACATAAACAAACTCAAAGAACAAAACCACATGGTCATTTCATTGGATGCTGAAAAAGCATTTGACAAAATTCAGCATCCCTTCATGCTTAAAGTCTTGGAGAGAACAGGAATTCAAGGCCCATACCTAAACATAGTAAAAGCAAAATACAGCAAACCGGTAGCCAGCATCAAACTAAATGGAGACAAACTTGAAGCAATCCCACTGAAATCAGGGACCAGACAAGGCTGCCCCCTTTCTCCTTATCTTTTCAATATTGTACTTGAGGTACTAGCTCGGGCAATTCGACAACATAAGGAGGTCAAAGGGATACAAATTGGAAAGGAAGAAGTCAAACTATCATTATTTGCAGACGACATGATCGTCTACCTAAGTGACCCAAAGAACTCCACTAGAGAGCTCCTACAGCTGATAAACAACTTCAGCATAGTGGCAGGTTATAAAATCAACTCAAGCAAATCAGTGGCCTTCCTATACTCAAAGGATAAGCAGGCTGAGAAAGAAATTAGGGAAATGACCCCCTTCACAATAGCCTCAAACAGTATAAAGTATCTTGGGGTGACTCTTACCAAACATGTGAAAGATCTGTATGACAAGAACTTCAAGACTCTGAAGAAGGAAATGGAAGAAGCCCTCAAAAAATGGGAAAACCTCCCATGCTCATGGATCGGTAGAATCAATATAGTTAAAATGGCCATTCTGCCTAAAGCACTATACAGATTCAATGCAATACCCATCAAAATCCCAACTCAATTCTTCACAGAGTTAGAAAGAGCAATTATCAAATTCATCTGGAACAACAAAAAACCCAGGATAGCTAAAACTATTCTCAGCAACAAAAGAAAATCTGGGGGAATCAGTATCCCTGACCTCAAGCAATACTACAGAGCAATAGTGTTAAAAACTGCATGGTATTGGTACAGTGACAGACAGGAGGATCAATGGAACAGGATTGAAGATCCAGAAATGAACCCACACACCTATGGCCACTTGATCCTCGACAAAGAGGCTGAAAACATCCAATGGAAAAAAGATAGCCTTTTCAACAAATGGTGCTGGTTCAACTGGAGGTCAGCATGCAGAAGAATGCGAATTGATCCATCCTTGTCTCCTTGTACTAAGCTCAAATCCAAATGGATCAAGGACCTCCACATAAAGCCAGACACTCTGAAGCTAATAGAAAAGAAACTGGGGAAGACCCTTGAGGACATCGGTACAGGGAGAAAGTTTCTGAACAGAACACCAATAGCGTATGCTCTAAGAGCAAGAATTGACAAATGGGACCTCATAAAATTACAAAGTTTCTGTAAGGCAAAGGACACCATCAAGAGGACAAATCGGCAACCAACAAATTGGGGAAAGATCTTCACCAATCCTACATCAGATAGAGGGCTAATATCCAATATATATAAAGAGCTCAAGAAGTTAGACTCCAGAAAACCAAACAACCCTATTAAAAATGGGGTACAGAGTTAAACAAAGAATTCTCACCTGAAGAACTTCGGATGGCGGAGAAGCATCTTAAAAAATGCTCAACTTCATTAGTCATTAGGGAAATGCAAATCAAAACAACCCTAAGATTTCATCTTACACCAGTCAGAATGGCTAAGATTAAAAATTCAGGAGACAGCAGGTGTTGGAGAGGGTGTGGAGAAAGAGGAACACTCCTCCACTGCTGGTGGGGTTGCAAATTGGTACAACCACTCTGGAAATCAGTCTGGCGGTTCCTCCGAAAACTGGGCACCTCACTTCCAGAAGATCCTGCTATACCACTCCTGGGCATATACCCAGAAGACTCCCCACCATGTAATAAGGATACATGTTCTACTATGTTCATAGCAGCCCTATTTATAATTGCCAGATGCTGGAAAGAACCCAGGTATCCCTCAACAGAAGAGTGGATGCAAAAAATGTGGTATATCTACACAATGGAGTACTATTCAGCCATTAGAAACAATGAATTCATGAAATTCTTAGGCAAATGGATGGAGCTAGAGAATATCATACTAAGTGAGGTAACCCAGACTCAAAAGGTGAATCATGGTATGCACTCACTAATAAGTGGATATTAACCTCGAAAACTGGAATACCCAAAACATAATCCACACATCAAATGAGGTACAAGAAGAAAGGAGGAGTGGCCCCTGGTTCTGGAAACACTCAGTGAAACAGTATTCAGCAAAACCAGAACGGGGAAGGGGGAAGGGGTGGATGGGAGGACAGGGGAAGAGAAGGGGGCTTACGGGACTTTCGGGGAGTGGGGGGGCTAGAAAAGGGGAAATCATTTGAAATGTAAATAAATTATATCGAATAAAAAAAAAGTCACATAAAAAAAAAAAGAGTTATAGAAGGCAGAGATGGAGAAGTGATAAAAGCCCTTTTGAGAAGCCCAGAGATCGTGTTTGGATTCCAGACACTGGAATAAGAAACTGTAAAGTTAAAGTTGCCTTGAAGATTCCAACTTCAGATGCCAGAAGCTGTGAGATACCTGCTGAGGAAAGTGCCCAACAGATAGTGGAACTAGCCCAGGAGAAAGAAGTTTATTGAAATCAACAAAGATCAAAGAAATTGGAGTTCTCTGGACCTCTCTGACATCAGATCTACAGATGCATTGTTTAGAGCTTCCCCAGCTTATTACTGGTCTTGTTTGGTTCAGTATTTCTTCACTGTGATATTTTGGAATGGTAATGTATATTTTGCGGTATTTAAGGTCTGCTTTTTGATTGAATGAATCTTAGAAAAGACTGAACTTTGAACTTTTAGCACTGCTGAGAATTCTACAGACTATGGGGACTTGAAAGTTGAACTAAATATATTTTTATTTTGCTATGGCTAGGTATGGCCCCTATAGAGTCATGTGTTTAATCAAGTCCATGAGGGTCAGAAAGTGGAATGTGGTGGTTTGAATATACTTGGTCCAGGAAGAGGCACTATTAGGAAGTCTGGCCTTGATGAAGGAAGTATGTCACTGTGGGAGTAGTCAATGAAAGACTCCTCCTAACCACCAGGTGGGAGCGAGTCTTCTTCTGTTTGGCTTTGGAACAAGATGTACAACTTTCAGCTCCTCCTGTGCCATTTGCCTGCCTAGATACGTCATCCTTCCTGGTTTGATTAAAATTGTCTGAACCTCTGAACCTATAATCTAGCCTCAATTAAATGTTGTCCTTTATAAGAATTGCCTTGGTCGTGGAGTCGCTTCAAAACAATAAAACCCTAATTAAGACACAACCTAGCACCTTTCTTGTTCTAATAATTAGTTGCATCATTTACTAGTACTAAGGAACGGAAATAAAAGGATATGTAATGATTTGCTATTGATTTAAAAGGCATGCTAGGAATCAAACACAGGTCCTCTGTAAGAGATCAAATGCTCTTAAGTGTTGAGCCACCTCTCCATGAGAACTTAAAGGACATTTTGAACACAAAGTAAAAAAATACAAATTTTAGAGGTCTCTAATGCAAAGAAAGGATTGCTGTATATGCATTTAAATTTATAAATATTACAGTTATTAAAAATTGCATTTAAAACTAGCCCAAACAATTGTTCTGTTCATGAACTGTTTTACTTACTCTCTGCACTTCATTTAGAAGTGGGAATAGTAACAGTGATACCTTCAAAGTAGAACAAGAGGTTAAATACTTAAGATAATTGAAGTACTGAGCCACTAGTAAATAACTTCTAACAGAGTCCCTGCATGTTAAAATATTAGTTTTAGGGCCCATAGATTCTTGAACTAGACCTGACCTCATTGTCCCCTTCCTGAAGACTTGCTTACATGGTATTAGAAGACATCATGCAAGCTTCCAAAGAGACATGGAATTAACATTGCTACCTAACTTTGATGATGATGAACCACATCAACAACCAGCATGTCATTATCATCCTAAAGATGAAGTAGTGTCAAATATACCTTGGTGTTAACCAACAGTTCTCTAATTGGACTTAAGACCATCCTAACAAGAAGAAAACCATGCCCAGTATTGAAAAATCTATCTAAACACTCAGTGATGGTGAATTCATTGTCATGGGAAAAGAATCTACAACCACTAATTTACTAAATAGGCATAATCTCAAAAATCTATTAAATTTATGTTTAAATCTAGAAATAAGTGTGATATTCAGTACTTGTCTAGGAAATTTTACACTTTGCAATAGACAGAGACCACTACAGAAAACCACAAGGAATCTAAATGGAGAGTTTTAGACCCTAATTCCAGTGAATACAAATACAAAATACTCCCAATCTTAGTTCAAGGAACATTTCCGAAGAGCTGATGTAAAGACTGTAAAAGCCACAGGATCAGAGAACTTTGCTGTGAGATTCTGTGTCTCCTACTAATCTCAGGAGCTGCACCTTTGAAATCTGACCAACATGGTATACCAAACTGGAGCTGAACAAGGGTGATAGCAATGCATATACTAAAATGAGTAGGGAAAGTCCATGATGCCTCAGCTCTACTCAAAAACTGTACATAACAGAAGAAAGCTGGGATTCAGAGAGGGGGCCTTTCCCAGGAAAGAGCACACCAACTGGCTGTCCAATGACAAACAGCCCTGAAAACGTATGATAGGGAACATTATGTAGAATGAACAGTTTAAATATAGGAATATGTTTATACATACACATGTATGTATACAAAAACAATTAATAAAATAGAGATCATGAATTTTAAGGAAAATGTTAAGGGGTATATTGAAGGATTTAGAGGAAGGAAAAGGAAAGGAAAAATATTGTCATTAATTAAAATTTGAAAAGAAAAGTTTCATTAGTAAAGATATCCACAAAGATTATTTTAGCCAGGCAGTGGTGGCCCATGCCTTTAATCCCAGCATTTGGAAGGCAGAGGCAGGCCTGCCTAATTACTATGACTTCTCTGATCATGCATTATCTGCTTTTTTATCTCCATAAATTTTCCTATTGACATTATATCCATAAGGCTTCCAGACAGAGATATATTTTAGTAAAAAGAAACATGGTATATCATCTTCAATAAGCCTGAGTTTAGGCACTGCCTTAATAATAAAATCTAAAATCTAGCAGCATGGACTTAAGTTAGACAGCAGCAATTGCAGGGGTCAAGACTTTAACCATGTGGCTCCCTGACATGTCAGGGAGTATGTGTCATCTAACACATTTTCTATTTCAAAAGAACTTCTCCTCTGTTTATAATCGCATAATAAAGATTTCTGGGGAGATATCATGGGTGGAATAACACAAAAGAATAGTTAATTTGAAAGCAGACAGGAAAGCCAGCTCTTCCCCTTAAACAAATGTGTTTCAGTGATCTAAGATAATAGAAAAGGAACTTCCACCATGACATTTTTTCTCTTACTAAAAGTACATTTTTATGTTAATACAAATACACCACTGTGTTAAATTGCAATGATCTTCTTTAACATCACTATTATCATCATCATCAGGGAGTTATGTACTACCACAACTAAGAGTGACAGTTGAAAACCTCTTCGGGGTTCACAAAAACACAAGACATGTGCATAATTCCTGAGAATAAGAAATTGAACTATCCAGAGGAGAAAAATAGTAACTGATTAAATATACATAGAAATCCTATAGTATAATAGACATTATATAATATAACATTAGTTTAGGAGTGTATAAGATCTTAGATTTTTTCAGAAAAGCATTTAATATATTTAAACTTCTTAAAAAATCACTCAAGTGTTGCTTTAGATAACACTAGTTTTTTTATTCTGATGCCAATATATGATAGCCATTTAGTTTAGAAATAGCATCTTAGAAAACATGTGTCTGTCTTTCAATTAAACATGTTCAACATTTACAAAAGCATTGAGATTTTTTGATTATTCATAATATCATAAAAGAAACAAAGTCTATTTAAAATTGCTACTAAAGTATTATAAATTATGAAATATTTTCACAAATAATTGTAAAAAGGTCTCCCTGGTCCCCAGAAAATGTCTTACAACATTGTGCTAATTCACAAAGAATTAATAAAATATTACATTAAAATATATTACCATAAATGACAACATTCTTATACCAGCATCCAGAAACTGAACTTTCCAGCGTTCTTCAATGTTTTCAGGAATTGGTAAATAAATATAATTAGCCAAAAGAATACACAACAACCCAAAGCACAGAGTTTTGTATCCCATGGTAAGTCTTTCTTTAGCTTCCATGCAATGATGAGTGTCAGCCTAGACACAGATTACTAAATAGTAAGTCAAAGGGCTTAAGTGAAGTCTTTGACATGAAACAACCATTTAGCAACACTCACCTCTAGAGGCCATATTATAGTGATTTTGTAATTATGTGTCTAGTGAAACTAGATTTATGACCACATATCTAAATACCAATCAACATTAGACAACATTATAATCGCAGCTGACTGTTCTTTCTTAATCATACAATGTCAGCAAAGCACAATGAAGTAGGACTCTGGTCAGAGCATACACATGAGAAGGAAATACTATTTTGCAAATATTTTAGAAATATGTATATATATTTTAGAAATATGTATATATATGGTCTCAACAGGTTCAATGCTGAGAGGGTTCCCAGCAATGAGAAGTAAGCTTAAATCCTACCCATAATCACAAAGCTATCTGCAATTGGCACCAATGTTGCACATTAAAACATAGTTGCTTCCAATGGAGTCTCATTGGTGATATTAAGCACACTTAAAAGTAGGCCTCATGCTTAGCAGTGGATGGTAAATGCAAAATGAGAACAGTGGTATATTTGTAAACTTTTTGTCTGAATATTGTTCTATTTGGGCATGCCAGTGTGTTGCTGGGTTATTATGATTTGTGAATTTGTGGTATTATGTTCTTTCTCTCTCTTTCCTCGCTCCCTCTCTCTCTCGGTATATGTTTATAAATTCTACTCTTATTCCCTGTTGCTGTGAAAAAATACCTTGACAAAAGCAATTTAAAAGACAAAGGGTTCATTTGGCTCATAATTTGTGCCCATGTTTTATCTGTGCCTAGAACTTAAAGTGACAGGAACTTGAGTTGGTTGTTCATACCAACAGTTAAAAGCCAAGCATAACAAATTAATAATGTGTGTAAACGAGTGATCATCAAGCTCCCTCTTCCTTCATGCAATGGAGAATCTTCTCCCGAGATTGGCAAGGCTCCCCAACTCATTAATGGACCTTAACTATCTTCAGAGACCCCACTATACTATACTGTGTGTCTATTACATTAATAACTCTTCTAATAATCTTCCTACTCCTCTTGAACCCCACATCATATACCTATCATTATCTACCTTTAAAGGTCTCCAAAGTCTTTAAAAATTACAATTAAAGTTGAGCTTAACGCTGAGGAGTTCTGGAAAATAGTAGCTGCAAATAGGTGTAGTGGCTATATGTTGAAGTATATGAATTGTTTTGTGCAGACAATCTCAAATAAGTAGAAATGTGTGAAGGTGACTCTTCAGTTTTTTAATGGATGCCTGCAAGTTTTTAATGGGGTCCAAAGAGTCATCTTTCATGCCAGGATGGATGTTTTGATGATGTTAATACCTCTGAGTAGTTCATGATCTAGTGAGGTGCCCTAATCAATATTCCAATAATGAAACCAATAAATATTGGTCCAACAAGTTAGACATTTGTGGAATCATTTTATTCTAGTATTGGTTTCTTTTTAAATTTTTTTATTTTTTTATTTTTATTGGATATTTTATATATTTGCATTTCAAATATTATGCACTTTCCCAGTTTCTCTCTAGAATCCTCCATTTTGAGAATTGTTCTTTCTAACTCTGAAAATTTGACTTGAAATTTTGATGGGGATAGCATTGAATCTGAAGATTGTTTTTGGCAAGATGCCCATTTTTACTATATTAATCCTGCCAGTTCATGATCATGGGAGTTCTTTCCATCTTCTGAGGTCTTGTTCAATTTCTTTCTTCAGAGACTTGAAATTCTTGTCATACATATCTTTCACTTGTTTGGTTAGAGTCTCACCAAGACATTTTATATTGTTTGTGAATATTGTGAAGGGAGTTGTTTCTCTGATTTTTCAGCCTGTTTATTCTTTGAGGATAAGAAGGTTACTAATTTGTTTGAGGTAATTTTATAAATAGCCACTTTGCTGAAGTTGTTTATCAACTATAGTAGTTCTCTGGTGGAATTTTTGGGGTCACTCAAGTATACTATCATATCATCTGCAAACAGTGATATTTTCACTTCATCCTTTCCAATTTGTATCCCTTTTACCTTCTTTTGTTGTCTAATTTCACTAGCTAGAACTTCAAGTACGATATTGAATCAATAGGGAGAGATGAAAAGCCTTTTACAGTCCCTTATTTTAGTGGGATTGCTTCAAGTTACTCTCCATTTAGTTTGATGTTGGTTACTGGCTTGCTGGATATTGCTTTTACTGCATTTAATTATGGGCCTTGAATTCCTGATCTTTCCAAGACTTTTAATATGAAGGGATGTTGAATTTTGTCAAATGCTTTCTCAGCATCTAGTGAAATGATCATGTGTTTTTTGCCTTTGAGTTTGTTTATGTAGTGGATTACATTGATGGGTTTCCCTTTATCAAACCATCCCTGCATCCCTAGGATCAAGCCTACTTGATTTTGGTGAATCATCATTTTGATATGTTCTTGATTTCATTTTGCAAGAATGTTATTGAGTATTTTTGCATCAATATTCATAAGGGAAATTGATCTGAAGTTCCCTACCTTAGTTGAGTCTTTGTGTAATTTAGGTATAAATATAATTGTGGCTTCATAGAACAAACTGGGTCATGTTCCCTCTATTTCTATCTTGTGGAATAGTTTGAAGACTGTTCGTATTAGGTCTTCTTTGAAGGTCTGAGAGAACTCTGCACTAAACCTATCTGGTCCTGAGCTTCTTTTGGTTGGGAGACTTTTAATGATTGCTTCTATTTCTTTAGGGGTTATGAGACTGTTTAGATGGTTTATCTGATGCTGATTTAACTTTGGTACCTGGTATCAGTCTAGAAAACTGTCCATTTCATCCAGATTCTCCAGTTTTGTTGAGTATAGGAATTTGTAGTAGGATCTCATGGTTTTTCTAATTTCCTCCATTTCTGCTGTTATGTCTCTCTTTTCATTTCTGATTTTATTAATTTGGGTACAGTCTCTGTGCCCTCTTGTTAGTCTGGCTAAGGATCTTTCTAGCTTGTTGATTTTCTCAAAGAACCAGCTCCTGCTTTTGTTGATTCTTTTTGTCATTCTTATTTTTTTGTTGTTTTTTTGTTTTTTAGGGTTTTTTGAAAATTGTTTAGATATTTTCTTTATTTACATTTCAATGTTAACCCCTTTCCTGGTTTCCCTGCTGAAAATCCTCTCTCCCATCCCACCTTCCACTGCTCACCAACATACCTACTCCTGCTTCCCTGTCCTGTCATTCCCCTATAATGGGGCATCAAGTCTTCACAGGACCAAGGGACTTACCTCCCACTGATGTCCAACAATGCCATCTTCTGCTATATATGCAACTGGAACGACTTTGATAATTCTTTTTTGTTTGTAATTGGCTGATTTCAACCCTGAATTTAATTATTTCCTGCAGTCTACTCCTCTTGGGTGTATTTGCTTCTTTTTGTTCTAGAGCTTTCAGATGTCCTGTCAAGCTGCTAGTGTATGCTATGTCCAGTTTCTCCTCGGAGGCACTCAGAGCTATGAGTTTTCCTCTTACCACTGCTTTCATTGTCTCCCATAAGTTTTGGTATGTTATGCCTTTATCTTAATTGAATTCTAAAAAGTATTTAATTTCATTATTTCTTCCTTAACCAAATTATTATTGAGTAGGACATTACTCAGCTTCCATGTGTATGTGGGCTTTCTCTTGTTTATGTTGTTATTGAAGATGAGCCTTAGTCCCTGGTGATATGACAGGATGCATGGGATTATTTCAAACTTCTTGTATCTGTTGAGGCCTATTTTCTGACCGATTATATAGTCAATTTTGGAGAAAATACCATGAGGTACTGTGAAGATGGTATATTCTTTTGTTTTAGGATGAAATGTTCTATAGATATCTGTTAAAGCCTTTTGGTATAAAACTCAGTGTTTCAAGTACTTTTGATTGCCTAAGGAAAGGCAAGCTTTAAAATAATGGGCTATGATGATGTCTCTTTAAGGAATGACAAAATGAGACTTCCTATTGGAGTAGTTTAGAGGGGAGAGGTCATATTTGAATTCTTCACTTTTCTCTCTGTGTCATATCTGCTTGTAGTTTATGATCTGAGGTCTGTCTGTTGGTTGTCTACCTGTTCTGTGTGTTTGATATTTGTCTCTGTTGCCTATCTTAACAAAGGGCTTTGCTCTATATTTACTGACCAGCATAGAAAATATAGTATGAGAAAAATGAAGATATTTATTCATTTCTTTATTTATTCATTCATTCATTTATCTCGGTTACTTTATGTAACTGTGCTAGAACTCACTTTGAAGTCAGGGCTAGGATTGAACTCACAAAGACCCTACTGACTCTGCTTCCCAAGTGCTTGGATTAAACGTATGAACCACCATGAAAAAAAAAAAAAAGAACCACCATGACTGGCCAGAAAAGCATCTTTTATATAAAACTCCTTAATAATTTTACAAAAGAAGGAGTTACTTTATGGACACAATCAGAACCAGAAATATCCTCAAAGTCATGAACAGATTTTAGCCTTTATTCAGAGGTTGATTTCAGTGTTTATGATAAATATTTGTCTTGTTTAAGCTCTCTTTTTTTCTCTTTTTTTAATTTGATATATTTTTATTTACATTTCAAATGATTTCCCCTTTCCTGGGTTCCCACTCCCTGAAAGTACCATAAGCCCTCTTCCCTCCCCCTCTTCCCCCATCTACCCCTTTCCACTTCCCTGTACTGGTATTGCCCTACACTGCTGCACTGAGCCTTTCCAGAACCAGGGGCCATTCCTCCACTCTTCTTGGACATCATTTGATATGTGGATTATGTCTTGGGTATTCCAAGTTTCTAGGCTAATATCTGCTTATCAGTGCGCGCATACCATGATTGATCTTTTGAGACTGGATTATCTTACTTAGTATTTTCTCCAGCTCCATCTGCTATACCACCCCTGGGCATATACCCAGAGGATTCCCCTGCATCTAATAAGGATACATGCTCTACTATGTTCATAGCAGCCCTATTTATCATAGTCAGAAGCTGGAAAGAACCCAGATGTCCCTCAATGGAGGAATGTATACAAAAAATGTGGTATATATATATATATATATACACACACAATGGAGTATTATTCAGCCATTAGAAACAATGAATTCATGAAATCCTTTTAATATGTTGACTGCTTTCAATAATGATTCCCACAACAGAAGCACACAAAGAGATGGAGAGAGAAAGAGAGAGACCGAGACAGATACAGAGAAACAGAGAGGAAGAGAGAAAGAATATTTTTGGTCAAGGTCATAGAAAAGAATATGGTTTAAGATTAAAGCTATGCATTTAGTTTAAATTAAAAGCTACAGAAATATTCGACATAAATATTAGTTATGTGATTTTAAATTGTTTTATTTATATTTCCTAGAATTTCATACAACATATTTTTTTAATTTATTGATATATTTATTTACATTTCAAATGATTTCCCCTTTTCTGGACCCCCACTCCCCGAAAGTCCCATCAGTCCCCTTCCCTCCCCCTGTTCTCCCACCCAACCCTTCCCACTTCCCTGTTCTGATTTTGCTCTATACTGCTTCACTGAGTCTTTTCAGAACAAGGGGCCACTCCTCCTTTCTTCTTGTACCTCATTTGATGTGTGGATTATGTTTTGGGTATTCCAGTTTTCTAGGTTAATATCCACTTATTAGTGAGTGCATACCATGATTCACCTTTTGAGTCTGGGTTACCTCACTTAGTATGATGTTCTCTAGCTCCATCCATTTGCCTAAGAATTTCATAAATTCATTGTTTCTAATGGCTGAATAGTACTCCATTGTGTAGATATACCACATTTTTTGTATCCACTCTTCTGTTGAGGGATACCTGGGTTCTTTCCAGCATCTGGCAATTATAAATAGGGCTGCTATGAACATAGTAGAGCATGTATCCTTATTACATGGTGGAGAATCCTCTGGGTATATGCCCAGGAGTGGTATAGCAGGATCTTCTGGAAGTGAGGTGCCCAGTTTTTGGAGGAACCACCAGACTGATCTCCAGAGTGGTTGTACCAATTTGCAACCCCACCAGCAGTGGAGGAGTGTTTCTCTTTCTCCACATCCTTGCCAACACCTGCTGTCTCCTGAATTTTTAATCTTAGCCATTCTGACTGCTGTAAGGTGAAATCTCAGGGTTGTTTTGATTTGCATTTCCCTAATGACTAATGAAGTTGAGCATTTCTAAGGTGTTTCTCTGCCATCCGAAGTTCTTCAGGTGAGAATTCTTTGTTTAACTCTGTACCCCATTTTTAATAGGGTTGTTTGGTTTTCTGGAGTCTAACTTCTTGAGTTCTTTATATATATTGGATATTAGCCCTCTATCTGATGTAGGATTGGTGAAGATCTTTTCCCAATTTGTAGGTTGCCGATTTGTCCTTTTGATGGTGTCCTTTGCCGTACAGAAACTTTGTAATTTTATGAGGTCCCATTTGTCAATTCTTGATCTTAGAGCATATGCTATTGGTGTTCTGTTCAGAAACTTTGTCCCCATACCAATGTCTTCAAGGGTCTTCCTCAGTTTCTTTTCTATTAGCTTCACAGTGTCTGGCTTTATGTGGAGGTCCTTGATCCATTTGGATTTGTGATTTGCAGATGACATGATAGTCTACCTAAGTGACCCAAAAAACTCCACTAGAGAACTCCTACAGCTGATAAACAACTTCAGCAAAGTAGCAGGTTATAAAATCAACTCAAGCAAATCAGTGGCCTTCCTATACTCAAAGGATAAGCAGGCTGAGAAAGAAATTAGGGAAATGACCCCCTTCACAATAGCCACAAACAGTATAAAGTACCTTGGGGTGACTCTTACCAAACATGTGAAAGATCTTTATGACAAGAACTTCAAGACTCTGAAGAAGGAAATGGAAGAAGACCTCAAAAAATGGGAAAACCTCCCATGCTCATGGATCGGCAGGATCCATATAGTTAAAATGGCCATTTTGCCAAAAGCAATATACAGATTCAATGCAATACCTATCAAAATCCCAACTCAATTCTTCACAGATTTAGAAAGAGCAATTCTCAAATTCATCTGGAATAACAAAAAAACCCAGGATAGCTAAAACTATTCTCAGCAACAAAAGAAATTCTGGGGGAATCAGTATCCCTGACCTCAAGCAATACTACAGAGCAATAGTGTTAAAAACTGCATGGTATTGGTACAGTGACCGGCAGGCAGATCAATGGAACAGGATTGAAAATCCAGAAATGAACCCACACACCTATGGCCACTTGATCCTCGACAAAGGGCCTGAAAACATCCAATGGAAAAAAGATAGCCTTTTCAACAAATGGTGCTGGTTCAACTGGAGGTCAGCATGCAGAAGAATGTAAATTGATCCATCCTTGTCTCCTTTTACAACATATTTTTTATGTCTTTTCTGTCTTCCAACTCCAGATCCTCCTTTCTTTCTCCACTCAACTTCATATTCTTTCTCTCTTTAACAAGGATAAAACAAAATGAAAAGTCACTAAAATCATAGAGTCTAATTTATGTTGTATAGCTACTCCTGAGCATGGAGACTGACTTGGAGAGTGCTTGATATATCTGGTGTCACTTTTTTAAAATAAAACTCATGTTCTCTCTCCCAACAGATATTATTATTCAAATTGCTTCTCATAAGGGATGGGATTTTTTTCCTTAAAGGCAAGTTAAACAGTCCTTCTCCACAGCTGTGTAGCAAAGTGAATATATAGTGAATAAAACATGTCATTGCATGCCACTTATTGGGTTCAAGGTCTAGTTCTAAGAACTATTTTATACAAACATGATATGCACAAAAATTTGGTGTCTGAAGCATTCATGAAATGCAAATTTAGGGAAAGTATCTCATTGTGTCTGATAGTAGAAAGAATTAAGGTTTCATTTAATAGAATATGATCAAATAACTCATGAAAATATTAAATTTTGATTGTTCATTTATAGTGATGTCATCCATTTCTACTCTTCCTTTATTATTATATTACTTATTAATAATTATATATACTTTTGCTTAACATGTGTTTTGACATATGCACATATTATTAGCTGATTAATTCAAGATGATTAATATTTAAATTTTACTTGACTGTAGCCAGTCTTTGCTACATTGTGTGTTCTTTTTCCTCTCTGCACACTTTTTTTTTTACCCTCTAAACTCCCTAAAATTGGATAGGGGAGAAAAATGATAGCGAGGAAAGGAAAGAGATCCTTGAACAATGGCAGGGGTCAGATAGTGGCCAATGCTATTGTTAGACTACTCCTGCCCTTTGTTCCTTGAGGCAAGATTGATCTTCCCCATCAGACTATCTCATTTCTTCTGATTCTTTCTTCTTTTGCATGACCACAAGCTACAACCAACAATCAACACAGCAACCAACAACCCACCTGAAGGACCACCAACTACCAACCCCAGCAATC
The DNA here is from genome assembly GCF_947179515.1 of Apodemus sylvaticus. Classification (NCBI taxonomy): domain Eukaryota; kingdom Metazoa; phylum Chordata; class Mammalia; order Rodentia; family Muridae; genus Apodemus; species Apodemus sylvaticus. The sequence continues at coordinate 108,564,800 of NC_067475.1, forward strand.
GGGACTCAGCATTTAAATACCCTCCAAAAAGCTTTCAGAATTCCAAGTTTCACACAATCAAAGAAACTGTATGAAGGTGGCCAAATCATTCCCCTGCTAGAGCACAGGGTAAATCATAGTCACCTGCTATGGGCAATGTGGAGCAGCTCCAGATCCTACACCTGAAATTAAAACAAAAGCATACACTTATAATATCTTTGTGATTTTTTATAAGAAACCAAAATTCCAAAATTGTCTCTACATTTGACAATATTCATTTGTCTACAACATTTTTCTAAAACAATTCATGTCTACAACATATGATTATTAAAAAGAATCACTATTGTTTTCAAACAAGCTTTTGAAATTATCCCCTTACTGTTACTGTTAAGTCTATCGACCAACATTGCCCAAAGTTTCCTGCCACCGTTGCCCCAGGAAACAGTCATTCTATTATGAGACCATTGTTTTCCTTTGCTTACTTTTTGCACTTTGTTTTATAGACAACCAGGTACTTAGTCATTAATTCAGGCATAGATACCTAATTTGATTCCACAGTGCAACTATTTTGTTTAGTGTCACAATAAGAATGAAGATACTTTTGATAAAGTATCTAAATGCTTTATCTATGCTTTGGTCATTTCACTCATGTGAATACTATATTTTGATTATATTAAACCTATTACTTTCTCTATGCCCACCCATCCCCTTTGAAACACTTCTTCCCAGACACTATCCTGATGCTACTACCTTTTAAAATATTTTATTATATTTATTTGTGTATTAGCACAGAGTCAGACAGAGAGTCTGAGACAAAGAGACAGACAGACAGACAGACAGACAGACAGACAGAGAACATTCATGACAAGGTGTATCTAGATGTCAGAAGGCAATTCTTAGGAATCCATTCAACATGTGGTTCCAAGGACAGAACACAGATCTTCCAATGACCAAGTGTATTTATTCACTGGGCCATATCACTGGCTTTCTCTTGTCTCTTTTCTCCAATCTACTGTGTTCAGTTAGAGTTGTGGGTTTGAGATTATTTATCAGAGCATAAGCATACTAAAATAAGCTACATAACTGAAGAAAAATGACCATCTCACCACTAACTAGTAGCCATTAATAGTTATAGTACTTCTGCTAAGGAGTTTGCTTTATAATCCTCTCCCCAATTCATTAGGAAACATTGATAGGCTCATTTTGTAGAGAACTTGTGAAGGTAACCACATCTGCTGGGATATCAAAAGTATAATGGCATGCTCCTATATTTTTTCTACCTCCTGCTCTGCAACAGAGGGGATGATTTAAGTGTCTTGTGATTGAGCATTCCATGATTACATATGTTCTCTCTCTCTCTGTTGGCTAGTTATGAATCACTGCATTAATCAATTTCCTAAAGCATATTCCCTTTCCTAGTCTGAAACAGCACTAATCTAAGAGTATATACATAAATATTTATAAGGCAATTTTTCCATTTACCAAAGTAATTGTAACTAAAGTCACCTCTGAAGTTTTTTGTGACTGAGCCAAAGGTTTTGACCAGCCATATAATAGGAATGTATTCTATCTTATAGAACAAGCCTGGTATCCAAAAAAGTGGTTTATTGACACCCATTGCAACATGTAACTACTGTACGGTGGACTCATCTTGCTTATCAAGTCAGTAGGTGATATGTACATTCTAACACATTAATGACTTGTTTCCCTAGTGGCCTATATAGCACCTTCTAATACTGTGAATGCTATCCAACATGGAGAATAATTCTAGCAGTTCAGTTACAACAATGAAAGCAATATATGTGATATTTTTCAATCATCTCTATTAAGTGAGCAATCAAGTATAGCAGAAAAAGACCATATTTTTGGGGAATCCTCCAGGACCATAACAAGGTAGAGGGAGATATATGTTGCCTAAAACTATTGAGAGGCAAGCTGATTTAAGGCTTTCTCAGAGGCTCTGTTGAAAGGACAAAGGAATCTAGTTCAGTGTCTTTGCCCAGGTACAGATTTGGCTAGGTCCAGTCTGGGACTGGGGCCAAGGCCTCAATGAGTCATGAAAAAAAGTTACAGCAGAAATGTTTGCATGTCTTTCTAATAAGACTGGTAAATGACTAAACATTCATTATCTATCTAACCCATAAGTTTATTGTAAGTTTAAAGCAATAATTATTTTTTTAATATTTTTTATTCGATATATTTTTTATTTACATTTCAAATGATTTCCCCTTTCCTAGCCCCCCCACTCCCAAAAAGTCCCATAAGCCCCCTTCTCTCCCCCTGTCCTCCCACCCACCCCTTCCCACTTCCGCGTTCTGGTTTTGCTGAATACTGCTTCATTAATTTTTATGTCATATTTCTACATGGTTTTGCCAATAGAACAATCATCACCTAGTGTCTTCTTTTAAAATTTTTTTGTAGATAAACTAGTCAACATTTTATTTACTATACTTGTACCTGCAATAAATTGTCCATTCCCAATTTATGACCTTTAGTTACTAGATAGTGGTCTCACAACTAACCTAGAAGAAATGTTTTTCCTGATGATAAATTTGTTCCAAGTCTGTTTTCTTTTCCTAGTGCAATTAGCTTTTGACACATGAACATTTACAAAGCCCTAATTTCAGCTTTTAGATAGCTCAAAATTACTAGTATAGATTTAGGAATTTTATAGAATCAGTTTTAGGAATTATGAAATGATAGATTTATCTACACAGCATTACCACATAAGGGGACACCTTCATGTTAATCTTCAGAAAAATATGTCTAATATGGTGGACTAATGTCTAGGAATCATTATCCTACATAATAGGGTCAGAAAGAAGGCATCACAGCAGTGAGAGGCAACCCTGCGATGAAGTCTCTTGGGACATTGCCTCAGAGCTCACTCATCATAGACCATGGAAAATAGTGGGCCATCTCCAGAATATTCACTTGCATGCCTTTAGATTTTCCTAGATGACTTCTGACACAGTAAATTTTTCAGTTTCCATTTCTTCAGCGATTCAGGAATTTATTATTTTTAGTTTTTCTTTCAGTAATTTTAAAGTGCATTTGTATATTATTAGAATGTACAAAGATAATGGTAATTATTCTTTTAAATTATTTGGAAGTTCTTCAAATCAGTCTCATTAGGATCCAACAATATGGGATTAGTAAATTATGAATAAGACATGTTATCTTGGTTTTGATTCCTGCTACTTTTGCTTTTGCCATGAAAAATTATTATCTGGAGTATGTTTATATGTACATGCATTATATATGGATATTTATAAATGTGTACATTAATATATGTCAATGTATATATTATATTTTTATATGTGTGTATATGTACTTTTATATGTGCATATATAATATGTATATTACATATATTTAGGCATTTATAAATATATAATACATTTGAGTATATAGAAAGTGAAGATTTAACAAATACCTATGGATCATATTTGATTTAATTACCTTTCTTTTTTATATAAATTTTAAATTTATTCTATATACTTCCCAATTGAGTCACTCTGATATTTCAGGAAGAGGTCTCACAACCAGAGGTTGCCTGTTTCCATTCTTTCTGTTGGCCCGCAGGGTTTCAATTCTTTTCCTTCCCCAATGTCAGATCAGGTTCCCCTCTACCCCCAACTCCCCTGCCTTGTCCATTTTCCCCTCCCAGTTTCCTCCCTCCCTCCTAATTTCTGATTTTATTCTTCTCCCTCACAAGTGGGATTGAGGTATCCTCACTTGGGCACTTCAGTTTGATGACACCCTTTCTGAGTTCTGTGACTGTATATTGGGTATTCTGTACTTTTTTTGTTTGTGTCTACTATCCACTTATTAGTTAGTACATACCATGCATGTCCTTTTGAGTCTGAGTTCTCTCGCTCAGGATGATATTTTCTAGTTCCATCCATTTGCCTATAAAACTCAAGATGCCCTTGTTCCTAATAGCTGAGTAGTATTCCACTGTGTCTGTCATGGGACATCTAGGATGTTTCCAGCTTCTGGGTATCACAAATTGGGCTGCTACTGAACATAGGGAAACATGTGCCCCTGTGAAATGGTGGGTCATCTTTTCTGTATGTTTCCAATAGTGGTAAAGCTGGGTTTTCAGGGAGATCTATTTCCAATTTTCTGAAGAACCTCCACATTAATTTCCAGAGTGGTTATGGAATCCCACCAGCAATAGAGGAGTGTTCCTCTTTCTGCACATCCTCTCCAACATGTGTTGTCACATGAGGTTTTGATCTTAGCCATTCTGATTGGTGTAAGGTGGATTCCTAGGGTTGTTTTGATTTGCATTTCTCTGATCACTAAGGACCTGAAACATATCTTTAGGTCCTTCTCAGCCATTTGATATTCCTCAGTTGTGAAATCTCGGTTTAGTTCTCTACCCCATTTTTTGATTGGGTTGTTTGGTCTTTTTGGTGATTAGCTTCTTGAGTTCTTTACAAATATTGGATATCAACCCTCTATATTGCCCCTTCCCCCACAGCATTTGGCTGGACTTCTTAGCCCATCCTACTCAAGCTGTGACATTCCTGGCCAGCAGCCCCCACCCTTCAGCTGGTGTTACCCAGCCTATTCAAGCTGCAACATTCCTGGCCTGCAGGCTCCACAATTCCCCAGGAGTTATCTCCGGCCCTTGTTCTGTTGGGAGCAATACAGCCGCTTTCACCTTAACAACCAAGGCTGCCTCAGGGCAGTCTCACCTGGAGACCAGCAGAAAACTACCTGACTGGAAGCAGGCGACCCCCTGAGAAGAAGAACCAAGGAATTCACAGCCATTTGGGGGGCAGGGTTGTTTTCTAAAGACTATATATATTGGCTAAATAATAGTAAAGTCAGTCTCTATCAGCAATTGTCTTCTTGACTCAATTCTCTTTCGTCCCCTTTCCATTTATCCCCAGAATTCTCTTCCAGGTCCCCAGTTCACATGTGGCTGTGGGTGGCTACACTATATGATATGGTGTCAGTGAAGTTTTGTTTTGTTTTTTTCCATTCTGTAGGTTGCTTCTGTCTTAATTGCTCTTCCAGGACTCATTCTAACATTGGAAATCTGTTTTAATTTTCTGGTTCCCTCTTATTTTCTGGTTTGTTCTTGTCTTTGCCTGCAACTGTTCTTGTAAAATCACTCCCAAGTACATCAGCCTTCCCTCTGCCTTTCTGCTGGTGCTGCACTCTTATAAGTCCTCCTTTTCCTTTCTGTTCTCCTGAGAGTTAGACATATCCTATCTCTGATTCATTCTGTTAAATCTCTTTCCGAGAGCTGGGTGGTGGTGGCACACGCTCTTAATCCCAGCACTTGGGAGGCAGAGGTAGGCAGATTTCTGAGTTTGAGGCCAGCCTGGTCTACAGAGTGAGTTCCAGGACAGCCAGGACAATATGGAGAAACCCTGTCTCGAAAAAACTAAAAACATATATATATATATATATATATATATATAAACATATATATGTTTTTATATATATATATGTATATGATTTGACATTTTTTTCTGTCCATCAACAAAATAACACTTTCAAACATGGCTGCTTCCTTCTGCAAACTAAATTTACACACAGTGTTGTGTACTAAGGGCATGTCTGAATTCTAGCCAGAGGGTTAAAAGCATGTGGTATGAATGCATTCCAGCCAGATCAAATGATGAAGAAGGTATTTAGATGTGATCCCTTGCCAGAGCAGTCATACTGCTGGATTAAAATTCCCCTACAGGGACTTGTACTCATTCCCTGCATGTCACTGAGAAGTACTTGATCTTCAGTAAGATAAGCATGCCAACTCGATAGTCATCTTCCCTATCAGAACTGGACCAGTTTCATACTGTTGATAAGATGCCATAAATGTATCAATATACTATAAACAGGAGTAAATAAAGGCCTGTGCCTTAATTTTGTCTTTGTATTCTGGCTCATTCTGCAGCTGAACATATATAATGAATACCAATGAGGTGATATATTTTAAACAAGATAATTGGAAAAGTTCTTAATAACCTGGGATAAATTATAAAACTGAAATCAGTGATTATTCTCATAATAATTATACATTGTTTTTATCTATGAATATTTCATTCCACTTTTAGCAGTGGAATACATACATGTATATACATAGCAGTACACACATATTGTGATATATATGTGATATATCATGTATGTGATATATATGAATGGAAACCTAACAACTAATATAATCAAGAGAGTAATAGTGAATGGCAAGATAATCTGGTTTAGAATGATTTTTAGGTTAATTTCTTTGTGATGTTCTATGATAGAACATTATTAGCTAATACATTTTTTTCTTATACATGTTATCTTCATATATAAACCTCAAAAGTGTTTGGATTGCAGTCTTGAGGCAATGAACATAGTTCCAACCCTGTAATCATTCATTTTAAAATATATTAATCAAAATATGAAGAAACAATGATAATAATAAAATGCCAATGAAAATTTTACATATTATATGGATACTAATATAGATGCTTTCTAAAATGTATACATGCGGCTCCGCTTCCGGATACAGATCAGCCTGGGCGGCAACACCACATCTCCAGGTCCTGCAAGAGGCAAAAGGGGCTTCCAGGAGGCCAACAGGAGAAGTCAGTGTGCTCTGGTGAATCCAGCGGCCCCGGCGGGAGCCTTCAGGTGTCTGCTTTGGGATCTGAACAGCCTGGGTCACAGCGCTCAGTCACCAGGAAGTGCAGGAGACCGGGTGTGCACCCAGAGGCAGTCTGGGAAGAGTCAGCTTGCACTGGTGAGTCCAGCATTGACAAGACCAACTAACATCAGTGAGAACTAGATGGCAAAAGGCAAACGCAGAAACATCACTAACAGAAATCAAGGCAATATGGCAACATCTGAACTCAATTCTCCTTTAATAGCATGCCCTGGATACCCCATCACACCAGTAAAACAAGACTAAGATTTAAAATCACTGGTCATGATGCTCGTACAGGAACACATGAAGGACATACTTAAAGAAATTCAAGAGAAAATGGATCAAAAGTTAGAAGACCTTGCAAGGGAAACACAAAAATCACTGAAAGAAATTCAGGAGAATACAAAAGTAAATAAGGAGGAAATGCAAAAAACACTTAAAGAAATACAGGAGAACTTTGGTCAACAGGCCAAGGTCACGAAAGAGGAAACACAAAAATCTCTTAAAGAATTACAGGAAAGCACAAACAAGCAAGTGAGGAGCTAAGCAAAACCATCCAGGATCTAAAATCAGAAGTAGAAACAACTAAGAAAACACAAAGGGAAACAACTTTGGAGATAGAAAGCATTGGGAAGAAATCAGGGGACATAGATGCAAATATCAACAACAGAATACAAGAGATAGAAGAAAGAATCTCAGATGCTGAAGATACCATAGAAACCATGGACTCAACAGTTAAAGAAAATGCAAAATGCAAAAAGCTTGTAACCCAAAATATCCAGGAAATCCAAGAAACAATGAGAAGACCAAACCTAAGAATTATAGGCATAGATGAGAGTGAAGATTTACAACTTAAAGGGCCAGCAAATATCTTCAATAAAATTATGGAAGAAAACTTCCCTAACCTAAAGAGAGAGATGCCCATGAATATACAAGAAGCCTACAGAACTCCCATCAGACTGGACCAGAACAGAAATACTTCCCGTCACATAATAATCAAACACTAAATGTACTAAACAAAGAAAGAATATTAAAGGCAGTAAGAGAAAAGGGGCAAGTAACATATAAAGGAAGACCTATCAGAATGACATTAGACTTTTCACCTGAGACTATGAAGGCTAGAAGATCCTGGGCAGATCTCATGCAGACTCTAAGAGAACACAAATGCCAGCCAAAAGTACTATATCCAGCAAAACTCTCAATCACCATAGATGGAGAAACTAAGATATTCCATGACAAAACCAAGTTTACCCAATATCTATCCACAAACCCAGCCCTACAAAGAATAATAGGAGGAAAACACCAATACAAGGAGGGAAACTTCACCCTGGAAAAAGCATGATAGTAACCTTCTTTCATAAAACCCAAAAGAAGATAACCAATCAAATTTTAAAAATAACAGGATGTAATAATCACTATTCCTTAATATCTCTTAACATCAATGGGCTCAATGCCCCAATAAAAAGACACAGACTAAGCGACTGGATACGTAAACAGGACCCTACATTTTGTTGCATACAGGAAACACACCTCAGTGTCAAAGACAAACACTACCTTAGAGTAAAAGGCTGGAAGACAATTTTACAAGCAAATGGTCTCTTATAAGCTGGAGTAGCCATTTTAATATCAGATAAAATTGACTTTCAACCTAAAGTCATCAAAAGAGACTCTGAGGGACACTTTTTGCTAGTCAAAGGAAAAATACAACAAGAAGAACTCTCAATCCTGAACATATATGCTCCAAATTCAAGGGCACCCTCATTCATAAAAGACACTTTATTAGCTCAAAACACACATTGCACCTAACACAATAATTGTGGGTGATTTCAACACTACACTTTCCTCAATGGGCCGATCAGGAAAACAGAAACTAAACAGGGACACAATGAAACTAATTGAAGCTTTGGACCAATTAGATTTAACAGATATATATAGAACATTATATCCTAAAGCAAAAGAATATACTTTTTCTCAGCACCTCATGGTACCTTCTCCAAAATCGACCATATAATTGGTCACAAGACAGACCTCAACAAATATAAGAAGATCGAACTAATCCCATGCCTCCTATCAGATCACTATGGAGTAAAAGTGGCCTTCAATAGCAACAAAAACAAGAGAAAACCCACATACACGTGGAAACTGAACAAAATTCTACTCAATGATACCTTGGTCAAGGAAGAAATAAAGAAAGAAATTAAAGACTTTTTAGAACTTAATGAAAATGAAGACACAACATACCCAAATCGATGGGACACAATGAAAGCAGTGCTAAAAGGAAAACTCATAGCCCTGAGTGCCTCCAAAAAGAAAATGGAGAGAGCATTCATTAACAGCTTAATGACACACCTGAAAGACCTGGAACAAAAAGAAGCAACTTCACCCCGGAGGAGTAGAAGGCAGGAAATCATCAATCTCAGGGCTGAAATCAATCAAGTAGAAACAAAGAGAACCATACAAAGAATCAACAAAACCAGGAGCTGGTTCTTTGAGAAAATCAACAAGATAGATAAACCCTTAGCCAGACTAACCAAAGGACACAGAGAAAGTATCCAGATTAACAAACTTAGAAATGAAAAGGGAGATATAACAACAGAAACTGAGGAAATTCAAAAAAACATTAGATCCTACTACAAAAGCCTATACTCAACACAACTGGAGAATCTGGAGGAAATGGACAGTTTCCTAGACAGATATCTGACACCAAAACTAAATCAGGAACAAATAGATCAACTAAACAGTCCCATAACACCTGAAGAAATAAAAAGGGTCATAGAAAGTCTCCCAACCAAAAAAGCACGGGACCAAATGGCTTCAGTGTAGAGTTCTATCAGACCTTCATAGAAGACCTAATACCAATACTCTTCAAACTATTCCACAAAAGAGAAACAGAAGGAACTCTACCCAACTTGTTCTATGAAGCCACAATTACGCTGATACCAAAACCACACAAAGATCCAACAAAGAAAGAGAACTTCAGGCCAATTTCTCTTATGAATATTGATGCAAAAATACTTAATAAAATTCTTGCCAACCGAATCCAAGAATACATCAAAACGATCATCCACCATGATCAAGTAGGCTTCATCCCAGGGATGCAGGGATGGTTCAATATAAGGAAATCCATCAATGCTATCCACTACATAAACAAACTCAAAGAAAAAAAGCATATGATCATCTCATTAGATGCAGAAAAAGCATTTGACAAAATCCATCATCTTTTCATGCTAAAAGTCTTGGAAAGAACAGGGATTCAAGGCCCATACCTAAACATCATTAAAGCAATATACAGCAAACCGGTAGCCAACATCAAACTAAATGGAGAGAAACTTGAAGCAATCCCACTAAAATCAGGGACTAGATAAGGCTGTCCTCTCTCTCCATATCTTTTCAATATAGTACTTGGAGTTCTAGCTAGAGCAATTAGACAACATAAGGAGGTCAAGGGGATACAAATTGGAAAGGAAGAAATCAAATTATCACTATTTGCAGATGACATGATAGTCTACTTAAGTGACCCGAAAACCTCCACCAGAGAACTCCTACAGCTGATAAACAACTTCAGCAGAGTGGCTGGTTATAAAATCAACTCAAGCAAATCAGTTGCCTTCCTATACTTAAAGGATAAGGAGGCTGAGAAAGAAGTTAGGGAAATGACACCCTTCAAAATAGCCACAAACAATATAAAGTATCTTGGTGTGACTCTAACCAAACAAGTGAAAGATCTATATGGCAAGAACTTCAGGTCTCTGAAGAAGGAAATCGAAGAAGACGTCAGAAAATGGAAAAATCTGCCATGCTCATGGATTGGCAGGATTAATATAGTTAAAATGGCCATATTGCCAAAAGCAATCTACAGATTCAATGCAATCCCCATCAAAATCCCAACACAGTCTTTCACAGAGTTAGAAAAAGCAATTCTCAAATTCATCTGGAATAACAAGAAACCCAGGATAGCTAATACTATTCTCAACAACAAAAGAAATTCTGGGGGAATCAGTATCACTGACCTCAAGCAATACTACAGAGCAATAGTGTTAAAAACTGCATGATATTGGCACAGTGACAGACAAATGGACCAATGGAATAGAATTGAAGATCCAGAAATGAATCCGCACACCTATGGTCACTTGATCTTTGACAAGGGAGCCAAAAACATCCAGTAGAAAAAAGATAGCCTTTTCAACAAATGGTGCTGGTTCAATTGGAGGTCAGCATGCAGAAGAATGCAAATTGATCTATTCTTATATCCATGTACTAAACTTCACTCCAAGTGGATCAAGGACCTCCATGTAAAACAAGACACACTGAAACTAATAGAAGAGAAACTGGAGAAGACCCTTGAGGACATGGGCACAGGGGAAAAGTTCCTGAACAGATCACCAATAGCTTATGCTTTAAGATCAAGAATTGACAAATGGGACCTCATAAAATTACAAAGTTTCTGTAAGGCAAAGGACACCATCAAAAGGACAAAATGGCAACCATCAAATTGGGAAAGGATATTCACCAACCCCACATCTGATAGAGGGCTAATATCCAATATATACAAAGAACTTAAGAAGTTAGACCCCAGGGAACCAAATAACCCTATTAAAAATGGGGTACAGAGTTAAACAAAGAATTCTCACCTGAAGAACTTCAGATGGCGGAGAAACATCTTAAAAAATGCTCAACATCATTAGTCATTAGGGAAATGCAAATCAAAACAACCCTGAGATTTCACCTTACAGCAGTCAGAATGGCTAAGATTAAAAATTCAGGAGACAGCAGGTGTTGTCGAGGATGTGGAGAAAGAGGAACACTCCTCCACTGCTGGTGGGGTTGCAAATTGGTACAACCACTGTAGAAATCAGTCTGGAGATTCCTCAGAAAACTGGACATGAGACTTCCAGAGGACCCTGCTATACCTCTCCTGGGCACATACTCAGAGGATTCCCCGGCATGCAATAAGGACACATGCTCCACTATGTTTGTAGCAGCCTTATTTATAATAGCCAGAAGCTGGAAAGAACCCAGATGCCCCTCAAAGGAGGAATGGATACAGAAAATGTGGTATATTTACACAATGGAACACTACTCAGCAATTAGAAACAATGAATTCACAAAATTTTTAGGCAAATGGTTTGATCTGGAAAATATCATCCTAAGTGAGGTAACCCAATCACAAAAGAATACACATGGAATGCAATCTCTGATAAGTGGATATTAATTAGCCCAGAAGCCCTGAATACCCAAGGCACAAATTGCATAACAAATGACTCCCATGAAGAAGTATGGAGAGGGTCCTGATCCTGTAAAGGATTGATCTAGCATAGGAAGGGAATATAAGGACAGAGAAAATGGAGGGAGGTGATTGGGGAAGGGATGGAGAGAAGAAGGTTTATGGGACATATGGGGAGGGGGGATCCGGGAAAGGGGAAATCATTTGGAATGTAAACAAAGAATATAGAAAATAAAAATATTTTTAAAAAAATGGGGTACAGATCTAAACAAAGAATTTTCACCTGAAGAAATTCGGATGCACGAGAGGAACCTTAAGAAGTGCTCAACATCATTAGTCATTAGGGAAATGCAGATCAAAACAACCCTGAGATTTCACCTTACACCAGTCAGAATGGCTAAGGTCAAAAACTCAGGAGACAGCAGGTGTTGTCGAGGATGTGGAGAAAGAGGAACACTCCTCCACTGCTGGTGGGGCTGCAAGATGGTACAACTACTGTGGAAATCAGTCTGGAGGTTCCTCAGAAAACTGGACATGAGACTTCCAAAGGATCCTGCTATACCTCTCCTGGGCATATACCCAAAGGATTCCCTGGCATGTAATAAAGACACATGCTCCATTATGTTCATAGCAGCCTTATTTATAATATCCAGAAGCTGGAAAGAACCCAGATACCCCTCAAAGGAGGAATGGATACAGAAAATGTGGTATATTTACAAAATGGAATACTACTCAGCAATTAGAAGCAATGAATTCACAAAATTTTTAGGCAAATGGTTTGATCTGGAAAATATCATCCTAAGCGAGGTAACCCAATCACAAAAGAATACACATGGAATGCAATCTCTGATAAGTGGATATTAATTAACCCAGAAGTCCTGAATACCCAAGACACAAATTGCATAACAAATGACTCCCATGAAGAAGTATGGAGAGGGTCCTGATCCTGGAAAGGATTGATCTAGCATTGGAAGGGAATATAAGGACAGAGAAAAAGGAGGGAGGTGATTGGAGAAGGGATGGAGAAAAGAAGGTTTATGGAACATATGGGGAGGGGGGATCCGGGAAAGGGGAAATCATTTGGAATGTAAACAAAGAATATAGAAAATAAAAATATTAAAATAAATAAATAAATAAATAAATAAATAAATAAAATGTATACATGCACATATGAAAAAATAATTTAAATGTAGTTATCATATAACAGGGTGGCAATGCTCTTATTTAAATACCTTCAGTTAACTCCTTTGGAGTTATTGACCAGGTATGCCCCATAGATGTCCAAACATTATAGTCTTTTACCAAAGCTCTTAGTTCCGATGAAGAACTTAATGGTAAGACCATATTGGTGTAGATACCACATATCTGAGTCATAGTACAAGGAGAGAATCAGCTGGAACTGATCTGGAGCCTTCATGACCCTACTAGCTAGCTTGCACAGTATAGGAAGGTGTTATATGCTCTATTAGAAGAGAAAAGTTATCAGTCTTATCCGGCTGTGAACCATGAAGACCATAATAATGATTCATTCACCAGAAATGACCTGAATAGTTGGGAAATTGTAACTCAAGTGTCATAAGAATGAGAAACCATTTTCTGGTTGAATTTAGGCATGTTCTACAAGAGAGAACCCATATCTGGCTGCATTATCATAGCTGAGAATGTGTCTAGACTTATCACCTACCTATGGGGGTCTGCATACCAGGTGCTATCCTCACGGATCCTCAGATCCCTGGCCCAGGCTGAGTGCCCAAAGAGTTTAGTTCTCAGAGGGGGAGGTGTGCAGCAGGCAGCTAGGAACCAAAGTCAGGGCCATGAGTAGAAAGTGACTGTAGTAGTCTTGAGCAGCTTCCAGCAATGAAAGCTTCAAGAGAGAATTTTCTTCCCCAAGGTGTAATGGCTTCATAAGACACTCTCAGATGGTCTTTGATGAAATAACTCATGTATTTAGTCATTGTAGATAGGGCCTTATTTACATTTTAGGGTGAGTTAGGGTCTAAAAGTAGATGCTTTCTATTGGCTTGGTCTCAGATGTTAGGGCTGCCACATCTATACATGGAGAGGTGCTGCCCCTACAAGACTGATTGTCACAGTCCTCTCCATGGGGTGTTGTGGTCACATGTTCCAGGACAGGAACCTGGCCAGGAGTGGACTTAATGGTTCTCAGATATGAGAATTACCAGGCTTTCTGAATCCACTGGACCTTACCAAGTTTTCTGTCAAGTGGCACTGTCCATTTCCCCACAGACATAGAGGATAACTTACTATTGTTATTCTACTAAGTGAATTTAGTATTAAACTGACTTCTAACGACTTATTACTATACCCATAGAGTAGTATATCTGTAAACACTCATCAGAGAAGCATCTCTCTTCAGTATATGATAATTAACACATATACCCTCAACTAGTCAGTCAGCAAGCAGAGAATAAAAGACTAAAGAACATTCAGCTATAAATGGGACATCTACACTTATTTCCATGGTTCAGATATCTTCATGGTAGAGGAGTCAGGAAGAAAGAATAGAAGTGATGAATGACTTCAAGGAACAAGAGTCTTCAAGACAGAGCAGAACAGCTGCACATATGAGCTTACAGTAATTGTAACAGCATGCACAAAATCTATAGCAACTCAAAAGACAAAATCTCAGGATGGAGAGGGAAAGTGAGAAACTGTTGGCAACTGATTTATGCTGGAAGAACAATCATTTTCCATTAATAATTTGGACTCTGGTAGATCCTCCACACAAGGGTGTATTTTCACACATCTTGGATATATAAACAAAAGAAATTGGACTTGAGATTTTAAAAAATGAAAATCATGTGGAAACAATATTGAATGGTATGAAGAGGGAGACAGACACAGAAAAAGTTGGGGAAGGGGATGCATTGGTATGACATGAACAAAATATACTGTATGAGATTCTAAAGAAACTTATACAAATTTAAATACTAAGTAAATTGACAAGAAAAATTACATTTTTAAAAAACTGTTACTTTTATACATGCAAGTTATGATCTTAGTAATGTGGTGTGATAAAAATATTGAGAATAATTTATGAAGTTGAAAACATAAAAATATTTGGAATGTTAAATGTGCAGCTACATACTACAGGAGAGAAATTGGAGGGACTTTCTTAAGCATAATTAGTTAAGGAGCACAGGCTTCTGCAGCAGTGCCATCTGCATCAATAGCTGCATTTGATACTGCTCTTCAGGAAATTCCCAAATATGCAAAATGTTCTCACAATCATTAAAAGATTTACACAAAATGAGAGAATTCCTTGAAATCTCATTAGCACACCACTAGGGTCAACTCCAAATTGCAGGGAAATAGAAAAAAAAAAGTCCTACAAGTTCAGAAGAAACAATAATTTCCCTAAGAGAACCTTCCCAGACCCCTTGATCACTCCCATTGGCTATGGATTGAAATTTTCTAAATAAAATACAGTGGCTCAGAAAGATGGGGGAGGAAACCACTGTGACCCTGGTACCAAATCTGAAACAGAGTCACAATACAATTTGCTCTAGTGAGAGCAAGAGTGACTTCAAAGTGAGTGAGCACAAGCTATTAGGGCTTGAGGCACAATGATATTCTTCTTCAGTTTACTCTTTCTCTTTTACAGTGAAATATAGAAGAAACTTAAAAGCAATGTGAAATCCAATGTTGAGAACATGCTCAGTAGGTTCCATCCCAAATAAAAAACATGAAGATTTGAATATAGACGTTCAGAACCAAATTACTGCTAGACTTAGGGACTGATATCTCTAGCCCAAGACGAATGAGAAAAGTTAAGACAAATAGATTGCATGAGCTCACTGACCATATTTTGGAGCAGAGTTAACAAGCACCAAGCTGAATGCAGAAAAAAAATGGGATATGTCTGGATTTTTTCTGCAACACTATATAAGGAATTCAGTAAGTTTTATTATACAAATTATAAAGTAGATTATACAACTTTAGAACTCCAGTCTATGTACTTTTTTTTTCTTTATAATAATACCTACTTTGGAGGTTCCCTAGTAAAAATAATTGAAGGTAAAAAAAAAAAAAAAAACTCACAGATCCTGTTTTTTTAAACACATCAGAATCCCATAAAAAATAAAATGGGAGCCATAATACATACACAGAGGACCTGGTGAATGCTGCTTCAGCGTCTGTGAGTGCACATGAGCTTTGCTCATGTTGGGTTAGAAGGTATGGTTTTATTGATGTTCTCCATCCACTTGGACTCTTCTACCTGTTAGAACAACTAGCCTCATTGAAACAGGTGACAATTTACGATGGCAGGAATTTGAGCAGGAGGAACACTCTTGCATTTCTGGTAGGTATAATGTCATACAGCCACTATGGAGTTCAAAATTAGTGTGGTGGTTCCTCAGGAAGATGGAAATTAATCTACTCCAAGATCCAGCTATACCACTCTATCATACGTACCCAAAAGATATTTCATCCTAGCAGAGAGACACTTGCTCAACCAGGTCTTTTGCTGCTCTATTCATAATAGCCAGGAATTGGATAAAGAAATTACGGTATATTTACACAATGGAGCATAACCCAGCCATAAATAAATTTACATCATGCAGAGGGCCTATGTTAGACCAACGAAGACTCCCTGATTGTTGGTTCAATCTCAGTAAGCTACTCTAAATCCAGGTTTGTTCATTTTGTGGGTTTTCATGTGCTGTCCTTGACCATTCTAGCTCCTACAATCATTTCTACCTCTTTTCCACAGGACTCATAAAGTTCCACCTAATGTTTGGCTGTGGGTCTCTGTGTCTGTTTCCATCAGTTGCTGGACCTCTGATGATGATTGTGCCCTGCCCATGTATTTTTATAATGGAATAACATTAAGAATTACCCCTTTTATTATGTTTGGTTCTATCTTAAGTCAATGGTCCAACTTCCTGGCCTCTGGTTATTTGGTCCATCAAGTAATGTCAGGGTTGGCCTCCCTCAAATGGGAGGGGTCTCAGGATGGACCAGTCACTAGTTGGCCACACCCTCAATTTATTATAGTTGTGTAGCATGCTGTTTTTGTGGGTCTCCCAACAGAGTGATCAGGGCCTGTTTCTGATGCTATCGCCTGCTTTGTGTAGTTTTGTACTGTTATTGGGTTGCCTCATCTAGCCTCAACATGAGGCGAAGTGCCTAGTCTTACTGCCACTTGATATGCAGTGCTTGGCTGATATTCCTAGGAGGACTGCCCTTTTCTGAAGAGAAGTGGAGGAAAAGTAGATGGAGAGTTGAAGGTGGGAGAAGGGGGGAATTGGAGAAAAGGAGGTGTGGAAACTCTGGGACATAATATATGGCAGAATAAATTAATAAAACATCAAAAGACAAAAAGCTAAGCATACACCTGGACAGTATCTGAAACATACAGCAAAGCTTGCTTGGGTCATGGTATTCATATTTACCTCCAGAACAAACAATCTTATCTCATTTAAGCTGACACTTGTGAAACTCATACCTGCATTGGAGTTCCTTGTTTTATACACCCAGTAGTTTTTATATTCTGGGATATTTTTGTTCTATTCTTCCAAGGAAGTGTGCTGTGATATCTCACTTGATATTAACTTGAAATTCCCCAGTGAAGGATGGTGTTGAATACATTTGTATATGCTTATTTGCCACCTGTGTCTCTTTTAAGTGAAATATCTAATTAAAGCCATGTTGCTTGCAACCAGGTCCAAGACCTTTAGGGTCTGAGGGGAAGAAGGCACAGAGTCAACAACATAGACTCCAAGAATTGGGAAACTGGCAAAAACCAAACTCTTTTACTACAGGAACTGGGCAAAACATTATAACTACCTCCCTGCATCCCATTGGCTCTCAAGTAGCCAAATATGATCCTATATTTTTCTCAGTGGCTTTCTCCACTGCCTGGTCTAGCATCAGTGGTCTCTAGCTGTGCTGGAAAACTCTAGATTGACTCGGGAAAGATATATCAGGAGCACATAGGCCAGCATTGCTGCTGAGCCTGATTGGCTAAGTTCCTCCTACATTTCCACCTGTTGTTTTTATTTTTTTGATTAATCAGTGGGAGTTGAAGTTCTTTTCATATGCCTCAGGGTGCCTCCAGTATAGTGAACAAAACACTTAAGCATTATTATTATTATTATTATTATTATTCCTATAAGACACTAACAGAGAGGGGTCAAAAAACCATTTTTATGTTGTTCCAAACCTTTTCCATTAATTCCATATCAAAATAAAAGTCAAGAATGGGTACCCCAGTCTCACTGAGCTTGCATATATTTTCCCTGAGTAGAACTGAACAGTTTAACAATTTGTTGGAGCAGGTCTACTTATTATAATGGGTTAGTTGTTCACAGGCCTGGGAAATATGCTGTACTTGATAGAGTGTAAGGCAAATGACATGAAATGGGAGTCAGCGGCCAGTAGAAACATATCTCTAACAAATGCCAACTCCTTAGCCAGAAGGTTGAGGCGGGGGAGACTTCATCCCTGTCTTCATTTGCCATGGCTGGTCAGAAGTCCTGTACCACCATTCATTATGGTGTGGAGTCATGTGGGAAAACACATGAGTATCCTCATACCCATGTCAGGAAGGGGCAGATGACTGCCATTGAGGTGTTAGGGGAACTCTCCAATGTACCAATGGAAGATGGTAGGAAAGCCCCGTGTTTATAGGCAGGACTTAATCACTGATCATCCAAGATGAGGAAGTTTAGGTGAAACAAGGCCTTTGCTAGGGTGAGGTGAGGGTCACATTTGGACTCAGGGGAGGTCAGCAACTCCTTTAGAATCCAAGTGGATCTTTCTACTCTCACATGAGCTTGGGGGAATATTGGGAAACCAAAAAGTATGGTTAATCCTCCATGAGGCAGCAAATTCATTGAATTGTTAATAGGCATAGGCAGAGCCATTATCCATCTTCAAAACCCAAGAAATGCCCATAACCAATATAGCAGATTTCATAGTCTAGATGGCATGGGAGGCATTTTCTGTCAAAGCCACAGCATATACAAAGGAGGACCAAGCACTACAATAACATGTACATATCTAAGATAACAAAAACAAGGATAGTGAGTCGCATCCACCTGCAAAAATAGCACTGGGGAGTAACCCTCTTGGTTTGACACCTCCCACATAGAATGGCCCCAATGGCACAAATGGGGTGCAGGTGGTGCTAGTTCTTGCAAGATGTTTGCATTATGCCATGAATAATTCCAGCAAGATCTTATGTAAGTTTTGTAGGGAAAGGTGAAATTGCTGATGCAATGCTTTCACCTGTTCCAAGAGCCCCTGGTCAACAGTCATTAACATCAAGTCAGTCATTGAATTGACCTTAGCCATTATTCCTTATAGCCTGGAGTAGGATCTGATGTGAGAAAAGAACCATGGCTCTGCTCTATTCTCAAGGGCTTCTTGAAGGGACTTCACAAAGATGTATATGGGTTTATTCTATTCTTTTATGTAGGAGAATGATAACGTTTGAACACCCTGTACTGCATATTGACTGTCTGAAAATACATTGATAGTATCAGAATGACAGAATTCAAAGATGATCAGGAGCCCCAACAATTCCCCTAATTGGACTGAACCAGGGCTGAGAAGGATATGAGTTAACATTCATCAATCCTGGTCTCTGTATTAAAATTCCATATTTTTGTGGTACTGCGGGTGATTGCATGTGTGGGAGCCTGGCTCAGGAGTTTCAGAAGAAGAGTGTTAGTATGTGGTCCAGAGACAGTTCTTGTGGTATTTGGGAAAAAATATGGTTGTTTTGTCCTTGTCCAAAGGTCTACCTGGGACTAAATTGAAGAATTTTGTATGAATTACATTAGCAGAGGAAATTTCAGAACAGTCTTGCAATGATTCTATTGTGTGGCTGTTAGCACCCGTATGCAGATTTATAATGAAAAGAAAAAATATAATGTGCAATTTGAAGAGAAAACAGGCAGCAAGAACTCTAAAATAATTAAAGGAAAGCCTCATATTAAGTGTAATAAATGGTGGGATAACCTCAAAGTAAAACATCACCTAGCTAAGCTTTCAATCTGTGAAAACGAATTAAAGAAAAATGAGAAGGAATTAAAGGAAGTGTTATAGAACTTCAGATCTCTGAAGAAGGAAATTGAAAAAGATCTCAGAAAATGGAAAAATCTTCCATGCTCCTGGATTGGCAGGATTAATATAGTTAAAATGGCCATCTTGCCAAAGGCAATCTACAGATTCAATGCCCAACCCAGTTCTTCATAGAGCTAGAAAGAGCAATTCTTAAATTCATCTGGAATAACAAAAAACCCAGGATAGCTAAAAGTATTCTCAACAGTAAAAGAACTTCAGGGGGATTCAGTATCCCAGACTTTAAACTTTACTACAGAGCAATAATGATAAAAACTGCATGGTATTGGTACAATATCAGGCATGCGAATCAATGGAATAGGATTCAAGACCCAGAAATGAACCAACACACATATGGTCACTTGATCTTCGACAAAGGAGCTGAAAGCATCCAGTGGAAAAAAGATAGTCTTTTCAACAAATGGTGCTGGTGCAATTGGAGGTCAGCATGCAAAAGAATGCGAATTGATCCATTCTTATCTCCTTGTACTAAGCTCAACTCCAAATGGATCACGGACCTCCACATAAAACCTGACACACTGAAACTAATAGAAAAGAAATTGGGGAAGAACCTGGAGGTCATGGGCACAGGGGAAAAGTTCCTGAATAGAACACCAATAGCTTATGCTCTAAGATCAAGAATTGACAAATGGGACTTCATAAAACTACAAAGTTTCTGTAAGGCAAAGGATACTGTCAAAAGGACAAAACGTCAACCAACAGATTGGGAAAGGATCTTCACCAACTCTAAATCCAACAGAGGGCTAATATCTAATATATACAAAGAACTCAAGAAGGTAGAACCCAGAGAAACAAATAACCCCATTAAAAAGTGGGGTATGGAGCTAAACAAAGAATTTTCACATGAAGAACTTCAGAGAGCTGAGAAACACCTTAAGAAATGTTCAACATCATTAATCATTAGGGAAATGCAAATCAAAACAACCCTAATATTTCACCTCACACCAGTCAGAATGGCTAAGGTCAAAAACTCAGGAGACAGCAGGTGTTGGTGAAGATGTGGAGAAAGAGGAACACTCCTCCACTGCTGGTGGGATTGCAAGATGGTGCAACCACTTTGGAAATCAGTCTGGCAGTTCCTCAGAAAACTGGGCATGACACTTCCTGAGAACCCTGTTATACCACTCCTGGGCATATATCCAGAGGATTCTTCAGCATGCAATAAGGACACATGCTCCACTATGTTCATAGCAGCCCTATTTGTAGTAGCCAGAAGCTGGAAAAAACCCAGGTATCCTTCAACGGAGGAATGGATACAAAAAATGTGGTATATTTACACAATGGAGTACTATTCAGCCATTAGAAACAATGAATTCATGAAATTCTTAGGCAAATGGTTGGATCTGGAAAATATCCTAAGTGAGGTAACCTAATCACAAAAGAACACACATGGAATACAGTCACTGATAAGTGTATATTAGCCTAGAAACTTTGAATACCCAAGACATAATCCACAAATTAAATGATGTCCAAAAAGAATGGAGGAGTGGCCCCTGGTTCTGGAAAGACTCAGTGCAAGAGTATAGGGGAATTCCAGAACAGGGAAGCGGGAAGGGGTAGATGGAGGAACAGGGGGGGGGGGGAAGAGGGCTTATGGGACTTGCAGGGAGTGGGGAACCAGAAAAGGGGAAATCACTTGAAATGTAAATAAAAAATATATCAATCAATAAAAAAAATAAATAAAGGAAGTGTTAGGTCACACTGTGGTGTCAAACACCTTTAATCCCAGAACTTAGGAAGCCAAAAGGGGCAGATCTCAAAATTCAAGACTACCCTGGACTACCAATCAAGTTCCACAGCAGTGAAGTTTCAGTAATGAAGGAAACTATCAAAAACAGAAAGCCAATTAAGATGTAATTGAACCAGGGGCCATGTTCCAGCCCCAGCAAGCAGAAAAACTTGGCAGGTTCTGCCATGTGGTTCTGGCTTTAGAGTCAATGACAGAAGAAAAGCATTATGAAATCTCCCTCCATGACTAAGGAAAACCATTGAGGCCAGACATATGGCAAGAATGTCTCTGTATGGAGGTCTACAGAAGGCAATGTGTGTGGATCTGTAAAGGTCAAATGACAAAGTTGTGGGATATTTTGACAAGGAGAGCTGCTACCAAGATGTGAAAGCATCCCAAGAGAAAGAAGTTTGTTGAAGTCAGCAAAGCTGAAAGGAGTTGGAAATCTGAAGGGCATTTTGATATCAGACATGGAGATAAAAAATGGACCACTGAAACTATAAGCCAGCATCAATTAAATGTTTTCTTTCATAAGAGTTGCCATGGTCATGGTGTCTCTTCACAGGAATAAAACGCTTAAACATCAACCTCTTGGAAATACTATTGAAAAATTCTGAAATTCAGCATAGGAACTGAAGAAAGATGACAGTAACAGCACATCAGTAGTGGCTTAGAGCCCTGTGACACTCTGAGACATGATTACAGAGTAGATATAAACCAACACGCTAAATCTAATTTGTTCCTTGGATGAACAGTCTTTCCAGAGGAATTTCTAGAAGTAATACAGAACCAGATGGAAAACCAGCTGTTTTCCATAAAGAAATGTATTCAGTTGATCTGAGGAAATGAAATGAATGCTACGATCATGATTTTCTAGTTATTGAAATATATATTTCATTTTAATTTAAATATACATATATGTTAACTTCTTATATAATTACCTTCATCAACAACTTCACCATTAAATTAATTACTAATACATTTAATATGGATAAATATTAGTCATGCTTAAACTCTCTGGATTCACCAGGAATTCAGAAAATGGGCAGTTTCTGAAAATAGAACTTCGGAGAAGTCTCCAACATTGGAAAAAATAGTAAAAAAAAAAAAAAAAAAAAACTGGAATGACCATACTATTTGAATACAATGTTATGTGTGAAAAACTTAAGAGAATATATGATCTTGGGTTTCCTTAAAGTGTCAGATATATTCAAGTTTCTTAGTAATTCATCACAGAAAATATTATTTTATTCCAATGACAATACATGCATGTTTATTTTAGAAATAAATGGTTTTCAAGAATTGTGTATCTCGGAGACCTGCACCACATCAGCACGGAGAAGATGCCACTTCCTGATACTCTCTAGAGAACTGACAGGAGCAGGGTAAACATCACCACCCAACACAGAGAGTCCCGGAGCCCCTCTGCTCTGGGACTCACTACCCAGCAACCTCCAGTTTGCCTATCCCCTCCTGCCCCTTCTACCCTCCCTCCTCCCCCGTCACTGCCCCTTTCCATGGGAGCAGTGGGAGACCTGCACCACATATGGTACAAAGAGGACCACACTTCCTGATATTCTCTAGAGAACTGACAGGAGCAGGGTATTTGAAAATTGGCAGGTGCAGCGCACCCTTGCCAAGTCTGCCACAGGGGAGACCCCATCACCTGGTATTTCCTGGAGAATCGGCTGTTTGCAGGGCATTGGACAGAAAGAGAATCCCAGGAGTACAGAAACACAGGCCTGCAGGAGAGAGAAGATAGTGTAATCAAGACCAGCTAACACCAGAGATAACTAGATGGCCAAAGGCAAATGCAAGATCATTACCAACAGAAACCAAGGCAACATGGCACCATCAGAATCCAGCTCTCCCACAACAGCAAATCCTGCATACTCCATCACATCAGAAAAGCAAGAACTAGATTTAAAATGATATCTCATATTGCTGATGGAGGACTTCAAGAAGGATATAAATAACTCCCCTAAAGAAATACAAGAGAACATGGGTCATCAGGTAGAAGCACAAAAATCCCTTAAAGAAATACAAGAGAATATGGATCAAAAGGTAGAAGCCATTAAAGAGGAAACACAAAAATCTCTTAAAGAAATACGGGAGTATTTGGGTCAACAGGTTGAAGCCCTTAAAGAGGCAATACAAAAATCCCATGGGGAATTATGGGAGAACATGGGTCAACATGCAGAAACCCTTAAAGAGGAACCACAAAAAACCCTAAAAGAAACACAGGAGAACATGGATCAGCAGGTAGAAGCCCTTAAAGAGGAAACACAAAAATTCCTTAATGAATTTTAGGAAAAAACAAACAAACAAGTGAAGGAACTGAATAAAACTACCTAGGATCTAAACCTGGAAATAGAATCAATAAAGAAACCACAAAGTGAAACATCTCTGAAAATAGAAAACCTTGGAAAGAATTCAGGAGTCATAGACTCGAGTATCAACAACAGAATACAAGAGATAGAAGAAAGAATCTCGGATGCTGAAGATTCCATAGAAAACATTGACTCAACAGTCAAAAAAATGCAAAATGTAAAAAGCTTGTAACCCAAAACATCCAGGAAATCTAAGACGCAATGAGAAGACCAAACCTAAGGATTATAGAAATAGAAGAAAGCGAGGATTTACATTTTAAAGGTCCAATAAATATCTTCAACAAAATTATAGAAGAAAACTTCCCTAACCTAAAGAAAGAGATGCCCATGAACATACAGGAAGCCTATAGAACTCCAAACAGATTGGACCAGAGCAGAAATTCCTCCTGTCACATAATAATCAAATCACCAAATGCATTAAACAAAGAAAGAATATTAAAAACAGTGAAAGAAAAGGTCAAGTAACATATAAAGGCAGACCTATCAGAATTACACCAGACTTCTCACCAGAGACTATGAAAGCCAGAAGAGCCTGAGCAGATATCATACAGACCCTAAGAGAACATAAATGTCAGCCCAGCTAAACTTTCTATTACTATACCCAGCAAAACTTTCAATTACCATAGATGGTGAAAACAAGACATTCCAGGACAAAAGCAAATTTACACAGTATCTTTCCACAAATCCAGCTCTGCAAAGGATAATGGGTGGATAATACCAACACAAGACAGTGAACCACACTGTAGAAAAAATAATAAGGTAATCTTTCATCAAACCCAATAGAAGATAGTGATACAACCAGAATGTCACCATTAACTAAAAAAAAAATAACAGTAAGCAACAATCACTTTTCCTTAATATCTCTTTTTTTAATTTTAATAAGTTTTTCATTTATTGTTGTATTTTTTAATATTCTTTTTTTTTCTTCTTGCCTTCAGGTCAAGTTCTTTTTTTTAAATATTTTTATTTTCTATATTCTTTGTTTACATTCCAAATGATTTCCCCTTTCCCGGATCCCCCCTCCCCATATGTCCCATAAACCTTCTTCTCTCCATCCATTCTCCAATCACCTCCCTCCTTTTTTTCCTCTGTCCTTATATTCCCCTCCAATGCTAGATCAATCCATTCCAGGATCCGGACCTTCTCCATACTTCTTCATGGGAGTCATTTGTTATGCAATTTGTGCTTTGGGTATTCAGGGCTAAAGAATACACATGGAATGCAATCTCTGATAAGTGGATATTAATTAGTCCTTAATATCTCTTAATATTAATGATCTCAATTCCCCTATAAAAAGACAGACTAACGGACTGGATACATAAACAAGACCCAATGTTTTGCTGCATACAAGAAACCCACCTCAGTGACAAAGACAGGCACTATTTTTTTATTTGATATATTTTTTATTTACATTTCAAATGATTTCCCCTTTTCTGGCTCCCCACTCCTCGAAAGTCCCATAAGCCCTCTTCCTGCCCCCTATTCCCCCATCCAACCCTTCCCACGTCCCTGTTCTGGTATTCCCCTATACTGCTGCACTGAGTCTTTCCTGAAGCAGGGGCCACTCATCCGTTCCTCTTGGACATCATTTAATATGTGGGTATTCCAGTTTTCTAGGTTAATATCCACTTATCAGTGAGTGCATACCATGATTGATCTTTTGAGACTGGCTTGCCTCACTTAGTATGATGTTCTCCAGATCCATCCATTTGTCCAAGAATTTCATGAATTTATTGTTTCTGATGGCTGAATAGTAAGTACTCCATTGTGTAAATATACCACATTTTTTGTATCCATTCCTCTGTTGAGGGAAACCTGGGTTCTTTCCAGTTTCTGGCTATTACAAACAGGGCTGCTATAAACACAGTGGAGCATGTGTCTTTATTGCATGCCAGGGAATCCTCTGGGTATATGCCCAGGAGTGGTATAGCAGGGTCCTCCAGAAGTGTCATGCCCAGCTTTCTGAGGAACCACCAGACTGATTTCCAAAGTGGTTGTACCATCTTGCAACCCCACCAGCAGTGGAGGAGTGTTCCTCTTTCTCCACATCCTCACCAACACCCACTATCTCCTGAGTTTTTAACCTTAGCCATTCTGACTGGTGTGAGGTGAAATCTCAGGGTTGTTTTGATTTGCATTTCCCTAATGACTAATGATGTTTAACATTTCTTAAGGTGCTTCTCAGCCATCCGAAGTTTTTTATGTGAAAATTATTTGTTTAGCTCCGTACCCCATTTTTAATAGGATTATTTGGTTCTCTGGGGTCTACCTTCTTGAGTTCTTTGTATATATTAGATATTAGCCCTCTGTCAGATTTAGGGTTGGTGAAGTCCTTTCCCAATCTGTTGCTTGGCATTTTATCCTTTTGACAGTGTCCTTTTTCTTACAAAAACTTTGTAATTTTATGATGTCCCATTTGTCAATTCTTGATCTTAGAGCATAAGCTATTGGTGTTCTGTTCAGGAACTTTTCCTCTGTTCCCATGTCCTCAAGGGTCTTCCCCAGTTTCTTTTCAATTAGTTTCAGTGTGTCAGGTTTTATGTGGAGGTCCTTGATCCACTTGGAGTTGAGCTTAGTACAAGAAGATAAGAATGGATCAATTCGCATTCTTCTGCATGCTGACCTCCAATTGAGCCAGCACCATTGGCTGAAAAGGCTGTCTTTTTTCCACTGGATGTTTTTAGCTCCTTTGAGGAAGATCAAGTGACCACAGGTGTGTGGGTTCATGTCTGGGTCTTCAATCCTATTCCTTTGAACCATTTGCCTGACATTGTACCAATACCATGCAGTTTTTATCACTATTGTTCTGTAGTAATGTTTGAGGTATGGGACACTGATTCCCCCAGAAGTTCTTTTACTGTTGAGAATAGTTTTAGCTATCCTGGGTTTTTTGTTATTCCAGATGAATTTGAGAATTACTCTTTCTAACTCTATGAAGTACTGAGTTAGGATTTTGAGGGGGCCTGCGTTGAATCTGTAGATTGCTTTTGGCAAGATGGCCATTTTAACTATATTAATCCTGCCAATCCACGAGCATGGAAGATTTTTCCATTTTCTGAGGTCTTCATCGATTTCCTTCTTCAGAGATCTGAAGTTTTTGTCATACAGGTCTTCACTTGTTTGATTAGAGTCACCCCAAGATACTTTATGCTGTTTGTTGCTATTGTGAAGGGTGTCATTTCCTTAATTTCTTTCTCAGGCTGCTTATCCATTGAGTATAGAAAGGCTACTGATTTGCTTGAGTTGATTTTGTAACCAGCTACTGTGCTGAAGTTGTTTATCAGCTGTAGGAGTTCTCTGGTAGAGTTTTTTTTTTTGGGGGGGGGTCACTTAGGTAGACTATCATATCATCTGCAAATAGTGATAGTTTGACTTCTTCCTTTCCAATTTGTATCCCTTTGACCTCCTTATATTGTCTAGTTACTCTAGCTAGGACTTCAAGAACTATATTGAAAAGATATGGAGAGAGGGGGTAGCCTTGTCTACTCCCTGATTTTAGTGGAATTGCTTAAAGTTTCTCTCCATTTAGTTTGATGTTGGCTACCAGTTTGCTGTATATTGCTTTTACTATCTTTAGATAGGGCCTTGAATTCCTGTTCTTTCCAAGACTTTCAGCATGATGCTGAACTTTGTCAAATGCTTTTTCAGCATCTAATGAAATGACCATGTGGTTTTTTTTCTTTCTTTGTTTATGTAGTGGATAGCATTGATGAATTTCTGTATATTGAACCATCCCTGCATCCCTGGGATGAAGCCTACTTGATCATGGTGGATGATCATTTTGATGTGTTCTTAGATTCGGTGGGCAAGAATTTTATTGAGTATTTTTGCATCGATATTCATAAGGTATATTGGCCTGAAATTCCCTTTCTTTGTTAGATCTTTGTGTGGTTTTGGTATCAGCGTAATTGTGGCTTCATAGAACAAGTTGGGTAGGGTTCCTTCTATTTCTATCTGGTGGAATAATTTGAAGAGTATTGGTGTTAAGTCTTCTATGAAGATCTGATAGAATTCTGCACTAAGACCATCTGGTCCGGTGCTTTTTTTATTTGGAAGGCTTTCTATCACCCCTTCTATTTCTTTAGTTGTTATGGGTCTGTTTAGATGATCTATTTGATCCTGACTTAATTTTGGTATTTGGTATCTGTCTAAGAATTTGTCCATTTACCCCAGATTCTCCAGTTGTGTTGAATACAGGCTTTTGTAGTAGGATCTAATAATTTTTTTAATTTCCTCAGTTTCTGTTGTTATATCTCCCTTTTCAGTTCTAATTTTGTTAATTTGGATACTGTCTCTGTGCCCTTTGGTTACTCTGGCTAAGGGTTTATCTATCTTGTTAAGAACCAGGTCCTGGTTTTATTTATTCTTTGTATGGTTCTCTTAGTTTCTACTTGATTGATTTCAGCCCGTAGTTTGATGATTTCCTGTCTTCTTCTCCTGCTGGGTGAATTAGTTTCTTTTTGTTCCAGGGCTTTCAGTTGTGTCGTTAAGCTTCTAGTGTATGCTCTCTCTAGTATCTTTTTGGAGGCACTCAAAGCTATGGATTTTCCTCTTAGCACTGCTTTCATTGTGTCCCATAAATTTGAGTATGTTGTGCCTTCATTTTTGTTAAATTCTAAAAAGTCTTTTATTCCTTTCTTTATGTCTTCCTTGACCAAGATATCATTGAGTAGAGTATTGTTCAGTTTCCATGTGTATGTGGGCTTTCTGTTGTTTTTGTTGTTATTAAAGACCACTTTTACTCCACAGTGATCTGATAGGAGGTATGGGATTATTTTGATCTTCTTATATTTGTTGAGATCTGTCTTGTGACCAACTATAATATCGATTTTGGAGAAGGTACCATGAGGTGCTGAGGAAAAGGTATATTATTTTGCTTTGGGATGAAAAGTTCTCTCTCTCTCTCTCTCTCTCTCTCTCTCTCTCTCTATATATATATATATATATATATATATATATATATATATATATATATATATATATGTTAAATCCAATTGGACCAAAGCTTCAGTTAGCTTCACTGTGTCCCTGTTTAGTTTCTGTTTTCCTATTTGGTCCATTGAAGAGAGTGGGGTGTTGAAGTCACCCACAATTATTGTGTTAGGTATAATGTGTGCTTTGAGCTTTAGTAAAGTTTCTTTTATGAATGAGGGTGCCCTTGCATTTGGAGCATAGATGTTCAGGATTGAGAGTTTTTCTTGGTGTATTTTTCCTTTGACCAGCAAGAAGTGTTCCTCAGTGTCTATTTTGATGGCTTTGGGTTGAAAGACAATTTTATCTGATATTAGAATGGCAACTTCAGCTTGTTTCCTGAGACCATTTGATTGTAGAATTGTCTTCCAATCTTTTGCTCTAAGGTAGTTTTTGTCTTTGACACTGAGGTGTGTTTCCTGTATGCAGCAAAATGTAGGGTCCTATTCATGTATCCAGTCTGTTAGTCTATGTCTTTTTATTGGGGAATTGAGTCCATTGATGTTAAGAGATATTAAGGAGTAGTGATTATTGCTTCCTATCATTTTTGATGTTAATTTTATACTTTTGTGGTTATCTTCTTTTGGGTTTGATGAAAAAAGTTTATTATCCTGCTTTTTCCAGGGTATAATCTCCATCCTCGTATTTGTGATTTCCCCCTATTATCCTTTGTAGGCTGGGTTTGTGGAAAGATATTGTGTAAATTTGGTTTTGTCATGGAATATCTTGGTTTCTCCATCTATACTGATTGAGAGTTTTGCTTGGTATAGTAGTCTTGGCTGGCATTTGTGTTCTCTTAGAATCTGCATGAGCTCTGCCCAGGATCTTCTAGCTTTCATGGTCTCTGGTGAGAAGTCTGGTGTAATTCTGATAGGTCTTCCTTTATGTGTTACTTGCCCTTTTTCTCTTACTGCCTTTAGTATTCTTTCTTTGATCAGTACATTTGGGGTTTCGATTATTATGTGACAGGAGGTATTTCTATTCTGGCCCAGTCTGTTTGGAGTTCTGTAGATTTCTTGCATATTCATGGGCATCTCTCTCTCTTTAGGTTAGGGAAGTTTTCTTCCATAATTTTGTGGAAGATAGTTGCTGGCCCTTTAAGTTGTAAATCTTCACTCTCATCAATACCTATAATCCTTAGATTTGGCTTTCTCATTGTGTCCTGGATTTCCTGGATATTTTGGGTTACACGCTTTTTGCATTTTGCATTTTCTTTGACTATTGAGGCCATGGTTTCTATGGTATCTTCAGCATCTGAGATTCTTTCTTCTATCTCTTGTATTCTGTTGTTGATATTTGCATCTAAGGCCCCTGATTTCTTCCCAAGGTTTTCTATCTCCAAAGTTATCTCCCTTTGCAATTTCTTAGTTGTTTCTACTTCTGTTTTTAGATCCTGGATGTTTTTGCTCAGTTCCTTCACTTGCTCGATTGTGTTTTCCTGTAATTCTTTAAGAGATTTTTGTGTTTCCTGTTTCATGACTTCTGCCTGTTGATCAAAGTTCTCCTGTATTTTTTAAGTGATTTTTTGCATTTCCTCCTTATTGGCTACTATCTTTTGACCCATATTCTCCTGAATTTCTTTAAGTGATTTTTGTGTTTCCCTTGTAAGTGCTTCTAGCTTTTGATCATTTTTCTCCTGAATTTCTTCAAGATATTTATTTATATCCTTCATATGTTCCTCTAACAGCATCCTGACCAGTGATTTTAAATCCAACTCTTGTTTTTCTGGTGTGTTGGGGTATCCAGGACTTGCTGTTGTTGGAGAATTCGGTTCAGATGTTGCCATAATGCCTTGGTTTCTGTTTGTAATGTTCCTATGTTTGCCTTTAGCCATCTAGTTCTCACTGGTGTTAGATGGTCTTATTGTCACTGACTGGCACTTCAACCTCATGTGGACCTTTAAGGCTATTTTCCCAACAGTGGATGCCTGGGTTTCCTCTATCCCAGGTTGCTGATGTGCTGCCTTCCTCTTTTGTTCTGTTGGAACCCTGCTGAGTCTTGCCCCAAGCAATGTTATGTTTGGGTTGTCTCAGTGAACCAGGTGCTCCCTGACTGCTGTCATGGAGCAAAGATAGAGGTGAGAGAGTCAAGCCCTCTGCTGATCCCCAAGTATAACACAGGCCCCACAACAGGCTGACTGGTAGATGAACTGCCTATGTACTCAGGTCCTGGGTGCAGGCAGACCCCTGGCAGTTTGCTCCCCCAGAGATCTTAACCTCTGGATATCTCAGTACCTGGTGCTGCTTTTCTGCCCCAGCAGGCAGGGAAGGCAGGCAGGGAAGATGGCGGTGGGTTGTCACTGACAGACACTATTTAAGAGTCAAAGGATGGAAAACAATTTTCCAAGCAAATGGTCCCAAGAAAAAAGCTGGAGTGGCCATTCTTATATTGGATAAAATTGACTTTCAACCAAAAGTTGTCAAAAAAAGATAAGGAGGAACAGACACTTCATACTGGTCAAAAGAAAAGTCTACCAAGATGAACTCTCAATTGTGAACATCTATACTCTGAGCACAAGGGCACCCACATTTATAAAAGAAACTTTACTAAAGCTCAAAGCACACATTGCACCCCACACAATAATAATGGGAGACTTCAACACTCAACTGTCAAAAATGGACAAATCATGGATCCAGAAACTAAACAGAGCTATAGTGAAACTAACTGAAGTTATGAACCAACTGGATCTACCAGATATTTATAGAACATTCCATCCTAAAGTAAAAGAATATACCTTCTTCTCAGCACCTTATGGTACCTTCTCCAAAACTGACCATATAATTGGTCACAAAATAGGCCTCAACAGATACAGAAATATTGAAATTATTCCATGTTATCTTTTCAGATCACCACAGCCTAAGGCTGGTCTTAAGCTCAAACAAAAGCAATGGAAAACACACGTACACATGAACTTTGAACAATGCTCCTCTCAGTGATAGCTTGGTCAAGGGAGAAATAAAGAAAGAAATTAAAGACTTTAGAATTCAATGAAAATGAAGACACATCATACCAAAACTTATGGGACACAATGAAAGCAGTGCTAAGAGGAAAACTCATAGCTCTGAGTACCCCCAAAAAGAGAATGGAGAGAGTTTACACTAACAGCTTGACAGTGCATTTGAAAGCTCTAGAACAAAAGGAAGCAAATACCCCTAAGAGGAGTAGATGGCAGGAAATATTCAAACTTAGATCCAAAATCAACCAAGCAGAAACAAAAAGAGCTATACAAAGAATCAAGAAAACAAGGAGCTGGTTCTTTGAAAAAATCAACAAGATAGATAAACCCTTAGCCAGACTAACCAGGAGGCATAGAGACAGTATCCAAATTAATAAAATCAGAAATGAAAAGGGAGACATAACAACAGAAACTGTGGAAATTCAAAAAATCATCAGATCCTACTACAAGAGTTTGTACTCAACAAAATTTGAAAACCTGGATGAAATTCATAACTTTCTAGATACATACTAGGTGCCAAGGTTAAAACAGGATCAGATAAACCATCTAAATAGTCCCACAAGCCCTGAGGAAATAGAAGCAGTCATTAATAATCTCCCTTCAAAAATAAAGACCAGGACCAGATGAGTTTAACAGGGAATTCTATCAGATCTTCGAAGAAGAGTTAATACCGATACTCTTCAAACTTTTCCACAAAATAGAAACTCAAGGAACACTATCCAACTCATTCTATGAGCCCACAATCACGCTTATACCTAAACCAAACAAAGACCAAACAAGGAAGGAGAACTTCAGACCAATCTCCTTCATGAACATTGATACAAAAATACTGAACAAAATCCTGGCCAACCACATCCAAGAATGCATCAGAACTATAATTCATCACAATCAGGTAGGCTTCATTCCAAGGATGCAGGGATGGTTCAACATATGGAAATACATCAATGTAATTCACTACATAAACAAACTAAAGGAAGAAAACCACATGATCATTTCAGTAGATGCTGAAAAGGCTTTTGACAATATTTAGCATCCATTCATGATAAAAGTCTTGGAGAGATTGGGAATCCAAGGCCCATACCTAAACATAGTGAAAGCAATATACTGCAAACCAATAGCCAACATCAAACTAAATGGAGAGAAACTTGAGGCAATCCCACTAGAATTGGGGACCAGACAAGGCTGCCCCTCTCTCCCTATCTATTAAATATAGTTCTTGAAGTCCTAGCCAGAACAATCAGGCAGCAAAAAGAGGTCAAAGGTATACAAATTGGAAAGGAAGAAGTCAAACTATCACTATTTGCAGATGATATGATAGTATACTTAAGTGACCCCAAGACTTCCACCAGAGAACTCCTAAAGCTGATAAACAACTTCAGCAAAGTGGCTGGATATAAAATTAACTCAAGCAAATCAGTAGCCTTCCTCTACTCAAAGGATAAACAAGATGAGAAAGAAATTAGGGAAATGACACCCTTCACAATAGTCCCAAATAATATTTCACACCTAGGTATGACCCTGACAAAGCAAGAGAAGGGACCCTGACAAGAACTTTAAGCCTCTGAAGAAAGAAATCGTAGAAAGTCTCAGAAGATGGAAAAATCTCCCATGTTCTTGGATTGCCATGATCAATATAGTAAAAATGGCCATCTTGCTGAAAGCAATCTACAGATTCAATGCAATCTCCATCAAAATTCCAAATCAATTCTTCCTAGATCTAGAAAGAGCAATTCTCAAATTCATCTGGAATAACAAAAAACCCAGGATAGCAAAAACTATTCTCCACAACAAAAGATATTCTAGGGGATAGAATACAAGCTCTACTGTAGAGCAATAGTGATTAAAAACTGTTTGGTATTTGTATGCAGACAGGCAGGAAGATCAATGGAATAAGACTGAAGACCCAGAAGAGAACCCACACATGTACAGTCACTTGATTTTTGACAAAGGAACTAAAAACATCCAGTGGAAAAAAAAAGACAGCATTTTTAACAAATGGTACTGGATCAACTGGAGGTATGCATGCAGAAAAATGCAAATTGACCCATTCTTATCTCTTTGTACAAAGCTCAAGTCCAAGTGGATCAAAGATCTACACATAAAATCAAACACACTGAAGCTTATAGAGGAGAAAGTGGGGACAAACCTTGAACACATGGTCACAGGGGAAACATTTCTGAACAGAATACCAATGGCTTATGCTCTAAGAACAAGAATCGACAAATGGGACCTCATAAAACTGCAAAGCTTCTGTAAGGCAAAGGACATAGTCAATAGGACAAAACAAGAACCAACAAATTGGGGAAAGATCTTTACTAACCCTACATCTGATAGAGGGCTAATATCCAACGTATACAAAGAACTGAAGAAGTTAGTCTCCAGAGAATCAAATAACCCTATTAAAAATGGGGTACAGAGCTAAACAGGGAATTCTCAACTGAGGAAACTCAACTGGCTCTAAAGCACCTAAAGACATTTTCAGCATCCTTAGTTATCAAGGAAATGCAAATCAAAACAACACTGAAATTCCACCTTACACCAGTCAGAATGGCTAAGATGAAAAACTCAGGGAACAGCATAGGTGGAGAGGATCTGGAGAAAGAGAAACACTTCTCCATTGTTGGTGGGATTGCAAGCTCTGGAAATCAGTTTGGAGATTCCTCAGAAAATTAGACATAGTACTACTATCTGTGGACCCAGCTATACTACTCCTGGGCATATACCACTATGCTCATAGCTGCCTTATTTATAATAGCCAGAAGCTGGAAAGAACCCAGATGTCCTTCAACAGAGGAATGGATACAGAAACTGTGGTATATATACACAATGGAGTACTATTCAGCTATTAAAACAATGAATTCGTGAAATTTTTAGGCAAATGGATGGAACTAGAAAGTGTCATCCTGAACAAGGTAACCCAGTCACAAAATAAAACACATGGTATGCATTCACTAATAAGCGGATGCTAGTTCAAAAGCTCAAAATAAGCAAGTTACAACTCACCCAGCACAGGAAGCTCAAGAAGAAGGAGGACTTAAGTGAGGGTGCTATGGCTCCTCTGAGAAAGGGAACATAATATCCACAGGAGCAATAAAGGAGACAATGTGTGGAGCAGAGACTGAAGTAAAGGCCACCCAGAGCCTGCCCTACCTGGGGATTCATCCTATAAACAGTCACCAAACCCCAACACTACAACAAGAAGCATGTACCAAAAGGAGCATGCCATGGCTGTCTCCAGAGGGACCCTGCTAGTGCCCTACAAATACAGAGCCGGAAACTAGCAACCAACTATTGGACTGGGCTTGGGGTCCGCAATGGAGGATCTGGAGGGTGGTCTGGAGGAGCTGAAGGGGTTTACAGCCCCATTGGAAGAACAATCACTTTGGACACTCAGACACCCCAAGTCTCCTGGGGACTGAACCATCAACCAAAGGGGTACACATGGTTCCAGGCAAAAATGTGTCAGAGAAATGCCTTGTTGGGCATCAGTGGGAGGAGTGGTCTTTGGTCAGGTAAATGCTCAATAGAGGCCCCAACAAAGGGAAATGGATGGGGGTTGGGGAGGGGGAGGGGGGAGTGTGTTGGATACAGGGGCATATACATGGAGGCAGGGGATGGGAGGAGGGGTTGGGTATCTTTGGGGAGGGGGACTTTGGGGAGGGGGAAATTGGGAAAGGTTTTACCATTGGCAATGTAAATGAATAAGATACTCAATAAAAAAATAAAAACAAATAAAAGAATTGTGTATCTAATAGTTTGACATAGTCAACTAAGCAAGATAATGATTAATAAGATAAATAATATTATTATTTGCTTTATTCATTCCTAAAGAAACAACAAAGTCTGTTTCAAAATAGTAGCTGAAGTACATTTTATATATGCTTACAAACTTTCAAACCTCTTGGAAACAGGCTTACCATAAGTTTCA
The DNA here is from genome assembly GCF_947179515.1 of Apodemus sylvaticus. Classification (NCBI taxonomy): domain Eukaryota; kingdom Metazoa; phylum Chordata; class Mammalia; order Rodentia; family Muridae; genus Apodemus; species Apodemus sylvaticus. Next base: position 108,600,738 of record NC_067475.1, read on the forward strand.
TAACAGCATCCTTGAATCAAACTTTTAAGTTGTCTTCAATGTTTTCTGGTATAGAAGTGTAAATCAGAGCCAGGTGGTGGTGGTGCACACCTTTAATCCCAGCACTTGGGAGGCAGAGACAGGTGGATTTCTGAGTTAGAGGCCAGCCTGGTCTACAGAGTGAGTTCCAGGACAGCCAGGGCTACACAGAGAAACCCTGTCTCATTAAAAAAAAAATGTGTAAATCATAAAAGCAAAGAAAATACAAGAAAATCTAAAGCACAGGATTTTGTAAACAATGTTGCCTCTTTTCCAAATGGCTGTGTGATGACAGTTCAGTGCCATCCATATTTAAATGCTAAATTGTAAAACAAAGTTAGATGGTAAAATTTCTTCAGCAATATTCTGTCTCTAGCAATGCTATCAACATTCTCTCTTAGGCAATATTCTAACAACATAAACAGCATTCAGTTCCAGAATTAACAATCAAGGTAGTTACTAGTTGTCTTGGTCAGGGTTTCCTCCCCAAGAAGTATGTTGGGGAGGACAGGGTTTATCCACCTTTCCACATTGCTATTCATCACTAAAGGAAGTCAGGACTGGAACTCAAGCAGGTCAGGAAGCAGGAGCTGATGCAGAGGCCCTGGAGGGATGTTACTTATGAACTTGCTTCCCCTGACTTGTTCAGCTTGCTTTCTTATAAAACCCAAGACTACCAGCCCAGGATGGCACGACCCATGATGGGCCTCCCCACTTGATCACTAATTGAGAAAATGCCTTACAGTGGGATCTCCTAGAGGCATTTTCTTATCTGAAGCTCCTTTCTCTGTGATAACTCCAGCCCGGGTCAAATTGACATACAAAACCAGTCAGGACAATTGACCCCTTGTCAACTTTACACACAAATACAGCACTATTAAGCCTTAACCCTTACTTTCTTATCCCCAGGATCTAAATATTTTTGAATGTAACACAGACTTTGCAAATTCTTACATATTAAATTTTCAGTCTCTTAGCAATATCCAATCTCTTTTAAAATCTTTTAAAATCCAAAGTCTTTTTACAATTAAAACTGTGGGCTCCACTAAAATACTTTCTTCCTTCAAGAGGGAAAAATATCAGGGCATAGTCATAATCAAAATCAAAATCAAAATCAAATTCCAACTGTCCTATGTCTGGGATCCACTCATAGTCTTCTAGGTTCCTCCAAGGGCTTGGATCACTTCTCCAGCTCTGCCCTTTGTAGCACACACCTTGTCTTCTAGTCTCCAGCTGCCTGTACTTCGCTACTGCTGCTGTTCTTGTTGGTCATCTCATGGCACTGGTATTTCCAAAACACTGCTGTCTTCCATTGAAACTAGGCTTCACCTATAGCCTCTCATAGATTTTCCTCATAGTGATCAAGGAGGTGCCAAGCCTCAACTCCTTTGCATGACCCCTTCAGTCCTAGGCCATCAATTGCAACTGAGGCTGCCTTCACCAATGGCCTTCCATGGCCTCTCACAGTGCTGAGCCTCAACTGTTTGTCATGACCCATTTATGCCTTCAAAACCAGTACAAACTGGATGACTCTTACACATTACCAAGTCCAACCACAGCACAAGGTACAACCTTGGCTATCTCTGTAATATAGCCTCTGTGCTCTCAGAAAACACTTCCTAGAGGATTTTACCTCAATGATGTTGGTCTCTTCTTTTTTTATTGGATATATTTTTATTTATATTTCAAATGATTTCCCCTTTCCTGGCTCCCTACTCCCTGAAAGTCCTATAAGCCCTCTTCCTTCCCCCTGTTCCCCCATCCACCCCTTCCCACTTCCCTGTTCTGGAATTGCCCTATACTGCTGCACTGAGCTTTTCCAGAACCAGGGGCCACTCCTCTGTTCTTCTTGGACATCATTTGATATGTGGATTATGTCTTGGGTATCCAAGTTTCTAGGCTAATATCTACTTATCTGTGAGTGCATACCATGATTGATCTTCTGAGACTGGGTTATCTCACTTAGTATGATGTTCCCAGCTCTGTCCATTTGTCTAAGAATTTCGTGAATTCATTGTTTCTAATGGCTGAATAGTACTCCATTGTGTATATATACCACATTTTTTTGTATCCATTCCTTCGTTGAGGGACATCTGGGTTCTTTCCAGCTTCTGGCTATTATAAATAGGGCTCCTATGAACACAGTGGAACATGTATCCTTATTACATGCTGGGGAATCCTCTGGGTATATGCCCAGGAGTGGTATAGCAGGGTCCTCTGGAAGTGACATGTCCAGTTTTCTGAGGAACTGCCAGACTGATTTCCAGAGTGGTTGTACCAATTTGCAACCCCACCAGCAGTGGAGGAATGTTCCTCTTTCTCCACATCCTTGCAAACACCTGCTGTCTCCTGAGTTTTTAATCTTAACCATTCTGACTAGTATGAGGTGAAATCTCAGAGTTGTTTTGATTTGCCTTTCCCTAATGACTAATGATGCTGAAGATTTTTTAAGATGCTTTTCAGCAATCCGATGTTGGTCATTTCTTAATCACCACTAATTTCATAGCTCCAGCTTAACCAGTATCAATATTCCCAGCAATGCAAAATTTTCTCTTCAGTAGTTCTGGTATCTTGTTAATCACAACTGATTCTTCAGTCCTAGCAAACCAAAACCATAGAATCTTCACAATCAAAATAGTAACAGCCCTGATAAGAGTCTTTAATCTTCCCTCTGAAATTTCACAAATCAGGTCTCCATCTTCTGCTCTGTTCTCAACATTGTCTTCCAAGCTCCTACAGAACATCCCACAGCATTCTTGACACCTAATGGATTTTCTAGCCCAAAGTTCCAAAGTACTTCTACAGTCCTCTCCAAAACATAGTCAGGTTGTCACAGGAATACATCACTATATTGTTACCAATTTGTCTACTCCTGAACAAACATCATGACCAAGAAGCATGTTGGAGAGGAAAGGGTTTATTCACCTTACATTTCTACATTGCTGTTCAGCACCAAAGAAATTCAGGACTTTGAAATGTGTCTTGGGTATTCCAAGCTTCTGGGCTAATATCCACTTAACAATGAGTGCATACTATGTGTGTTCTTTTGTGATTGGGTTACCTCACTTCAGATTATATTTTCTAGTTCCATCCATTTCTCTAAGAATTTCATTAATTCATTGTTTTTAATAGCTGATTAGTACTCCATTGTGTATATGTACATCACATTCACTTACCCATTCCTCCGTTGAGGGACATCTGGGTTCTTTCCAGCTTCTGGCTACTATAAATGATGCTGCTATGAACTTAGTAGAGTATATGTCCTTATTACATACTGAAGAATCCACTGGGTATATGCCCAGGAGTGGTATAACAGGGTCCTCTAGTAGTATTATGCCCAGTTTTCTGAGGAACCGCCAAACTGATTTCCAGAGTGGTTTTACCAGCTTGCACTCAGACCAGCAGTGGAGGAATGTTCCTCTTTCTCCACATACTCTCTGGAATTTGCTGTCCCCTGAATTTTTGATTTTGGCAATTCTGACCGGTATGAAGTGAAATCTCAAGGTTGTTTTGTTTTGCATTTCCCTGATGACTAAGGAGGATGTTGAACATTTCTTTAGGTGCTTCTCAGCCATTCAGTATTCCTCAAGTGAAAATTCATTGTTTAACTCTGTACTCCATTTTAAAATAGGGTTATTTGGTTCTCTGGAGTCTAACTTCTTTAGTTCTTTTTATATATTGGGTATTAGCCCTCTGCAGGATGTAGGATTGGTAAAGATCTTTTCTCAATTTGTTGGTTGCAGTTTTGTCCTATTGACAGTGTCCTTTGCCTTACAGAAACTTTGTAGTTTTATGAGGTCCCATTTGTCAATTCTTGATCTTAGGGCACATACTATTGGTGTTCTATTCAGGAAACTATCCCCTGTGCCTGTGTGTTCAAGGCTCTTTCCTAGTTACTTTTCTATTAGTTTCAGTGTGTCTGATTTTATGTGGAGGTCCTTGATCTACTTTGGCTTGAGTTTAATACAAGGAGATAAGAATGGATTAATTTGCATTCTTCTGTTTGCTGGCTGCCAGTTGAGCCAGCACCATTTGCTGAAAAGGCTATCTTTTTTCCACTGGATGGTTTTTTGCTCCTTTGTCAAAGATCAAGTGACCATTAAGTGTGTGGGTTCATTGATGGGTCTTCAATTTTATTCCATTGATCTACCTGCCTATCACTGTACCAATACCATGCAGTTTTTTTTAATATTTTTATTTTCTATATTCTTTGTTTACATTCCAAATGATTTCCCCTTTCCTGGATCCCCCCTCCCCCGCCCCATATGTCCCATAAACCTTCTCTCCATCCTTTCTCCAATCACCTCCCTTCCTTTTCTCTGTCCTTATATTCCCTTCCAGTGCTAGATCAATCCTTTCCAGGATCAGGACCCTCTCCGTTTTTCTTCATGGGAGTCATTTTTTATGCAATTTGTGCCTTGGGTATTCAGAGCTTCTGGGCTAATTAATATCCACTTATCAGAGATTGCATTCCATGTGTATTCTTTTGTGATTGGGTTACCTCACTTAGGATGATATTTTCCAGATCAAACCATTTGCCTAAAAATTTTGTGAATTCATTGTTTCTAATTGCTGAGTAGTACTCCATTGTGTAAATATACCACATTTTCTGTATCCATTTCTCCTTTTAGGGGCATCTGGGTTCTTTCCAGCTTCTGGCTATTATAAATAAGGCTGCTATGAACATAATGGAGCATGTGTCTTTATTGCATGCCAGGGAATCCTTTGGGTATATGCCCAGGAGAGGTATAGCAGGGTCCTCTGGAAGTCTCATGTCCAGTTTTCTGAGGAACCTCCAGACTGATTTCCACAGTGGTTGTACCATCTTACAGCCCCACCAGCAGTGGAGGAGTGTTCCTCTTTCTCCACATCCTCGCCAACACCTGCTGTCTCCTGAGTTTTTGATCTTAGCCATTCTGACTGGTGTAAGGTGAAATCTCAGAGTTGTTTTGATCTGCATTTCCCTAATGACTAATGATGTTGAGCACTTCTTAAGGTGCCTCTCGGCCATCCGAATTTCTTCAGGTTAAAATTCTTTGTTTAGATCTGTACCCCATTTTGTAATAGGGTTATTTGGTTCCCTGGGGTCTAACTTCTTGAGTTCTTTGTATATATTGGATATTAGCCCTCTATCAGATGTGGGGTTGGTGAATATCCTTTCCCAATTTGTTGGTTGCCTTTTTGTCCTTTTAACAGTGTCCTTTGCCTTACAGAAACTTTGTAATTTTATGAGGTCCCATTTGTCAATTCTTGATCTTAAAGCATACGCTATTGGTGATCTGTTCAGGAACTATTCCCCTGTGCCCATGTCCTCAAGAGTCTTCCCCAGTTTCTTTTCTATTAGTTTCAGTGTGTCTGGTTTTACATGGAGGTCCTTGACCTACTTGGAGTGAAGTTTAGTACATGGAGATAAGAATGGATCAATTCGCATTCTTCTGCATGCTGACCTCCAATTGAACCAGTACCATTTGTTGAAAAGGCTATCTTTTATCCACTGGATGTTTTTGGCTCCTTTGTTGAAGATCAAGTGACCATAGGTGTATGGATTCATTTCTGGATCTTCAATTCTATTCCATTGGTCCACTTGTCTGTCACTGTGCCAATACCATGCAGTTTTTAACACTATTGCTCATGACAAATACAGAGGGGGACATTCTCAACCAGCCATTGAACTGAGTACAGGGTCCCCAACGGAGGAGCTAGAGAAAGGACCCAGGAGCTGAAGGGGTTTGTACTGCTATAGGAGGAACAATATGAGCCACCCAGTATTCCAGAGCTTCCAGGGACAAAACTATCAACCAATGAATACACATGGAGTTACCCATGGCTCCAGATGCATATGCAGCAGAGGACAGCCTTGTTAGATATCAAAGGGAGGAGAGGCCCTGGGTACTGGAAAGATTTGATGCCTTAGTGTAGAGGAATACCAGGACAGGGAAGTGGGAGAGGGTTGATTGAGGAAGGGGAGATGGCTTATGGGATTTTCAGGGCAAGAGGAAACAGGAAAGGGGACATTTGAAATGTAAATAAAGATTATATGTAATACAAAAAAGTCAGGACTGGAACTCAAGCAGGTCAGGAAGCAAAAGCCAATGCAGAGGCCATGGAGGGATGTTTTTCATTGGCTTTTTCAGCTTGCTTTCTTATAGAACCCAAGACTACCAGCCCAGGATGGCACCACCCATACTGCCCCCCCGCCCCGATCACTAATTGTGAAAATGTCTTACAGCTGTATCTCATAGAGGTATTTTCTCAACTGAAGCTCCTTTCTCTGTGATAACTCCAGCCTATGTCAACTTGACACACAAAACCAGCCCGGATACTGGTTGTACAATTATACTTTGCTGTGAAACTAAATTCCCAGCATGTCTACTTAAGTATGTATTAATGGAAACAATGTAGAGATAGCAGGTGATAGTGGTTCTTATTTTACAATAAGCAGCCTAATATACCTTCTTAGAAACTTCAATAGAATGCAAGAGAAAACAAGGAAACCCATTTTCATGCCTTTCAGAAAAGAGTTATAGCAAAACCTTAAAAACAAGCCAAAAGTTTAGGTAACAGCCAATACCAAGGCTATAGTGCCTTTTCACACAGATCATTACACAAATTAAGATCAATTGCATCTTATACATACCATTTCTACAGGAATGAATGAAACCAATTTTCATGTTCAACTTTTAAAATACACTAATCACAGCAAGAATTTTACAAAGTATCTATGTACAAAAAGTTACATTTTTAATCCATATAGTCCTTTACAAAGATACTAGACAAATCTTGAATCAACTGCTTACTCTATAATTATATATCAATATAATTTTATTGATCTGTATTGCTCAGTATTGGGAAAATAATTAAAAATTTAAGTACAACTATCATCTATCCACTCTTTTCTGAGGCTTTTCAACAACTGAATTTTGTTATTATTATTTCGCTTTCTTGCCCCCTCCCATGTGTGTATGTCTATATGATAAATATTTATAAATGTCAGTGTGTGCATGCCACAGAATGCACACGAATGTCAGGGTAAAATTTTCTGGAGCTGGATCTTACCTTCATCCTTAGAGATTCCTCACCAGCCCATTTTCTGTCTAATGTTGATTTTTTTTCTAAGACACTTTCTACACTCTTGTCACTGAACAGTTAACTAACATGAGACTGACAATTTCTCCACTTATTTTGCATATAGTGTTACTGTCACTCTTAATTGTTCCATATAAATTCATGCTGTGATCTTAATCCAAACCTATCTTGTTATCTATCTGAACACCATGCTGAGAATTAGAAAGAAAGGCCATTCTCCAAAAGCTTTAGAGAAATGAAACTACCTTGACTGTGAAAAAATGTTCTCTGATTTCCTATGCACTCCGTGGTGCATACATACTCATGTGCTATAGCACTTGTAGAGAAAACCAGTCTGGTTCTCTAAAGAAGAAAAGCTGAAATAACTTTTGAAAACATATGGCAAGTAGTGTAATATTCTTAAAATTCATATTTGCATAAGGTATTAAGTCACATGTAATAGCACTGAGAGAGAAGGAAAAGTGAATGAGAAATTCACCAGCCATCCTTTACCATGTTCATTATAATGAATAATGAAAAAATATATACAGGAGCATTGGCGATAAATATAATGCATGAACTGAGCATTATGTATATCCTTTTATATACTTTAGTCCAGTATCCTAACCAAAGGAGTTGGTACATAAATTTCCTGAGAAATTGCTATGAATGCCAATAAAAACATTGAAGAAATATGACACAGAATAACATATCATAAAATGGATATGTGGGATTATTCATATGCATCATACCAAGTAGATTTTGAGTCACCTAATGGTGCTTCCTAAAAGATGCAGCAGAGGAGAGAAGAACTGAATATTGACTGTACCATTTTAAGGTCACAGTCCACAATAATGAGCTGAAAGCCAGTGGCTACCTACCTACCTTATAATGCCAACTTCCCCATCATGAAGAACTATATTCCCTCAAATTCGAAGACAAAATAAACTCTATCACCTTACTTCCATCAGGTCTTTGCCACAAGGGAAAAAACCCACAACAACAAAAGCGGAGATAGTAAAACCCAAATTGTTTAGACATTTTCTTAGGTGGTTCTGTAGGGTAAGGGTAAAATGTGGCTCCTTCTACACAAAAGTTATCTCTGAGACAAAACAAAGTGCTCAGTGTGATTCCTTCACTCAAGACAGAGTATCTTTGCAGTCACATAGATATAAGTAAGTTGCTCTTAAACAAATACAAATATTATAAACCACAGTAGGAGTTTGGGCTTAGTTACATGCTTCCTTGCTTTCGATCTCTACAGTTTTTTCCCAGCTCCCACTTCATTTTCATGATCATCTTGGTAGATTTTTATTTGGTTATCATTTGATAAAGCTGTTTTAGGGTAGCCATATGACTGTCATATTCTGTGATTAGGCTAACAAGAAAGACATGTTGAAAGATAGGTAGTATGGGTCTCAATAGAGGAGAAATCATGTGATAGAATGCACTGTACTGTAGGCTCAGAGAAATTGGATTAGAGACAGGGCATCTAAATAGTCCTAGAGGAGTTACCAACCCTGAATTATGTATTGAAAACCCTAGTAAAGAGGGCAACAATCAATTCACTGTTCCTCAATTTAAAAAGCCAAAACCTACAATCCAGACACCAAGTTATAAGAACAATAAAATCCTGACACTCAGCAGAATGGGAGGGTGTTTCCCCAAGTGGAGCTAAAAGCAATTCTGCGACACATTTTGCATACTAGGTAGAAGACAGGCATTTTTTATCTTTTATTTATTCCCCATCATTTAAAAAATGACAAGGCACCAGGCAGTGGTTGCTCACGCCTGTAATCCCAGCACTCTGGGAGGCAGAGGCAGGCGGATTTCTGAGTTCGAGGCCAGCCTGGTCTACAAAGTGAGTTCCAGGACAGCCAGGGCTATACAGAGAAACTCTGTCCCGAAAAAAAAATTACAAGGCACTAAACAGCATAGTGCATGTTTATTGTCAAGGATTGCAGGGTCTTTTTGCAGGGAAGTGGCACTAGGCTTTATATTTGTTAGTCTGTTGTGTCAAGTAGGGTCATGCTCATTACATTATTAGATGGCTCCATTTCAATTATCTGTATATAAGCTGGATCTAGTGATATGTGCCTTTTTAACCACTTTGCAGGCAGAGGCAGGCTGATCTTTGAGCTGGGGAGGTTCAACATTTATACATGGTAATCTTTCTTCCTCTTTTTCCTATATATGCAATCGTACTTTCCATCTGCACCTTCTGTTGTATGGACGGTGTCTCTGATGTCCATTAGGAAAGAAATGACTGAAATATTGATAGAATGTGGTAGGACTGGGATTTCAGAGAAATAGAAACTTTCTGCTGTGGACAGAAGACTATAATAAAATTTACTACCTATTACTCTGAGTAGAGAGGGCCATAAAATCACAACTTATATTCCCTCTTCTACACATTGGGATCCCAGATTAATACCCCTTTGAGTAGTTTCCCTAACTACTGAGGGAGGCCTGTAATGATCTCTCTGACATAATTTGTGAAGGGACAGCAAAATAAGAGCCCTCACTCAATGCCCCAATAATCCAATTAAAAGGGGGGGGAACAGATCTAAACAGTAAATACTCAGTAGAGGACTTTCAAATAGCCGAGAAACACCTAAACAAATGTTCAACATCCTTAGCCATCAGAGAAATGCAAATTAAAACTGCTTTAAGATTCCATCTTACATCTGTCAAGATGGCTAAGTTAAATAAAACAAATGAGAGCTCACAGTGGCTTGCATGTGGACCAAATAAATATTTTTCCATTGCTGGTGAGAGTGCAAACTTATACAGCCACTACACAAATCAAGATGGTGATTCCTCAGAAAGATGAGACCAATCTAAGACCCTGCTATACTACTCTTGGGCATATACACAAAGAACTCTCCATCTTACCCCGAGATTCTTGCTCATCCATGATTTTTGAGGCTTTATTAATAACATCCAGAAACAGGAAACATTATAGAGGTCCCTCAACAGATGAATGGATAAAGAAAGCATTGTATATTTTAACTATGGAATATTACTGAGCTGTCAAAACAATGGCATTATGAAATTTGCAGGCAAGAGGACTGAACTAGATTAAAAAATCACAAGTGAGGTAGGAAACTGTGACCCAGAAAGACAAAGATGTTATGTATTCACTTATAAGTGGATATTAGCTGTAATGTAAAAGACCCAAAGAGGCTGACAAGGAGGGCTAATGAGCAAAAGCAAGGATCTGCCTATGAAAGGGAAACACAAAAGATTCATGGGTGGACTAGAGGCCATTGAGGGAGGACAGAGGCAGGAAAAGAGGGAGAGAAAATGGGGTGGAGGGAGAGAATGCCTGGAGAGATTTGTTTCCATCAAATACACCTATATTTGGGAAACATTGTGGGGCGCTGTGGAAACCTAGTACAGTGAAAACATTCTGGAAGCTATGAAGGTAATCCTAATGAAAACTCCTAGTTATTGGGCATAAAGAGTGTCAACTGGCCATCACTTGTAGTGAGGCAAGACTTCCCATGCTGAGACTAGGCCACATTCAGATGTTGGCCAAAAAGGTCCTATAGAAATCTCCAAATAAGCCAACCTGTAGACTAAGAAAACAATGTAACTCTGCAAGATGACAGCATGGCTGTATTGCTGAGGATGAAGCCCATACAAGTAATTGATCAAAGAGAAGCCAAGCTGGTACTTACTCGTAATCTTCAACCCATTTCTGCAATGATCCCTAATTCTTGGCACTTTGGACAGAGTGCCCAGAAAACCTGAGCTGGATCTAACCTGAAAGCCTGCTTCCTGGGGACTAGCTTTCATGGTATCCAAAGTCACCATTCAAGCTACCAAGAGAGGGTGTTTCTACCCAACTCTCACTTCTGTGAAACAAAAACCAAACCAAACAAAAACAGCATGGTTCAATAAACATAGGGCTCTAATACTGACACACATACCTTGATGGTAGCAAATACCTTATTATTTGAATGTTAAGCCTGTTCAACAAGAGGGAAACCATTCTGGAAACCTAGTCAAAACTGCCTGTTACTGATGATGTCACAGATCCTGGAGGTGATCCTACAATTGCCACTTCACTAAATGAGCATAGTTCCTAACTACATTGTAAATATTTATCCTACATTCACTTATAAGTATAGTTCTCACCTCTAGTCAAAGAAATTTCTTTTTTCAACAAAGACCATTACAGAAAACTAAACTGATCAAAATACAGAGAAAAAGAAATCATATGGTACTCAGATCCAAGTAAAACATCTACAATATAATTTCTGTATTTAAATTTATCATATTTTTATATATCTAAAAGTAATAAGAATATCTTATAGCTAGTGGCACATGACTCCTGATATTGTTGGTGAAGAAATGGAATTGCTCATTGAAAGAAATTATAATAACATCTTAACAATACTTAGCATTTTGTATATAGAATATTTCTTTATTTAAGTCCTTGTGGGCTTTAGAACAAGTTTTAATAGTCTTAGATAATCTTCTCTCTCTTTCTTATGTAGAAGATAATATTTATTGACAGATTGGTGAAAAGTAAAGTAGTGAAAATAGAGATGGAAGAAAACTAGAAAAAATACAATAATATCAATAAAAATAAGAAAATAAACTTGGGTCTTACATATCTGTACATATTTTATCCAAATAGTTAAATTCTTGTAAATATACTAACTACTTTATCATAGGTTTTTGCTGAGGTCCAGCCCCAGCTGTTCTTCTTTCTTGCTTGTTTCTTCTTGAGAGGCAGTAAATGGGGAAGAGCAGTGGGAGGGATTGGGGTAAGACTTGGTCTTATGAGATATTTAGGGTTGTTGTATAATAATAATAACATTTATCTGTCGTAAGTCTAAGTCACTATGGTTCAATAGCTGACCTGCCTTCTGTGAGATTCTCTGAGGCAAGAAACTGTTTAGCATCTCATCATAAAACAGCAAAGGGTTAAGTAAAAAGATTATTTGCTAGGGCTCCTTTCTTTGATTAGTCAACCAGAAACCTCTCTGACTATGCTGCTTGATGTTCTGTGAACCAGAGAAGAAGGAAAGGAAAAGAATTAAGATGTTTTACAGCATATATGCATATATATTAATCGTTATATGTATTTAAACATTCATGCATCCACACTCTGGCCAGGCCTGACCATCTGCCACAATTAACTCCATAAGTTTTCTTGCATGCTTACATACATACATACTCCTACACACAAGCATATAAACAAACAGCCATATACATTTGGATAGATGGACAGGTAGATGGGGCAAATCTTCCCCAACCAACAACTTTCTATATTTTCTCTGATCTTTTAGTACCTTCTTTGGCAAAAATCTCTTTAGAAAATTAACTCAGAGATAAAATGTTACATAACATTACATACATAGTGGGAGTTACAGAGGATGTTAATATTAAGTTCAAAGCAGTGTTTCATTATACTATACTAGCTAAAAGTTCAAAGCAAGAGTTTTTACATGGCCTTGCCATAGCACAGTACACACCTGTGATTTTTCCTTGGACCTAAATGATTTTCCTTGAACACAAAATTTTTCCAAGTCTATTTCTCCTTTAAGTGTGATTGTGAAAGCTTATTGTATTTCTTATTATGCAGCCTTTACTTATTATTCTGAGTGGGCACATTCTATTCTTGATTCTATCTATATTATATCTTTCTAGCAATTAAAACCATCTCTAAAATTATTTGAATCAAATCAGAATTTCTATAGAATTATTATCTATTTGTCTACATAGCATCACCACAAAATAGTACATCTTCACAGGTCTGTAGAGATCTGTTCAAAATGTTGGACTAATATATAGTGATTATATATTCTGTTTAGTAATATATTATATATTTCTGTTTAGTAATAACAGAAAAAGCATTTTAATAATAGAAATCGTTCCTAAAATGAATTTCTCATGGACATTGCCTATGGGAGCAAAGTGATACATCAGCCAAGGAAATGTTAAATCTAAAAACTTCCTGACACAAATATCTAAAAAAATTCTGGGATGCCAAGAAAAGAATACTAGGAATAGAAGAAGGTGTGGAATCACAGGTTTAAGGACCAGAAAATATTTTTAACAAAATCATAGAAGAAAACTTTCCCAAGCTAAAGGAAGAGATGCCTATAAATGGACAAGAAACTTCCAGAACACCAATTAGACTGGACCACCAAAAAATCCTCCTAACACATAATAATCAAAACACAAATCCACAGAACAATGAAAGAATATTAAAAGTGTCATGGAAAAAAGTCCAGGTAACATACAAAGGCAAACCTATCAGAATTACACTCATTTCTCAACAGAGACTCTAAAAGCCAGATGGGACTGGACAAATATCTTCCAACCTCTTAAAGAAAAACATAGATGCCAACCTAGACTACTATATAGAGCAAAACTCTCAATCACCATAGATGGAGAAAACAAGGTATTTCAAGACAAATCCAAATTTAAATAATATCTACCCACAAATACAGCCCTACAGAAAATACTATAAGGAAAACTCCAACCCAAGGAGTATAACTAACTACATTCACACAAACACAGGAAGTAGGTAATTCTATACCAGCAAAACCAAGGGAAATACACATACACATACACTGCCAATATCAAAATAACATGAATTAACAATAACTAGTCATTAATATCTCTCAACATCAATGCATCCAATTACCAAATAAAGACACAGGCTAACAGAATGGATATGAAAACAGGATCCATCATTCAGACGCATATAAGAAATGCATCTCAGCAATAATGATATACATTATCTCAGAGTAACAGACTGGGAAAATGTTCTTCAAGCAAATAGACCCAAGAAGTGAGCTGAAGCAGCCATTCTAATAACAAATAAAATAGACTTTCAACCAAAATTAATCAAAAGAGACAGGAAAAGGATGCTTCATTCTCAAAGGAAATAAACTCCCAAGAAAGAATCTCAATTCTGAACATCTATGCTCCAAACACAACGGCACCCATGTTGTAAAAGAAATACTGATAAAGGTTAAAGACCACATCATAACCCATGCATTAACAGTGGGAGACTTCAACACCCCACTCTTACCAATTTTACAGGTTATCCAGTCAAAAGCTAAACAGAAAGCTCATTGGCTAGCCATTCAACGCCCATCTAGATATCTCATTAGCATGGAAAATTCTAGGTTTTTATTCTATGTGACTTTCCTCAAGTAGAGACAAGTGTGGGGGCTTAGAATCCTCTGACAAGGTCAGTGAAAGAGAAAATCTGATAACAAGAATCTCCCGTTTTATGTCCTTCTTAGAGGTCATTACTTCACGGTGGACTTCAAAGTTAATTAGCAGAGTTGTCTCCAAAAAATAATGAAAGTAACAGACATTACAAATCAAATGGATCTGGAAGACATCTATAGAATGTTTCAACCAAACACACAAGAAAGTACTCTCTCTGTCTCTCTGTCTCCTTCTCCCCCTCCCTCCTTCTCTCTCTCCCCCCTCCCCTTTCCCCTCTGCCCTTCTCTCTCCCTCTCCCTCTCCCTCTCAAGATTTATTCATTTATTTTTTTTTTGAACATTTTTTTTATTCGATATAATTTATTTACATTTCAAATGATTTCCCCTTTTCTAGCCCCCCCACTCCCCGAAAGTCCCGCAAGCCCCCTTCTCTTCCCCTGTCCTCCCACCCACCCCTTCCCACTTCCCCGTTCTGGTTTTGCTGAATACTGTTTCACTGAGTCTTTCCAGAACCAGGGGCCACTCCTCCTTTCTTCTTGTACCTCATTTGATGTGTGGATTATGTTTTGGGTATTCCAGTTTTCTAGGTTAATATCCACTTATTAGTGAGTGCATACCATGATTCACCTTTTGAGTCTGGGTTACCTCACTTAGTATGATATTCTCTAGCTCCATCCATTTGCCTAAGAATTTCATGAATTCATTGTTTCTAATGGCTGAATAGTACTCCATTGTGTAGATATACCACATTTTTTGCATCCACTCTTCTGTTGAGGGATACCTGGGTTCTTTCCAGCATCTGGCAATTACAAATAGGGCTGCTATGAACATAGTAGAACATGTATCCTTATTACATCGTGGGGAGTCTTCTGGGTATATGCCCAGGAGTGGTATAGCAGGATCTTCTGGAAGTAAGGTGCCCAGTTTTCGGAGGAACCGCCAGACTGATTTCCAGAGTGGTTGTACCAATTTGCAACCCCACCAGCAGTGGAGGAGTGTTCCTCTTTCTCCACACCCTCTCCAACACCTGCTGTCTCCTGAATTTTTAATCTTAGCCATTCTGACTGGTGTAAGATGAAATCTTAGGGTTGTTTTGATTTGCATTTCCCTAATGACTAATGAAGTTGAGCATTTTTTAAGATGCTTCTCCGCCATCCGAAGTTCTTCAGGTGAGAATTCTTTGTTTAACTCTGTACCCCATTTTTTAATAGGGTTGTTTGGTTTTCTGGAGTCTAACTTCTTGAGTTCTTTATATATATTGGATATTAGCCCTCTATCTGATGTAGGATTGGTGAAGATCTTTTCCCAATTTGTTGGTTGCCGATTTGTCCTCTTGATGGTGTCCTTTGCCTTACAGAAACTTTGTAATTTTATGAGGTCCCATTTGTCAATTCTTGCTCTTAGAGCATACGCTATTGGTGTTCTGTTCAGAAACTTTCTCCCTGTACCGATGTCCTCAAGGGTCTTCCCCAGTTTTTTTTCTATTAGCTTCAGAGTGTCTGGCTTTATGTGGAGGTCCTTGATCCATTTGGATTTGAGCTTAGTACAAGGAGACAAGGATGGATCAATTCGCATTCTTCTGCATGCTGACCTCCAGTTGAACCAGCACCATTTGTTGAAAAGGCTATCTTTTTTCCATTGGATGTTTTCAGCCTCTTTGTCGAGGATCAAGTGGCCATAGGTGTGTGGGTTCATTTCTGGATCTTCAATCCTGTTCCATTGATCCTCCTGTCTGTCACTGTACCAATACCATGCAGTTTTTAACACTATTGCTCTGTAGTATTGCTTGAGGTCAGGGATACTGATTCCCCCAGATTTCCTTTTGTTGCTGAGAATAGTTTTAGCTATCCTGGGTTTTTTGTTGTTCCAGATGAATTTGATAATTACTCTTTCTAGCTCTGTGAAGAATTGAGTTGGGATTTTGATGGGTATTGCATTGAATCTGTATAGTGCTTTAGGCAAAATGGCCATTTTAACTATATTGATTCTGCCGATCCATGAGCATGGGAGGTTTTCCCATTTTTTGAGGTCTTCTTCCATTTCCTTCTTCAGAGTCTTGAAGTTCTTGTCATACAGATCTTTCACATGTTTGGTAAGAGTCACCCCAAGATACTTTATACTGTTTGTGGCTATTGTGAAGGGGGTCATTTCCCTAATTTCTTTCTCAGCCTGCTTATCCTTTGAGTATAGGAAGGCCACTGATTTGCTTGAGTTGACTTTATAACCTGCCACTTTGCTGAAGTTGTTTATCAGCTGTAGGAGTTCTCTAGTGGAGTTCTTTGGGTCACTTAGGTAGACGATCATGTCGTCTGCAAATAATGATAGTTTGACTTCTTCCTTTCCAATTTGTATCCCTTTGACCTCCTTATGTTGTCGAATTGCCCGAGCTAGTACCTCAAGTACAATATTGAAAAGATAAGGAGAAAGGGGGCAGCCTTGTCTGGTCCCTGATTTCAGTGGGATTGCTTCAAGTTTCTCTCCATTTAGTTTGATGCTGGCTACCGGTTTGCTGTATATTGCTTTTACTATGTTTAGGTATGGGCCGTGAATTCCTGTTCTCTCCAAGACTTTAAGCATGAAGGGATGCTGAATTTTGTCAAATGCTTTTTCAGCATCCAATGAAATGACCATGTGGTTTTGTTCTTTGAGTTTGTTTATGTAGTGGATTGTATTGATGGATTTCCGTATATTGAACCAACCCTGCATTCCTGGGATAAAGCCTACTTGATCATGGTGGATGATCGTTTTGATGTGTTCTTGGATTCGGTTGGCAAGAATTTTATTGAGTATTTTTGCATCGATGTTCATAAGGGAAATTGGTCTGAAGTTCTCTTTCTTTGTTGGATCTTTGTGTGGCTTTGGTATCAGCGTAATTGTGGCTTCGTAGAAGGAATTGGGTAGTGTTCCTTCTGTTTCTATTGTGTGGAATAGTTTGAAGAGTATTGGTGTTAACTCTTCTTTGAAGGTCTGGTAGAATTCTGCACTGAAGCCATCTGGTCCTGTGCTTTTTTTGGTTGGAAGACTTTCTATGACTCCTTCTATTTCTTTAGGCATTATGGGACTGTTTAGATGGTCTAGTTGGTCCTGATTTAATTTTGGTATTTGGTATCTGTCAAGGAAATTGTCCATTTCCTCCAGATTCTCCAGTTGTGTTGAGTATAGGCTCTTGTAGTAGGATCTGATGATTTTTTGGATTTCCTCAGTTTCCGTTGTTATATCTCCCTTTTCATTTCTAAGTTTGTTAATTTGGATACTTTCTCTGTGCCCTTTGGTCATTCTGGCTAAGGGTTTATCTATCTTGTTGATTTTCTCAAAGAACCAGCTCCTGGTATTGTTGATTTTTTGTATGGTTCTCTTTGTTTCTACTTGATTGATTTCGGCCCTGAGTTTGATGATTTCCTGCCTTCTACTCCTCCTGGGTGAAATAGCTTCTTTTTGTTCCAGGGCTTTCAGGTGTGTCATTAAGCTGGTAATGTATGCTCTCTCCATTTTCTTTTTGGAGGCACTCAGGGCTATGAGTTTTCCTCTTAGCACTGCTTTCATTGTGTCCCATAGATTTGGGTATGTTGTGTTTTCATTTTCATTGTGTTCTAAAAAGTCTTTAATTTCTTTCTTTATTTCTTCCTTGACCAAGGTATCATTGAGTAGAGTATTGTTCAGTTTCCACGTGTATGTGGGCTTTCTGTTGTTTCTGTTGCTATTGAAGACCACTTTTACTCCATAGTGATCAGATAGGAGGCATGGGATTAGTTCGATCTTCTTATATTTGTTGAGGTCTGTCTTGTGACCAATTATATGGTCGATTTTGGAGAAGGTACCATGAGGTGCTGAGAAAAAGGTATATTCTTTTGTTTTAGGATAGAATGTTCTATATATATCTGTTAAATCTAATTGGTCCAAAGCTTCAATTAGTTTCATTGTGTCCCTGTTTAGTTTCTGTTTTCCTGATCGGTCCATTGAGGAAAGTGCAGTGTTGAAGTCACCCACAATTATTGTGTTAGGTGCAATGTGTGCTTTTAGTTTTAATAAAGTTTCTTTTACAAAAGAGGGTGCCCTTACATTTGGGGCATAGATGTTCAGGATTGTCAGTTCTTCTTTTTGTATTTTTCCTTTGACCAGCAAGAAGTGTCCCTCAGGGTCTCTTTTGATGACTTTGGGTTGAAAGTCAATTTTATCTGATATTAAAATGGCTACTCCAGCTTGTTTCCTGAGACCATTTGCTTGTAAAATTGTCTTCCAGCCTTTTACTCTAAGGTAGTGTTTGTCTTTGACCCTGAGGTGTGTTTCCTGTAAGCAGCAAAATGTAGGGTCCTGTTTACGTATCCATTCAGTTAGTCTGTGTCTTTTTATTGGGGCATTAAGTCCATTGATGTTAAGAGATATTAAGGAATAGTGATTGTTACTTCCTATCATTTTTGACGTTATTTTTTAAATTTGAATGCTTAACTTCTTTTGGGTTTGATGAAAGGTTACTATCTTGCTTTTTCCAGGGTGAAGTTTCCCTCCTTGTATTGGTGTTGTCCTCCTATTATCCTTTTTAGGGCCGGGTTTGTGGATAGATATTGGGTAAACTTGGTTTTGTCATGAAATATCTTAGTTTCTCCATCTATGGTGATTGAGAGTTTTGCTGGATATAGTAGTTTTGGTTGGCATTTGTGTTCTCTTAGAGTCTGCATGAGATCTGCCCAGGACCTTCTAGCCTTCATAGTCTCAGGTGAAAAGTCTGCTGTGATTCTGATAGGTCTTCCTTTATATGTTACTTGGCCTTTTTCTCTTACTGCCTTTAGTATTCTTTCTTTGTTTAGAACATTTGGTGTTTTGATTATTATGTGACGGGAAGTATTTCTGTTCTGGTCCAGTCTGTTTGGAGTTCTGTAGGCTTCTTGTATATTCATGGGCATCTCTCTCTTTAGGTTAGGGAAGTTTTCTTCCATAATTTTATTGAAGATATTTGCTGGCCCTTTAAGTTGTAAATCTTCACTCTCCTCTATGCCTATAATCCTTAGGTTTGGTCTTCTCATTGTGTCCTGGATTTCCTGGATATTTTGGGTTACAAGCTTTTTGCATTTTGCATTTTCTTTAACTGTTGAGTCCATGGTTTCTATGGAATCTTCAGCATCTGAGATTCTTTCTTCTATCTCTTGTATTCTGTTGTTGATATTTGTATCTCTGTCCCCTGATTTCTTCCCAAGGCTTTCTATCTCCAAAGTTGTCTCCCTTTGAGTTTTCTTAGTTGTTTCTACTTCTGATTTTAGATCCTGGATGGTTTTGCTTAGCTCCTTCACTTGCATGTTTGTGTTTTCCTGTAATTCTTTAAGAGATTTTTGTGTTTTCTCTTTCATGAGCTCAGCCTGTTGACCAAAGTTCTCCTGTATTTCTTTAAGAGATTTTTGTGTTTCGTCTTTCATGACCTCAGCCTGTTGAGCAAAGTTCTCCTGTATTTCTTTAAGTGTTTTTTGCATTTCCTCCTTGTTGGCTTTTGTATTCTCCTGGATTTCTTTCAATGATTTTTGTGTTTCCCTTGCAAGGGCTTCTACCTTTTGATCCATTGTCTCCTGAATTTCTTTACGTATGACCTTCATGTGTTCCTGTACCAGCATCATGACCAGTGATTTTAAATCCAAATCTTGTTTTACTGGTGTGATGGGGTATCCAGGACATGTTGGTAGAGGAGAATTGGGTTCAGATGTTGCCATATTGCCTTGATTTCTGTTAGTGACGTTCCTGCGTTTGCCTTTTGCCATCTAGATCTCACTGGTGTTAGTTTATCTTGTCAGTGCTGGACTCACCAGTGCAAGCTGCCCCTTCCCAGTTGGCCTCTGGTGCACAGCTTACCTCCTGCACTGCTTGTAGACAGTGTGCTGCTGCCCAGGCTGTTCAGATCCCAAAGCAGGCACCCGAAGGCTCCCGCTGGGGCCCGCTGGATTCACTGGAGCACACTGACTTCTCCCAGCTGGCCGCCCGGAAGCCCAGCTAGCCACTTGCAGGACTTGGAGATGTAATGCTGCCGCCCAGACTGATCTGGATCCGGAAGCGGAGAGAGTAGAGCTAAGGCCTTCTGCCTGAGGCCTTGCCCCAGATTGTGTCTGTGGAGCAGATGGAGCCCGTGTGCACTCCCAGGGAGTGCCGACGGTGTATGCTACTGTGACCTCCCCTGAGTTCCGCTCACTCCGCTGGGCAGCCGATCTGCCAACCGGGCTATCGCACACAAGGTTAGCCTGGCCGCCCAGTCCCTGAGTCCAGGCAAAAGCCTGGGAGGCCAAGGTCCGAGCAAAGTTCCCCTACGGCTTTGACTGTTAATTGGGTTTGCCAGGTGACTAGGATGGCGGGCGTGTGCGCCCGCGCTCCCTGAAAGCGCCGGGAGAGTCTGCTTTGCTAACAATCACCTGGGCGGGTTGACTCACAGATGGCCCACCAAGCCGCCCAGTTCTTGGGGTCAGTCCTGTGCCTTTTGGGGCCTGGACCCCCGCTTTGTTAGCCTTAGGCTATGCCTGTTACAGGTCTGCCCGCCTGAGCTCTCTGTCGTCCTGCAGGCAAAATGGCGGCGGCGCGCTCGCAGGCCTGGGCAAAAAACCTCCTGGTTGGGTTGGCACCCCGATGGCCCCCCGACCCGCCCAGGGCCTGGGTGCAGGCCAACGCCCGTCGGGCTCAGACCACCGCGGTGTTGGCCTCGGATTATGTTTGTGTACCTCAGTCTGTCCGATTCCTGGAGTACGGAACCAAGATGGATCCTCCTCTCCTGACTGGTGGGAGGCCGAGTTCTGAAGTGGCCTCCGTGCAGGAAAGGCGCCGCACAACTGCAGCTGCTTGCTGTCCGGCTGGTCAGCGAAGGTCAGTGGTCGTGGGCGCAGGGCCTAACTGGTCCCTGTGACGCCTTGGTTCCACTGCTGATGGCCCTTCAGCTGGAGCAGCCACTGCTGCCGCTGCTGCCGCCGCCGCCGCCACCCTTGTCTTTATTCATTTATTTTATGTATGTCAGTAAACTGTTGCTCTTTTCGGACATACCAGAAGAGGGCATCAGATTCCATTACAGATGGTTGTAAGCCATCGTGTGGTTGCTGGCAATTGAAATAGGACCTGTGGAAGAGCAGTCAGTTCTCTTAACTGCTAAGCCATCTCTCCAGGCTCTACCAGACTATCAAAGAAGAGTTATTACCAATATTCTCTCAAACTAGGCCACGAAATAGAAACAGAAAGAACACTACCAAACTCATTCTATGAGGCCACAGTCATCCTGATACCTAAACCACACAAAGACTCAACAAAAAGAAAAATTCAGACCAATTTTGTTTATAAATGTGGATGCAAAAATTCTCAATAAAATGTCCACAGACTGAATCCAGGAACAGATAAAAAAAATCATCCATCATGATCACGTAGGCTTCATCCCAGGAATGAGAGAATGGTTCTACATACAAAAATCCATCATTGTAATCCTTTATATAAGCAAACTGAAAGAAAAAACACATGATTAACTCATTAAACCCTCAAAAAGCCTTTAACAAAATCTAATACCTCTTCATGTTAAAAGTTTTAGAGAGATCAGAGATACAAGGCATATACCTAAACATAATAAACAGCAAGCCAATAACCAACATCAAGTTAAATAGAGAGAAACTTAAAGGAATTCCACTAAAATCAGAGACAAGACAAGGCTGCCCATGATCTTTCTATATATTCAAAGTATTCCTGAAATTCTAGTTAGAGCAATAAGACAACTAAAGGAGTTCAAGGGAAAAAATCGAAAGGAAAAAGTCAAAGTATTGCTATTTGCAGATGGTATAATTGTATTAATAAATAACTCCCAAATTTCTACCAGAGAACTCCCATATCTGATATACACATTAAAAAAGTGGCCAGATACAAATCTAACTCCAAAAAAAAAAAATGAATAGCCCTCCTTATACAAACAATAACTGGGCCAAGAAAGATATTAGGGAAACAACACTCATTAAAATATTCACAAATAATATAAAAATTTTGGTATAACTCTAACCAAGCAAGTAAGAGAGAACTTCAAATCACTAAAGAATGAAATTGAGGAAGGTATCAGAAGATGGAAAGATCTCCCATGCTCATGGATCAGTAGGAGTAACATAGAGAAAATGGCCATCTTACCAAATGCAATCTACAGATTCGATGCAATTACCATAAAAATCCAACACAATTCTTTACAGACATTGAAAGAATAATTCTCAACTTCCTATGAAAAACAAAAAAGCCCAGGATAGTTGAAACAATCCTGAACAATACAAAAACTTCTGAAAGCATCACCATTCCTATCCATAAGCAGTACTACAGAGCAAAGTAATAAAAACTTCACAGTGTTGGTATAGGAACAGACAGGTTGATAAATAGAATTGAATTGAAGACACTGAAATAAACCCACACACTAACAGACACTTGATTGACAAAGAAGGCAAAAGTTTAAAATGGAAAAAAAGAATAGTTTCTCCCTTTTTTGTTGCCTATTTTCTTAATTTAAATTTCAAATGTTATCCCCATTCCTGGTCCCACCCCAAACCCCCTATCCCCTTCCCCCTCCCCCTACTTCTATGAGGGTGTTCCCCTACCCACCCAACCACTCCTGCCTCCCCACCTTCACATTCCCCTACACTGGGACATCTACCTTTCACAGGACCAAGGGCATCTTCTCCCACTGATACCTGACCACACCATCCTCTGCTATATATGTGGCTGGAGCCATGGGTCCCTTCATGTGTACTCTTTGGTTGGTGGTTTAGTCCCTGGGAGCTCTATGGGGTCTGGTTGATTCATATTGTTGTTCCTCCTATGGGGTTGCAAATCCCTTCAACTCCTTCAGTCCTTTCTCTAACTACTCCTCCTCATACACCTCTGGATTTGTCAGGCTCTAGCAGAGCCTCTCATGAGACAGCTATATCAGGCTCCTGTCAGCCTTGGCATCTTTTCTCCCTCTTCATCCTTCTCTCCATCTTCCCCCTCTCCTTCCCTCCACAGAGCATATTTTAAATTATGTCTACAGATGCAATTCTTAATTTTTTACTATAAAACTAAATTATGGTACACATTACTCTGATTAAAAGGTAAGCTTGCATACAAGTTACAAAAATTTGTCTTATTACATCAAGGTTTCCTTACATATGATATAAATCCCAAAGTCATTCTTTAATTCTTTCAAGTTTCAGTTTTCCAATAACATTTTATATTGTACTTTCAGCTGCTAATCCACTTCAAAATATACTATAGTTTTTTATTTCTTTTTTTAATATTTTAAGTCTGGTTTATGAAAGCTATTTCATAAGTAGGAATACATTTACCCTTCCAATGAGTTTAGCTGAATGAGTTTTTACTACCAAATATGATCATATCATATATATATATATATATATATATATATATATAAAATTTTTCTAGTGAATTTGAAATCAATATTCTGCCTATACCTGAGACATCCAGCAAGGCAAAATCCAATTTATATATCATAATGCCTAATATATATACAATACAATGTTGTCGAAACTTTTTGCCTTTCTTATTATTTTTTAGTTTCCATAAATACATTCTGATGACTATGTCTCCCCCTCAGCTGCTCTCAGATTGTCCCTATCTTACCATCCACCAACCAAATGCCGTGAATTTTTCTCCCTCTCTCTCTTTATACAATAAACAGGCAAACAAGTTTGTAGGGGGTGGTTCTGATGTTTTGATAGATAATCTCCATGTGAACCCTGAAGGTTCTGTTTTCCAATTAGTTGATGATCGATCAATAAAGATGATAGCAGCCAATGAGAATAGGCAGGACTTGCAGGTTTCCTGCTGGCAAGCTAGCAGTAGATGCAGGGGAGAGAAAAAGGACTCTTCATGATGCTTCAAAGGAAGAAGGAGCCATCAGCCTTGTGAGATCTCAGGCAGATATTGTGGCCTTCAGTTGCTTCCCCTGACTGGACCTGAGGTAGCAGACAGGATATTAGAAACATAATTAAGCTGAGGGCAGATTTAGGGGGTTGAACAAGAAGGTAATTGAGCAACTACTAAAGTTGAGGGCAGATTCAGGGTGCTGGGCTGGGAGTGAAAAGAAGGGCATGATAGCTAAGGAAGGCTTAGAAGAACTGTGCCTTTGAGCTAAAGCCTCTCAAAAATAAGCGTGTGTGTGTGTGTGTGTGTGTGTGTGTGTGTGTGTGTGTTTCATCCATGGATCCGAGGAAACTGAGAAGGTCTGGTAATGCAGTCTGCCTGGAGATTAAAGCTGGGTAGCAAAAACTACTCATAACACAAGTAAAAAAAAAACATTAAGAGAAAAAGAAAAATAACAGAGAAAGCACAAGAAACATAAACATACATATATACATGCATGTACATACACATACACACACATAAGCTGATAAAAACACAGTCAGAAACCATAATGTACAAGCAGAAGGCTAATGAGATTAAAAAGTAAAAAAGCTCAAACAAACAAAAGAATATAAAACTAAAAAGTTATCAAATGTTAAAATGACTCAGGGGGGCTAGAAAAGGGGAAATCATTTGAAATGTAAATAAAAAATTATATCGAATAAAAAAAAAATGACTCACAATGTTGAAGCTATGCAAAGGTAGAATCAGCCAGAGGGTTTTGTTGTTGTTGTTGTTGTTTTCTCACAAAGACTCCAGTTCTCCTTCCTGTCACCATTTGCACCAGAGAACTGAGCAGCTCCACAGCCTTTTGTGCATAGCCCATCAGGAGAGAGTGATCTCCCAGCAGCACTTTCACTTCTGAGTGCTGAGGTGAGATCTTCATCATCTCTCTGGAGGGGAACAACTAGGAGTACTAGTTGATAGCTAGGAAGGCTTAGAAGAACTGTGCCTTTGAGCTAAAGCCTCTCAAAAATAAGCATACAGGGCATATAATCAGTGGA
The DNA here is from genome assembly GCF_947179515.1 of Apodemus sylvaticus. Lineage (NCBI taxonomy): Eukaryota > Metazoa > Chordata > Mammalia > Rodentia > Muridae > Apodemus > Apodemus sylvaticus. Next base: position 108,625,903 of record NC_067475.1, read on the forward strand.
GCAGCTGGGACTGAGGTCTTCAGGCTGCCATTTGCACTGGGGGAGCCAGGTGGCTCCACAGCCTTCTGGGCACAGACCTTGCCAGAAGAGAGTTGATCTCCTAGGAGTATGGACACAGGCTTACAAGCCCTCAGGAAGGACAAGCTCCAGACAGAGACAGCAAGACCAACCAGCACCATAGATAACCAGCTGGTGAAAGGCAAGCACAAGAACCCTACCAATAGAAACCAAGGTTACTTGGCAACATCAGAACCCAGTTCTCCCATCACAGCAAGTCCTGGATACCCCCAACACACTGGAAAAGCAAGAGTTGGATTTAAAATCTCTTGATGCTGATAGAGGGCTTCAAGAAGGACTTAAATAACTCCCTAAAAGAAATACAGAACATAGGTGAACAAGCAGAAGTCCTGAGAGAGGAAACAGAAAAATCCCTTAAAGAATTACAGGAAAACACAAAAAAAATCAAGTGAAGGAACTGAACAAAACCATCCAAGATCTAAAACTGGAAGTAGAAATAATAAAGAAATAACAAAGTGAGACATCTCTGGAGATAGGAAACCTTGGAAAGAATTCAGGGGTCATAGATGCAAGCATTAGCAACAGAATACAAGCATCTCAGATACTGAAGAGACCATAGAAAACGTTGACTCAACAGTCAAAGAAAATGCAAAATACAAAAAGGTTGTAACCCAAAATATCCAGGAAATCCAGGACACAATGAAAAGACCAAACCTAAGTATTACAGATATAGAAGAGAGCAAAGATTTCCAACATAAAGGACCAGTAAATATCATCAACAAAATTATAGAAGAAAATTTCCCTAACCTAAAGAAAAAGATGCCCGGGAATATCCAAGAAGCCTTCAGAACTCCAAACAGACTGTACCAGACCAGAAGGTCCTCTTGGCACATAATAATCAAAACAACAAATGCACTAAACAAAAAAAGAATATTAAAAGCAGTAAGGGGAAAAGGGCAAGTAACTTATAAAGGCAGACCTATCAGAATTACACCAGATTTCTCACCAGACACAATGAAAGCTAGAAAATCCTGGGCAGATCTCATACATACCCTAAGAGAACACAAGTGCCTGCCCAGACTACTATACCCAGCAAAACTCTCAATCACCATAGATGGAGAAACCAATATATTCCATGATAAAACCAAATGTACACAATATCTTCCCACAAATCTAGCCCTACAAAGGATAATAAATGGAAAACACCAACACAAGGAGGAAAACTATGCCCTAGAAAAAGCAAGAAAGTAATCTTCCAACAAATCTAAAAGAAGATAACCATACAAACATAAAAATAACATCAAAAATAATACGAAACAACAATCACTATTCCTTAATATCACAACATCAATGGACTCAATTCTCCAATAAAAAGACAGACTTATAGAAACATTTTTCATGTAAATCTTCAATTTTATTAGAAAATGTGCATAATTCTATTTTCAATTAATTTAGTAATTTTTTTATGTCTACCATTTTATCTGCATGATTTTTCATGATAATCTTCAATTTTAAGATGTTTTTCTATATACTTCTTCTATTTTATCAGAAATGTTTTCCATGTAAATAAATCTATGATTTTATCACACAATACTTTTAATTCCACCTTCGATTAATTTAGAAAGGTTTTTTGTGTCTACCATTTTATCTATACAATTTTATATGAAATAGTCAATTTTAACATGATTTTCTATATATTTGTTGAATTTTGTCAGAAACATTTTCCATGTAAATCTTCAATTTTACCTGAAAATGTTTATAATTCCACTTTCAATCAACTTAGATTTTTATGCCTACCATTATTATACCTATATAAAATTTTCCATGATAATCTTCAATTTTAACATGTTTTCCTACATTTTTCTACAGTTTCATCAGAAATATTTTCCACATAAATCTTTAATTCTATCATAAAATGTTTCTACTTCCTTTTTCAATTAATTTAGCAATGTTTTTTATGTCTACCACTTTACTCTTCAATTTTCCATGACAATTGTAAATTTTAACGTGTTTTTCTATATATCTCTAAAGGAGAAATCATTTGAAATGCAAATAAAGAATATAATAAAAAATATTTTCTATGTAAATCTTTAATTTTATCATAAAATGTTTTTATTTCCTTTTTCAATAAAGAACATGCTTTTCAAAAAATAAGTAAATAAATCTGGCTGATAAATTAAAAAAAAAAAGACTCCAATTCTAAACAATCAGCCCTAAACAAATGTAAACAAGGGCAACACTGACTGTAATATATAAGAGTACATATATTATATGTGCATAAGTATAATACTTATATACATATATGTATGTGCATTACATTGCAATGTATGTACATACATATGATAAATATATACATATATATATATGTGTGTGTGTATATATTACTGAGTATATCACAATTACAGAATAAGAGGTTAGAATTCCAGCAGGTTTGAATGAACATGGGTGGGAGTGTCGCAACCTGCCTCTTGACCAACAAGAGATAACGCGACACCAGAGAGTTTTCTTCCTCCAAGCAGTTTATTCGGGAACCTTGAACAAAGCTTCTTCTTCTTCTGGGGAGAGCCCACCAAACCTTTTTATGCTGTCCCAAGATCAAATTCCCGTGGGAACTGCTGGTAGGCTGTCTCTATGCAGAAGGGGCAAGAAGCAGCAGGCTTTCTAAATAATGTGTTGTTCATCTCAGGGGCCTTCTGCCAGCGAGGGGACAGAAGGCGGAAACTTTAAGGTACAGCACTTAGCAGCTTCCTACATGGGAGGAGCTGAAGAGTGAAAAAGGAAAAGTAGACAGAATCAAGAAGGAACAGAAACAGGAGCCATGGAAGAAAGGTGCTTACTTGTTTGATATCCTTCACTTATTCAGCTTGATTGTTTTTATACAACTTAGTACTGCCTGCTCAGGCCTGGCACTGATAACTGGTCTACATCAACCTATATCAATCATTAATCAATAAAATGCCCCCACAGAGTTGCCCACAGAGTAATCTGAGGAAGCAAGATCTTAACTGAGGTTCAACTTCCAGATTAGTTTAGATTGTGTCAAGCTGACAAAAACTACTTAATACATATACAATAATGTTTATTTAAGATGATGGTACAATGGTTTCTTTTAATTACTCCTTTAACAATAATTATATGGCTTTCTATTTCATAACTTTAAAAATTCCAATTGAGGGGATTTCTGATAAAAGTTCGATAAGCTTGTATTTCTCCAAGTGACCTTGCAATATCCATTCTTTCCAGTACTATTCAGTGTGCTACTAGAGATAGAGTTGATTAGAGGAATAAAAGTTGGCAATGTGAATGAAGAAGGCCAGTAGCAAGAAATGGCAATCTTCTACATACACACAAATCTGAAAGAAACAAATATATCTGATGAATGGGCTCTAAGGAAAGGTAAAAAGGACAATGTAAGCTTATAGTGATTAGCAAACACACGAGAATAGATAAAATAAAAAAAAATACTAAACATTAAATTTATAAGGGAAACAGTAAACCTAAACTCAAAGGTAACAAAAGCAGGACTGACGTAACCACACTTTGGTCTTCCTGCTTCTTGAGCTTCATGTGGTCTGTGAATTATATCTTTGGTATTCCAAGGTTTTCGTCTAATATCCACTTATCAGTGAGTGTTCTTTTGTGATTGGGTTACCTCACTCAGGATGATATTTTCTAGTTTCATCCATTTGCCTAAGGATGGGGGATGGGATAAGGGGTTTTCAGATGGGAAACGTGGAAATGGGATGACATTTGAAATGTAAATAAAGAAAAAGTCTAATGTAAAAAAAAACAAAGAGTACCAAAAGCTGAAGAGAAGAGAATTCTCCCCCATCTTCTCTAGATATGGGTCTAGCCACATCTAGACCTCAGGGCCTCAGACACTGAAATTTGTACCTGGAATTCTGTCTAGGCAGAACATGTATAAAACCAAGTAGATTAGAGCTGGGAGGAAGAGGATATCCTGGAAAAGCAATCTACACAGATGGCTAGAAGATTCATGAGCGAAGGCTGACCTCTGCTGATGCCTGGGCAGAAAAACCACTCAACAATAGCCTGTTGGGATAAGACTCTGCCTATTTAAGAACCTGCTTTAACAGGTTTAAAACAATGTTACACAAGCAGACAAGAACCTCACTACATCATATAATAGTGAGAACATAAGTATAAAGAACAAACAATATACTAAAGAGGACAAAAGTACCAACTCATATATAAAATAAAACCCAACAGACCAGCAGATTTCTCAGCAGCAAGGAAGTATTTTTTGTTTTTTCTTTTCTTTTCTATTTATTTATTTATTTATTTATTTATTTATTTATTTATTTATTTATTTATTTATTTTTGGAATGAGATACTCCATTTGAAAAATGTTAACTGCCACCTCTGATTACTCTATCAAGTAAAGCTATTCTTCACAATTGCAAGAGAGAGAAAGAAACTTTCCATGCTAACGGTAACTAAAGAAATTCATGACCACTAAACCAGCTCTATTGATGTAGGTCTGTGACTGAAAAAGAGACTCAAATTGTACTTATATCTGAGAGTCCAAGCATTTCCCCTAAGAGGAATGACATGGGTTTGTTTATAAGTTATACATTACAGAAAACTTCACTCCTTGGATATCCCACCAGACCTGCTCCCTCCACTGCTAATTTGGGTAAATAGTAGAATATGGAAGTAAAATGGGGCTCCCTAGAGAAGATAGCTTATCTGAGGTTGGTAGACCATTTCGTTCTGGTTGAAAGGCAGTATTGAACACGAAAGTGTATTCATTTTTTAAAATTAGATTGTTTTTTAGTTCTTTATTTATCTTGGATACTAATCCTCACACAATATGTACTTGATGAGGATATTTCCAGTTCTGTAGCCTGTCCCTTTGTCCAAATAATGGTGTACTTTGCCACAGAGAAGCTTTTCAGATTCACGAAGTGCTATCTTTAATTGTTGGTCTTAGTGTCGGTGCTATTGCTGTCTTAGAAAGTCTGTCCCTGTGCTAATGAGATTGAAAATAGTCTCTATTTACTATTATATTAGATTCAGAATATCAAGAGTCCATTGCATTAAACCATGATGAGGAGAGGTGTGTAGGGAGATTTTGAAGGAAGGAGAAATGTTATCAATTTGTAACCTTAAAAATTAAAGCAGACAAAAATACATTTTCTAGAATAAAATAAAATTTAAAGCAAACATTTTTTAAAAAATCTTATTTATCATATACAAAAATAATAGTTATAATTATCTTTAAGTGTATACCATAAGAAATGATAAATACCACAAACAAATAAGAATGTACATTAGAAATCTAGATTAAGAAGAGCAAGTAGTAGACCAAAACAGTAAGAAGGGCAGGTAAGTGAGCCCTTGCAAGTTGAACTGCACCACTCCCTAGACTCAGTTCCCCAAGACTCACTTTACTATGGCTACCCATGCCTACTACATTGCTTTCCCCATGGCTGGGGCCCTGGCCCCAATCTCAGAAGACTCCAGCTGCTCATCAGCAGACAATACCAGTCAAAAGGACAGGTGAGTAAACCACTGCTTGTTGAACTGGCCCATACACCCTGCCCATTGTCTAACTGCTGCCCCCAGTTCCAGTAGTCTTCAGCTGATCATGTGTAGGCCAAACTGGTCAGAAGAACAGAGACTTCCTGCTATGCTAAAGGCTAAGGAAGTTGCCAGAAGTCTAGCCTCTAACCTGGTCAGAGATGCCCTAGTGGTTCAGAGACCAAGTGGGCCACAAGAAATTCAGGCCACAAAAGACCAGAAGGCCTAAGAGGAAAGAAAGCCAAGGAAGAAAACACCCATTAACAAAGACAGGCTCAGATATCATCACCTAGACCTAGAATCATCTCAAACTCTGATGCCTAAATGCCAGTGCAAGAACTCAGTCAACAACAACCTGGGCAATATGACACTACCAGAGCCACAGCAAGACCTAGATATGTCACTGCAGATGGAACACAAGAAAGCAATATTAAAACCAACACTACAAAGATAATGGAGGTCTTTGAAAAAGAAATGAAAATAAATTTTAAAGAAATAGAGAAAAACACAAATAAAAAATTGAAGAAATCTATAAACCACTTAAAGAATGCCAAGAGAGCCAAAATAAAAAAAAAAACAAAAAAACAAAAAACAAAAAACAAAAACAGGTGAAGGAAACTAACTATTCAAGACCTGAAAATTGAAACAGAGACAATAAAGAAAACAAACTGAGAGAATACTGGAGATAGAAAATCTAAGTAAACAAACAGAAACTATAGATGCAAGCATCACCCACAGAATACAAAAGAAGGAAGAAAGAATCTTAGAGGTTCATGCATTGGTCAAAGAAAATGTTAAATGTAAAAAGTTCCTGTCACAAAACTTCAAGAGAATCTTGGACACTATACAAAGACCAAACGCAACAAAAGGAGGAATGAAAGAAAAAGTCTCCCAGACCAGGCTCAGAAAATATTTTCTACAAAGTGATAGAAGAAATTTTACCTAACCTAAGGAAGGACATGATTATAAAGGTATTAGAGGCTTACAGAACACCAAATAAATTGGAACATAAAAGAAAGTTCTCCCCTACACCATTCCATAATAACCAAAACACTAAATGTATAGAACAAACAAAAATATTAAAAGCTGCAACGGAAAAGGCCAAGTAACATCTAAAAGCAGACCTACTAGAATTAGAGTTAACTTCTCAACAGAGACTCTAAAAGCCAGAAGGGCCTGTATAGATGTCTTACAGACACTAAGAAATCCCAAATGCCAGCCCAGACTACTATACCCAGCAAAACTTTAAATCACAATAGATGGAGAAAACAAGATATTCCATAACAAAATCAAAATTAAACAATATCTATCCACAAATCCAGCCCTACAGAAGATATTAGAAGGAAACGCCAACCCAAGGAGCTTAACTCCACCAAAGAAAACATGAAAAATAAATGATTCAATAATTTCACACCAACAAAAACAAAAGAAGGAAGCACACACACACACACACACACACACACACTACCACCAAAACCATAAAAATATCAAAATAACAGGAATTGACAATCATTGGTCATTAATATTTCTCATCATTAATGAGCTAAATTCCCCCAATAAAATGACACAGGCTAACAAAAACAAGCATGATATGCACTCACTTATACGTTGATATTACCCATAAAATAAAGGGAACCATGCTTCAACCCACAGACCCAAAAAGACTAACAAGGAGGGTTCAAGCAGGAATGCTTGAATCTCACTGAGAAGGAGAAACAGAATAGACATAAAGGATGGGTAGGGAGAGAGGACTTGATGGGGATTGGGATGAGGACTGCAACAGGAGGATTTGGTGTGGTGAGTTTTGAACCAGGCAAGACTCTCAGCCACAAAACCTTCAACCTAAAATTTGGCCTACCAATAAGATATGTGATGGGATAAACTTGACTCAGATATTGTGTGCATGACCAACCAATGACTTGTCCATCTTGAGACCCAGATCATAAGAGAGAGTGTCAGCCCACTGCTGACACTGCCTAGAGGGTGAATAACCCATGAGCCACTATAGAACCAAACAGAAGTGCCAAATAAAAATATCAATGAAATGGTTCCTAGTGATACTCTGCTATTCTTATAGATTGACTTCTAGTCCAATGTCATCAGAGAAGCTCACCCAGCAACTGAAAGACATTCAGAGAGCCAAAGTGAAATATAAGGCAGAGTTTGGGGAATCCCACAAAAGACAAGGAGAAGGATTATGGAAGTCAAAAGGATTAAGGACAGCACATGAAAGCCCAGAATCAACTAACTTGGGCCCATAGGTGTTTACAGAAACTGAATTGCCATCCACGGAGTCTGCATCGTCCTGACCTAGCTCCTCTGCATATAAGTTCTTGTTACATAGATAGGGCTCCATGTGGGACTCCTAACAGTAAGAGCAGGAGCTGTCTCTGATTCTGTAGCCTTGTCTACCCTTAATAAAAGAGGAGATGCCTACTCTTACTGCAACTTGATATGCCATGGCTGGTTGATATCAATTAAAGGCATCTTTTTCTTAAGAGAGGGAAGAGGAGTTGATGGGGTAGAGAGTAGGGAAGAGGTGGGAGGAGCAACTGGGAGGAGCAGAGAGGGTGGAAGGAGGGGAACTGTGCTCAGGATATAAAATAAATAAAATTAAAATTAAAAAAAATAACAAATAATTTAAAGGCACTATAATCATTTGTTAATTTGGTTATCTATGAGTTCATGGGGTTTTCATTATGATAGCATACTGGTTGTTTAAATCATTTGTGAGAAGAAGAAGAAGAAGAAGAAGAAGAAGAAGAAGAAGAAGAAGAAGAAGAAGAAGAAGAAGAAGAAGAAGAGGAGGAGGAGGAGGAGGAGGAGGAGGAGGAGGAGGAGGAGGAGGAGGAGGAGGAGGAGGAGGAGGAGGAGGAGGAGAAAAGCAATATATAGCAAACAGATAGCCAACATCAAACTAAATGGAGAGAAACTTGAAGCAATCCCACTAAAATCAGGGACTAGACAGGGCTGCCCCTCTCTCCATATCTTTTCAATATAGTTCTTGAAGTCCTAGCTAGAGCAATTAGACAACAGAAGGAAGTCAAAAGGATACAAATTGGAAAGGAAGAAGTCAAATTATCACTATTTGCAGATGATATGATAGTATACTTAAGTGACCCTAAAAACTCTACTAGAGAACTCCTACAGCTGATAAACAACTTCAGCAAAGTGGCTGGCTACAAAATCAACGCAAGCAAATCAGTAGCCTTTATATATTCAAAGGATAAGCAGACTGAGAAAGAAATTAGGGAAATGACCCCCTTCACAATAGCTACAAACAACATAAAGTATCTTGGGGTAACTCTAACCAAACAAGTGAAAGACCTATATGACAAGAACTTCAGATCTCTGAAGAAGGAAATCGAAGAAGATCTCAGAAAATGGAAAAACCTTTCATGCTCATGGATTGGCAGGATTAATATAGTTAAAATGGCCATATTGCCAAAGGCAATCTACAGATTCAATGCTATTCCCATAAAAATCCCAACCCAGTTCTTCATAGAGCTAGAAAGAGCAATTCTCAAATTCATCTGGAATAACAAAAAAAACCCAGGATAGCTAAATCTATTCTCAACAGTAAAAGAACTTCAGGGGGATTCAACATCCCAGACTTTAAACTCTACTACAGAACAATAGTGATAAAAACTGCATGGTATTGGTACAATATCAGGCAAGCGGATCAATGGAATAGGATTGAAGACCCAGAAATGAACCAACACACCTATGGTCACGTGGTCTTCGACAAAGGGGCTGAAAGCATCCAGTGGAAAAAAGATAGTCTTTTCAACAAATGGTGCTGGTTCAATTGGAGGTCAGCATGCAGAAGAATGCGCATCGATCCATTCTTATCTCCTTGCACCAAGCACAACTCCAAATGGATCAAGGACCTCCACATAAAACCTGACACACTGAAACTAATTGAAAAAAAAAACTGGGGAAGACCCTGGAGGACATGGGCACAGGGGGAAAGTTCCTGAATAGAACACCAATAGCTTATGCTCTAAGATCAAGAATTGACAAATGGTACCTCATAAAACTACAAAGTTTCTGTAAGGCAAGGGATACCGTCAAAAGGACAAAATGTCAACCAACAGACTGGGAAAGAATCTTCATCAACCCTAAATCCAACAGAGGGCTAATATCTAATATATACAAAGAACTCAAGAAAGTAGAACTCAGAGATCCAAATAACCGCATTAAAAAGTGGGGTACGGAGCTAAACAAAGAATTTTCACATGAAGAACTTCGGAGAGCTGAGAAACACCTTAAGAAATGTTCAACATCATTAATCATTACAGAAATGCAAATCAAAACAACCCTGAGATTTCACCTCATACCAGTCAGAATGGCTAAGGTCAAAAACTCAGGAGACAGCAGGTGTTGGCGAGGATGTGGAGAAAGAGGAACACTCCTCCACTGCTGGTGGGATTGCAAGATGGTGCAACCACTTTGGAAATCAGTCTGGTGGTTCCTCAGAAAACTGGGAATGTCACTTCCTGAGGACCCTGTTATACCACTCCTGGGCATATATCCAGAGGATTCTTCAGCATGCAATAAGGACACATGCTCCACTATGTTCATAGCAGCCCTATTTGTAGTAGCCAGAAGCTGGAAAGAACCTAGATGTCCTTCAACGGAGCAATGGATACAAAAAATGTGGTATATTTACACAATGGAGTACTATTCAGCCATTAGAAACAATGAATTCATGAAATTCTTAGACAAATGGATGGAGCTGGAGAACATCATACTAAGTGAGGTAACCCAATCTCAAAAGATCAATCATGGTATGTACTCACTGATAAATGGATATTAGCCTAGAAACTTTGAATACCCAGGTCATAATCCACAAATTAAATGATGTCCAAAAAGAATGGAGGAGTGGTCCCTGGTTCTGGAAAGACTCAGTGCAAGAGTATAGGGGAATTCCAGAACAGGGAAGTGGGAAGGGGTGGATGGAAGAATAGGGGAACGGAAGAGGGCTTGTGGGACTTGCGGGGAGTGGGGACCCAGAAAAGGGGAAATCATTTGCAATGTAAATAAAAAAATAAAATAAAATAAAATAAAATAAAATAAAGAAAAAAAAAGTTCATCACCACACCCGGCCCTTACTTTTTCTATTCTTCTATTTAAATTATGAAAGAAAAAAATCAATAAAATAATCTCATCATCAATAATTTGAGAAAATAATACTTTGTTATTATTTAATGGTGTGACAATGAAAAGATTAAAACCTTAAAGCAACTGAACAAGACACTAGAAAATGGAAAAAAACAAACTTAACTATAGATATCAATAATTAATATTGAGTAAATATCCATTATACAAAGCCTACTGTAGATTCAATGCTATCATTTAAAACTGCAGTGACATTGCAAACCAATCTAAATGCATTAGGAATTAGAAAAGACCCTGCACAGCAAAAGACTTCTAGGGAAAAGAATACTATTTGACAAATTCCCTTGAATCCTCATACTAGATTTCTTATAGTGATTAGCCATAAGAATGAAATGAGCATGATACAGACTTAAAAATTGATCAAAGTACTCAATGTATCATGCTGGAAGCCATGGAAATAACCCATGTGACCTCATCGTACTGAATTTAGACAAACATCCCAGAAATATACATTAGAAGAAGCACCATATGCCAGTGATAGAGGTGAGAGATCTGACCCCACCCCACCCTATTTTGCTTGGCACTTGTAAGACAGTCTGCCTTCTGATAGCCTAATGTCCACTTCAATTTTTTTGTTGTTGTTTTTATCAAATGGTTGGCAAAGGAAACAACTCTAAAATTCCTCACAGTGATCAAGATTTATATCAGCAACTGGGATACCCTCTCACAACCCCTACCGAACATTCAGACCCCTGCAGCTTTGGCTTGGATGCTCAATCCCCAAATAACATCATTCTGGTTTTACCTGTTGCATGTGAAGCCAGGGACTGGTGGAAGGTAAAGACCAGCTAGCAAAAGTGGGCTACAAGGTGTAAATCTTTAGAACTTATATACTGAACTTATGACTATAGAACTAAGGAATCATTCTAAGACTATTTCCTCTCCCTTCCCCCACCCTTCACTCCTCCTCCCTCTGTCCTACCTTTCCCTATCCCTCCATGTCTCCCTCCTCTGTCCGTCCCCCTCTCCTACTTTGTCTACTTCTCAATCTTCCCTTCCCTCTCCCCTTCTCTCTTTCTTTTCGTCTTCTCCCATTCCTCCCTCTCTCCCTGCTGCTCTTCCTCCCCTATCTCTCTATGTCTCTTTCTCCCTGCCTGTCTCTTTTATATTTTGAGAAAAGGTATTGCCTCATAGTAAAACTGACCTGAAGCATGCTATGCTGCCAAGATTCACTTTGAAGTCATGATTCTTCTTCCAAGTGAACTTCCTCTTGCTGGGAATTCAGCTCTACCCCTCCATAACTGGTTTAAATTTGTTTTTAGACTTTTTTTTTCCAGTTATTTGATTGGGAACAAATCTCTTTTTTAAAGGTTGCCATGTGACCCCTTTCACTTCAAGAGGCAATAAGATATACTAAAGTTGGCCTCCATTTTCCCCTCTCAGGCTTGTCTTTAGTGTAGACTATGTAAATCCTTGCTTTAAGAGACTACATTAGGCTATCTAATTTAGTCACCTGGTCTGAAGACCCCTTGTTTGAAAAACTTCATTTCAAGGGAGTTCTGGAGCAGCAGCGGCAGCAGCAACAGTAGCAGCAGCTGGTCCAGAGGAAGTAGTACCAAGCTGACAGGGTCCAGGCAGACCCTGTGCCCACGACCACTGGCCATCGCTGGCCAGCTGGGCTGCAAGCAACAGAGGATTTACGGCGCCTTTCACCACACAGAAGCCACATCAGAACTCTGCCTCCCACCAGTCAGTTACAAGGCGTCAGTTACAAGGCCTCCATATTGGTTCTCAGACGCCAGAGAAATCAGACAGACTGAGGTACGCAAATACAACCCGAGACCAACATCGCGGGGGTCTAAGCCCAACAGGCGTTGGCCTGCACCCAGGCCCTAGGCTGGTCAGGGGCCACCGGGGTGCAAACCCGGCCAGGAGGTTGTTTGCCCGGTGCGGGCACCACCACCATTCTGCCTTTGGGAAGCCAGAGAGTCCTAGCAGGCAAAACCAAACCAGCTAACAGGCATAGCCCTAGCCCGAGGCTGACATAGCTGGGGTCTCAGACGGTCAGGCCCTGGACTGCCCCCAGGCCCTGGGCTGCTCGGTGGGCCATCTGTGTGCTGACACAGCCAGGAGGTTGTTAGCCCAGCAGACTCTCCCAGCACTCTCAGGGAGCACGCGCATGGTACCATCCTGGCCACCTGACAGACCCAATTAACACTCACAGCTGAGGGGAACTTTGCTCGGACATTGGCCTGCCAGGCTTTTGCCTAGACTCAGGGCCTAAGCAGCTAGGCTAGCCTTGTGTACACCAACCCAGTTGGGAGTTCTGCTGGCAAGCAGAGTGATCAGCATGCAGAAAAGGTCCCCGCAGCATACACCCCTCAGCACTCCCTGAAGGAGCAAACAGGCACCATCTGGTTCACAGTCACAATCTGGGGCAAAACACACTAGGGCTACAAAAGCACCCAAGAGGAGGACAGCATATCAGCAATCTGCCACAGGGGAAACCCTGCCATCCAGTGTTGCAGAAATAGCCCTAGAGCCTCTAAGGAGGCTGAAACACCAGCCAGAGACAAGACCAACTAGCTCCAGAGAACAAGATGGCAAAGGGCAAAGGCAGGAACCCTACTAACAGAAATCTAGGCAATATGGCAGCATCTGAACCAAACTCTCCAACATCAGCAAGTCCTGGTTATGCCAACACACCAGAGAAACAAGATTTGGATTTAAATTCACTGTTCATGATGCTGCTAGAAGAACACAAAAAAGACATGAATGAATCTCTTAAAAAAATACAGGGGAACATGAATAAGCTAGAAACCCGTATAATGGAAACACAAAAATCTCTTAAAGAAATGCAGGAGAATAAGGCCCAGAGCTAGAGAATATCATACTAAGTGAGGTAACCCAGACTCAAAAGGTGAATCATGGTATGCACTCACTAATAAGTGGATATTAACCTAGAAAACTGGAATACCCAAAACATAATCCACACATCAAATGAGGTACAAGAAGAAAGGAGGAGTGGCCCCTGGTTCTGGAAAGACTCAGTGAAACAGTATTCAGCAAAACCAGAACGGGGAAGTGGGAAGGGGTGGGTGGGAGGACAGGGGAAGAGAAGGGGGTTTGCGGGACTTTCGGGGAGTGGGGGGGCTAGAAAAGGGGAAATCATTTGAAATGTAAATAAATTATATCGAATAAAAAAAAAAAAGAGATGGAAGCCAATAAAGAAAAAAAGAAAAAAAAAAAAAAAAACTTAAAGAAATACACGATAACTTGAGTCAACAGGCAGAAGTCATGAAAGAGGAAACACAAAAATCTCTTAAAGAATTACGGGAAAACACAAACAAACAAATGATGGAACTGAGCAAAACCATCCTGGATCTAAAAAAAAAAAGTAGAAACAACTAAGAAATCACAAAGGGAGACAACTTTGGAGATAGAAAACCTTGAGAAGAAATCAGGGGCCATAGATGCTGCTAGAAGAACACAAAAAAGACATGAATGAATAAACAACAGAATACAAGAGATGGAAGAAAGAATCTCAGATGCCGAATATACCATAGAAACCATTGACTCAACTGTCAAAGAAAATGCAAAATGCAAAAGCTTGTATCCCAGAACATCCAGGAAATCCAGGATACAATGAGAAAACCAAACCTAAGGATTATAGGTATAGATGAGAGTGAAGATTTACAAAAGAAAGGGCCAGCAAATATCTTCAACAAAATGATGGAAGAAAACTTTCCCAACTAAAGAGAGAGATGCCCATGAATATACAAGAAGCCTACAGAACTCCAGACTGGACCTGAGCAGAAAAACCTCCTGTCACATAATAATCAAAATCCCAAATGCACTAAACAAAGAAAGAATATTAAAGGCAGTAAGAGAAAAAGGCCAAGTAACATATAAAGGAAGACCTATCAGAATCACACCAGACTTCTCACCAGAGACCATGAAAACTAGAAGATCCTGGGCAGATCTCATGCAGATTCTAAGAGAACACAAATGTCAGCCAAGACTACTATACCCAGAAAAACTCTCAGTCACCATAGATGGAGAAACCAAGATATTCCATGACAAAACCAAATTTACACAATATCTTTCCACAATCCCAGCTCTGCAAAGAATAATAGGAGAAAAACTCCAATACAAGGAGGGAAACTACACCCTGGAAAAAGCAACATAGTTACCTTCCTTCATCAAACCCAAAAGAAGATAACCACTCAAATATAAAAAGAATATCAAAAATGACAGGAAGTAATAATCACTATTCCTTAATATCTCTTAACATCAATTGTCTCAATTCCCCAATAAAAAGACATAGACTAACAGACTGGATAAGGAAACAGGACCCTACAATTTTCTGTATACAGGAGACACACCTCAGTGTCAAAGATAAAAAATACCTTAGAGTAAAAGGCTGGAAGACAATCTTACAAGCCAATGGTCACAGGAAACGAGCAGGAGTAGCCATTCTAATATCAGATAAAATTGACTTTCATCCTAAAGTCATCAAAAGAGACACAGAAGGACACTTCTTGCTGGTCAAAGGAAAAATCCACCAAGAAGAACTTTCAATTCTGAATATGTATGCGCCAAATGCAAGGGCACCCTCATTTGTAAAAGATACTTTACTAAAGCACAATGCACACATTGCACCTAATACAATAATTGTGGGGGACTTCAACACTCCACTTTCCTCAATGGACCGATCGGGAAAACAGAAACTAAACAGGGACACAGTAAAACTAATTGAAGCTTTGGACCAATTGGATTTGACAGATATTTATAGAACATTTCACCCTAAAGCAAAAGAATATACCTTTTTCTCAGCACCTCATGGTTCCTTCTCAAAAAACGACCATATAATTGGTCACAAGACAGACCTCAACAAATATAAGAAGATCAAACTAATCCCATGCCTCTTATCAGATCACTATGGAGTAAGAGTGATTTTCAATAGCAACAAAAACAACAGAAAGCCCACATACACATGGAGGCTGAACAATACTCTACTCAATGACACTTTGGCCAAAGAAGAAACAAGGACAGAAATAAGAGACTTTTTAGAATTTAATGAAAATGAAGGCACAACATACCCAAAACTTTGGGACACAATGAAAGCAGTACTAAGAGGAAAACTCATAGCCCTGAGTGCCTCCAAAAAGAAAATGGAGCGAGCATACACTAGCAGCTTAAGGACACACCTGAAAGCCCTGGAACAAAAAGAAGCTATTTCACCCAGGAGGAGTAGAAGACAGGAAATCATCAAACTCAGGGTTGAAATCAATCAATTGGAAACAAAGAGAACCGTACAAAGAATCAACAAATCCAGGAGCTGGTTCTTTGAGAAAATCAACAAGATAGATAAACCCTTAGCCAGACTGACCAAAGGGCACAGAGAAAGTATCCAAATTAACAAACTTAGAAATGAAAAGGGGGATATAACAACACAAACTGAGGAAATCCAAAAAATCATCAGATGCTGCTACAGGAGCCTATACTCAACACAACTGGAGAATCTGGAGAAAATGGACAATTTCCTTGACAGATACCAAATACCAAAATTAAATCAGGACAAAATAGATCATCTAAACAGTCCCATAATGCCTAATGAAATAGAAGGAATCATAGAAAGTCTTCCAACCAAAAAAAGCCCAGGACCAGATGGTTTCAGTGCAGAATTCTATCAGACCTTCAAAGAAGACTTAACACCAATACTCTTCAAACTATTCCACAAAATAGAAACAGAAGGAACACTACCCAATTCCTTCTATGAAGCCACAATTACACTGACACCAAAACCAGACAAAGATCCAACAAAGAAAGAGAACTTCAGGCCAATTTCCCTTATGAATATCGATGCAAAAATACTCAATAAAATTCTTGCCAACCAAATCCAAGAACACATAAAAACCATCATCCACCATGATCAAGTAGGCTTTATCCCGGGAATGCAGGGTTGGTTCAATATACAGAAATCCATCAATGCAGTCCACTACATAAACAAATTCAAAGAAAAAAACCACATGGTCATTTCATGGGATGCTGAAAAAGCATTTGACAAAATTCAGCATCCTTTCATGCTTAAAGTCTTGGAAAGAACAGGAATTCAAGGCCCATACCTAAACATAGTAAAAGCAATATACAGCAAACCAGTAGCCAGCATCAAACTAAATGGAGAGAAACTTGAAGCAATCCCACTAAAATCAGGGACTAGACAGGGCTGCCCCCTTTCTCCTTATCTTTTCAATATTGTACTTGAGGTTCTAGCTCGGGCAATTCGACAACATAAGGAGGTCAAAGGGATACAAATTGGAAAGGAAGAAGTCAAACTATCATTATTTGCAGATGACATGATAGTCTACCTAAGTGACCCAAAAAACTCCACTAGAGAACTCCTACAGCTGATAAACAACTTCAGCAAAGTGACAGGTTATAAAATCAACTCAAGCAAATCAGTGGCCTTCCTATACTCAAAGGATAAGCAGGTTGAGAAAGAAATTAGGGAAATGACCCCCTTCACAATAGCCACAAACAGTATAAAGTATCTTGGGGTGACTCTTACCAAACATGTGAAAGATCTGTATGACAAGAACTTCAAAACTCTGAAGAATGAAATGGAAGAAGACCTCAAAAAATGGGAAAACCTCCCATGCTCATGGATCGGTAGAATCAATATAGTTAAAATGGCCATTTTGCCAAAAGCAATATACAGATTCAATGTAATACCCATCAAAATCCCAACTCAATTCTTCACAGAGTTAGAAAGAGCAATTATCAAATTCATCTGGAATAACAAAAAACCCAGGATAGCTAAAACTATTCTCAGCAACAAAAGAAATTCTGGGGGAATCAGTATCCCTGACCTCAAGCAATACTACAGAGCAATAGTGTTAAAAACTGCATGGTATTGGTACAGTGTCAGGCAGGTGGATAAATGGAACAGGATTGAAGATCCAGAAATGCATCCACACACCTATGCCCATTTGATCTTCAACAAAGGAGCTGAAAACATCCAATGGAAAAAAGATAGCCTTTTCAACAAATGGTGCTGGGTCAACTGGAGGTCAGCATGTAGAAGAATGCGAATTGATCCATCCTTGTCTCCTTGTACTAAGCTCAAATCCAAATGTATCAAGGACCTCCACATAAAGCCAGACACTCTGAAGCTAATAGAAAAGAAACTGGGGAAGACCCTTGAGGACATCGGTACAGGGAGAAAGTTTCTGAGCAGAACACCAATAGCATATGCTCTAAGATCAAGAATTGACAAATGGGACCTCATAAAATTACAAAGTTTCTGTACGTCAAAGGACAGCATCAAAAGGACAAATCGGCAACCAACAAATTGGGAAAAGATCTTCACCAATCCTACATCAGATAGAGGCCTAATATCCAATATATATAAAGAACTCAAGAAGTTAGACTCCAGAAAACCAAACAACACTATTTAAAAATGGGGTACAGAGTTAAACAAAGAATTCTCACCTGAAGAACTTCGGATGGCAGAGAAGCATCTTAAAAAATGCTCAACTTCATTAGTCATTAGGGAAATGCAAATCCAAACAACCCTGAGATTTCACCTTACACCAGTCAGAATGGCTAAGATTAAAAATTCAGGAGACAGCAGGTGTTGGTGAGGATGTGGAGAAAAAGGAACACTCCTCCACTGCTGGTGGGGTTGCAAATTGGTACAACCACTCTGGAAATCAGTCTGGCGGTTCCTTTGAAAACTGGGCACCTCACTTCCAGAAGATCCTGCTATACCACTCCTGGGCATATACCCAGAGGATTCTCCACCATGTAATAAGGATACATGCTCTACTATGTTCATAGCAGCCCTATTTATAATTGCCAGATGCTGGAAAGAACCCAGGTATCCCTCAACAGAAGAGTGGATGCAAAAAATGTGGTATATCTACACAATGGAGTACTATTCAACCATTAGAAACAATGAATTCATGAAATTCTTAGGCAAATGGATGGAACTAGAGAACATCATACTAAGTGAGGTAACCCAGACTCAAAAGGTGAATCATGGTATGCACTCACTAATAAGTGGATATTAACCTAGAAAATTGGAATACCCAAAACATAATCCACACATCAAATGAGGTACAAGAAGAAAGGAGGAGTAGCCCCTTGTTCTGGAAAGACTCAGTGAAGCAGTATTTGGCAAAACCAGAACAGGGAAGTGGGAAGGGGTGGGTGGGAGGACAGGGGGAGAGAAGGGGGCTTATGGGACTTTCGGGCAATGGGGAGCTAGGAAAGGGGAAATCATTTGAAATGTAAATAAAAAATGTATCGAATAAAAAAAAGAAAAAAAAGAAAAAGAAAAACTTCATTTCATCTACAAAATTTCTTCTCAGAGTACTAAGCTTATTTAACTGATTATGTCAGATAATGTGTATCTCCCAGTGACTGGGACCTTCAGCGGCACATTAGGATTCTATTTACTACCAGGCTTTTTTACTTTGTTTTGTCCACAGTTGTGAGTTTGATGGGGATTTCTCTGTGTTTATACTGCTTGCAGTTCACACAGTATGGTTTTGTGTCTTCTCTCAGTTTGCTCCCCCAGAGCAACTCTTCTCCCCTAACCAGTTCTCTCTTTAGACTCACCTGGACACACATGAAATCAGTGCACATCACTCAGGCTTTGTTGCCTTTGACATTTATCTTTTTCTCTGATACTGTTGAGATAAATGTTATTGGCATGTCCCATGCCCTCATGTTTATGCTTTTACTAAAACCTTTTAGGAAATAAAGTGTGATGTCAGAAGCCAGACAGGCAAAAGCTTTTTAATGTTTTCTTTCTTACTGATTATAATTCTGTTTTTGAAAATTTGAGGGTAAACAGAGCTAATCTGAAGGGATGGGAGTGAAGATAAGGTCCATTGAATTCCATGTGAGTTCTGTGCACTTCAGTCATAAGTTCTATGCACTTCAGAGGTGAGTTCTAGGCACTGCATAGGAAGAACATGCAAAAGTACCCTAATATTTTAAATAGTGAGCTGATGCTTCCAGGATGCACATGCGGAATTGTTCCCTTCAACTTGTATGCAGTCTCCTTTACCTTCCTTCCTCCATCCATGATCCATACCCTTTAAGTTCCCCAAATTGGAGAATGACTTTTTACCCTGATGTCCCAGTGTTCAGATGGATATCACAGCAGGGTTGTGTGAAGATTGCAACCTGAGAGGATTAAGAGTGTCAGGAAAGGCTTCTGCCCCGCAGGCTAATGAGGAAGGAGAGAGAGCCCTCACCTGAGGTAGGTATTCTATGGGAGAGCTGATAGAGCAGGGTTAAGAGAAAGAATTTTCACAAAAAATTTTTAAAATTTTTTGTCTAATCTGAATATATATATAACAAGATGCAACAAGTATTTGTTTAACCAAACCATAGTTTTTTCCCTAGTTGTACAAGTATCTAAACGAATCTACAAGCTTTATGTTTAATATGTAGTGAGCTATGTACAAATCTAAATATCAGATGAATTTGTTTCTAAGTTGGACAAGAATAGCAATCTCATTTTATTGAGTGTTTCTAAATGACCTGTGATGTGGGCGTTAGACTTGATGATCAAATATTACCTCACATTTAATCTTGCCTTCATCCTGTTGCCAATACTCTTGGCAAATGGTAATAGAACAAAGGGATTTCTTGGTCCTTTTCATGTGCTCTAATTAGGTCCCTTAATGCTTCTGCTCTTCTGGTGTTCTGTAGTAAGATAGGAACTCACTGCTTTCATAAGATATTGCCACAGCTAAATACTTTATCAGATATTTTGTAGTAAATTCTGTTCTACAAAGCAGTGCAGTTGTATAATCAGTTTCAACAGTGACTTGTTCTTAGAACTCAAATGCAAGTCACTAGTGCTAATACCATTATTGTAACTCACACAGTTTACCTACCTTTGTCTTACTGTCAGTATATGCGATGCCATTCACACTCACAGCACGCAGCTTCTCAGGAGAAAGCATGGGGTACAAAGCTCTGTGCTTTGGATTCTCTTGTATTTTATTTGCTTATTGTCTTTATTCTCCCATTCCAGAGAATATTGAAGAACCCTGGAAAGTGAGATATGTGGATACGCTTATAAAAGTTGTTTCACGTATGGTAATGTATTTTAAATGGGGAATTGGGGTGCCAAGTTTTGAGTATATTTGAAACTTCTTTTAATTCAAAGTGTTTGAAAGCAATTTCAGATTTTATTTTCTTTGTTCTTTTGTTGTTGGTTGGTTGATCTTTTTTTTTTGTCCTGTCTTTTGTTTTTGTTTTGTTATTTTGTTGTTGGTTGGTTGTGGGGGCTTTTGTTTTCATTTTTGTTTTGCTTTTCATTGTTAATTTTTTTGTTTCTTTGTTTCCTTGTTTTGGCTTTGGTTTTTCAAGACAGGGTTTCAAGACAGGGTAGCCCTGTCTGTCCTGAAACTTATTTATAGACTAGGCTGGCCTCCAACTCAGAGTTCTGTCTCCTGAGTATTTGGATCAAAGGCATGTGCCACTATCACCTGGCTTTCTTTGTGATATGTAAACCAGATATTCTAGACATTTTTTTTAAAAAACTTGCTAACATTCTTAACTGGTTTTCTATAAACAGGGGGACATACATCATTTGCTATAATACTAAACATAGTTACCATATATCAACATTAGAATAAAAAATTAGTATCTCTAAATATTTGGAAATTAAGAAGATTGGATGTGTTTGTTGCTTCCAACAATGCAATAGTCTAATACAGTCTTTGAAAACTTACTGGTTTATATCAATTACATTTAAATTTTTTTCCTGATTTTATTTTATTTTTTATTCGATATATTCTTTAATTACATTTCAAATGATTTCCCCTTTCCTGGCTCCCCACTCCCCAAAAATTGTATAAGCCCTCTTCCCTCCCCCTGTTCCCCCATTCACCCCTTCCCACTTTCCTGTTCTGGTATTGCCCTACACTGCTGCACTGAGCCTTTCCAGAACCAGGAACCACTCCTTCCTTGTTCTTGGTCATCATTTGATATGCGGAATATGTCTTGGGTATTCCAAGTTTCTAGGCTAATATCCGCTTATTAGTGAGTGCATAGCATGAGTGATCTTTTGAGACTGGGTTACCTCACTTAGGATGATATTCTCCAGCTCCATCCATTTGTCTAAGAATTTCATGAATTAATTGTTTCTAATGGCTGAATAGTACTCCATTGTGTATATATACATTTTTTGTATCCATTCCTCTTTTGAGGGACATATTGGTTTTTCTAGCTTCTGGCTATTATAAATAGGGCTGCTATGAACATAGTGGAGCATGTATCCTTATTACATACTGGGGAATCACATGCTTTGGGTATATGCCCAGGAGTGGTATAGCAAAGTCTTCCGGAAGTGTCGTGCCCAGTTTTCTGAGGAGCCGCCAGACCAATTTCCTGAGTTTAATCTTAGCCATTCTGACTGGTGTGAGGTGAAATCTCAGGATTGTTTTGATTTACATTTCCCTAATGACTAATGATGTTGAACATTTTTTTATTGAGCATCTTCTTCATTTACATTGCCAATGGTAAAACCTTTCCCAATTTCTCCTCCCAAAAGCCCCCCTCCCCAACGATTCCCTCCTCCTCCCTCCACCCTGCCTCCATGTATATGCAACTCTACCCAACACAGTCCCACCTCCCCCCCAACCTCCCTAAGAATTTCAACACATGCTCCACTATGTTCATAGCTGCTATGTATTCCTTTTACCTGTTTTTGCTGCCTGATTGCTCTGGCTAGGATTTCAAGTACTATATTGAATAGATAGGGAGAAAGTGGGCAGCCTTGTCTTGTCCCAGATTTTAGTGGGATTGCCTCAAGTTTCTCTCCATTTAGTTTGATGTTGGCTACCGGTTTGTAGCATATTGCTTTCACTATGTTTAGGTATGGGCCTTGTATTCCCAATCTCTGCAAGACTTTTATCATGAAGGGATGCTGAATTTTGTCAAAAGCCTTTTCAGCATCTATTGAAATGACCATGTGGTTTTTTTCCTTTAGTTTGTTTTTGTGGTGAATTACATTGATGGATTTCTGTATGTTGAACCATCCCTGCATCCCTGGGATGAAGCCTACCTGATCGTGGTCAATTATAGTTCTGATGCATTCTTGGATTCAGTTGGCCAGGATTTTGTTCAGTATTTTTGCATCAATGTTCATGAGGGAGATTGGTCTGAAGTTCTCCTTCCTTGTTTGGTCTTTGTTTGGTTTAGGTATAAGTGTGATTGTGGCTTGATAGAATGAGTTGGTTAGTGTTCCTTGAGTTTCTATTTCATAGAAAAGTTTGAAGAATATCAGTATTAACTCTTCTTTGAAGATCTGATAGAATTCCCCGCTAAACCCATCTGGTCCTGGGCTTTTTTGTGAAGGGAGACTATTAATGACGGCTTCTATTTCCTCATGGCTTATGGGAATATTTAGATGGTTTATCTGATACTGTTTTAACATTGGCACCTGGTATGTATCTAGAAAGTTGTCCATTTTATCCAGGTTTTCCAACTTTGTTGAGTATAAACTCTTGTTGTAGGATCTGATGATTTTTTGTATTTCCACAGTTTCTGTTGTTATGTCTCCCTTTTCATTCCTGATTTTATTAATTTGGATACTGTCTCTGTGCCTCCTGGTTAGTCTGGCTAAGGGTTTATCTATCTTGTTGATTTTTTCAAAGAACCAGCTCCTTGTTTTCTTGATTCTTTGTATAGCTCTTTTTGTTTCTGCTTGGTTGATTTTGGATCTAAGTCTGATTATTTCCTGCCATCTACTCCTCTGGGGTTACTGGCTTCCTTTTGTTCTAGGGCCTTCAAGTGCACTGTCAAGCTGTTGGTGTAAGTTCTCTCCATTCTCTATTTGGAGGCACACAGAGCTGTGTGTTTTCCTCTTAACACTGCTTTCATTGTGTCCCATAAATTTTGGTATGATGTGTCTTCATTTTCATTGAATTCTAAAAAGTATTTAATCTCTTTCTTTATTTCTTCCTTGACCAAGCTATCATTGAGAAGAGCATTGTTCAAAGACCATGTGTATGTGTCTTTTCCATTGCTTTTATTTGAGCTTAAGACCAGCCTTAGGCCGTGGTGATCTGATAAGATACATGGAATAATTTTAATATTTTTATATCTGTTGAGGCCAATTATGTGGTCAATTTTGGAGAAGGTATCATGAGGTACTGTGAAGAAGGTATATTTTCTTGCTTTAGGGTGGAATGTTCTATAAATATCTGTTAGATCCAGTTGGTCCATAACTTCAGTTAGTTTCACTGTATCTCTGTTTAGTTTTTTGTTCCATGACTTGTCCATTTTTGACCGTGGGGTATTGAAGTCTCCCACTATTATTGTGTGGGGTGCAATGTGTGCTTTGAGCTTTAGTAAAGTTTCTTTTATGAATGTGAGTTCCCTTATGTTAGGAGCATAGATGTTCAGAATTGAGAGTCCCTCTTGGTAGACTTTCCTTTGACCAGAATGAAGTGTCCCTCTTTATCTTTTTTGGCAATTTTTGATTGAAAGTTGATTTTATATGATATAAGAATGACCACTCCAGCTTGTTTCTTGGGACCATTGCTTGGAAAATTGTTTTCCATCCTTTAACTCTTAAATAGTGCCTGTCTTTGTCACTGAGGTGGGTTTCTTGTATGCAGCAAAACGTTGGGTCCTGTTTACGTATCCAGTCCATTAGTCTATTTCTCTTTATAGGGGAGTTGAGACCATTGATATTAAGAGATATTAAGGAAAAGTGATTGTTGCTTACTGTTATCTTCTTAGTTAAAGTTGACATTCTGGTTGTGTAGCTATCTTCTATTGGGTTTGATGAAAGATTACCTTATTGGTTTTTCTACAGTGTGGTTTGCTGTCTTGTGTTGGTATTTTCCACCCATTATCCTTTACAGAGCTGGATTTGTGGAAAGATACAGTGTAAATTTGCTTTTGTCGTGGAATGTCTTGTTTTCACCATCTATGGTAATTGAAAGTTTTCCTGAGTATAGTAGTCTGGGCTGACATTTATGTTCTCTTAGAGTCTGTATCATATCTGCCCAGGCTCTTCTGGCTTTCATAGTCTCTGGTGAGAAGTCTGGTATAATTCTGATAGGTCTGCCTTTATATGTTACTTGACCTTTCTCTTTCACTGCCTTCAATATTCTTTCTTTGTTTAGTGCATTTGGTGTTTTGATTATTATGTGACAGGAGGAGTTTCTGCTCTGGTCCAATCTGTTTGGAGTTCTGTAGGCTTCTTGTATGTTCATGGGCATCTCTTTCTTTAGGTTAGGGAAGTTTTCTTCTATAATTTTGTTGAAGATATTTATTGGGCCTTTAAGATGTAAATACTTGCTTTCTTCTATTCCTATAATCCTTAGGTTTGGTGTTTTCATTGTGTCCTGGAGTTCTTGGATGTTTTGGGTTACAAGCTTTTTGCATTTTGCATTTTCTTTGACAGTTGAGTCAATGATTTCTATAGAATCTTCAGCATCCGAGATTCTTTCTTCTATCTCTTGTATTCTGTTGTTGATGCTTGCATCTATGACTCCTGAATTCTTCCGGAGGTTTTCTATTTTCAGAGATGTCTCACTTCGTGATTTCTTTTTTTGACTCTATTTCCAGATTAGATCCTGGATATTTTTGTTCAGCTCCTTCACTTGTTTGTTTGTTTTTTCCTGAAATTCTTTAAGGAATTTTTGTGTTACATCTTTAAAGGCTTCTACCTGTTGATCCATGTTCTCCTGTGTTTCTTTTAGGGATTTTTGTGTTACCTCTTTATGAGTTTCTGCATGTTGACCCATGTTCTCCCATAATTCCTTATGGGATTTGTGTATTGCCTCTTTAAGGGCTTCAACCTGTTGACCCAGATTCTCTCGTATTTCTTTAAGAGCTTTTTGTGTTTCCTCTTTAAGGCCTTCTACCTTTTGATCAATATTCTCATGTCTTTTCTTTAAGGGATTTTTGTGCTTCTGCCTGTTGACCCATGTTCTCTTGTATTTCTTTAAGGGATTTATTTATGTCCTTCTTGAAGTCCTCCATCAGCGATATGAGATGTTATTTCAAATCTGGTTCCTGCTTTTCTGATGTTTTGGGGTATACAGGATTTGCTGTTGTGGGAGAGGTGGGATCTGATGGTGCCGTGTTGCCTTGGTTTCTGGTGGTAATAATCTTGCATTTGCCTTTGGCCATCTCGTTATTTCTGGTGTTAGTTGGTCTTGCTGACACTATCTTCTCTATCCTGCGGGTCTGTGTTTCTGTGCTCCTAGGATTATCTTTCTTTCCAATGCCCCTGCTCCTGTTGGTTCTCTAGGGGGCCTCAGGAAGCAGTGTCCTCTCCGTGCCAGATGTGGTGCAGGGCTCCCACATCCAATACCCTGCTCCTGTCAGTACTCTAGAGAGCCTCAGGAAGTGATGTCCTCTCTGTACCAGATGTGGAGCAGGTCTCCCATTCCCGAAGGCAAGGGGTGGCAACAGGGGAGGAAAGAGGGGTAGCAGGGGCAGAAGGGGATAGACGAACTAATACCCTGCTCCTGTAGGCTCTCTAGAGGGCCTCAGGAAGCAGTGTCCTCTCCTTGCCAGATGTGGTGCAGGGCTCCCACATCCAATGGCAAGGGAAGGTGATGGGGGAGGAGCATGTTTAAATTTTTGATGTATTTAATTATTTTTTGTTCCTGTGATTTTGTGTTTTAAACTACTTCTCAAGATTTCTCCTCAAAGAATCTATGTATATTCTTTGTATTACTTTACTGAGGCTTCCAAATAAATTTTGATTAGAGTATATTTGTCAATATTAACTATGTGAATAATTTTCCTTAGGATGACAATGATGATGATGATGATAACATCATTCTAAGTTAGTACAACTAATATATTTACACTTAGATGAAATATGTATTAACGACATGCAGAAGAGATAGTGGCATTTATTTTGTTTCCTCAAATCACTTTACTACATTTATTTGTGGACGATACTTGGCTCTTCTATTTGGGTTTTTAATAGCCTGTTGTAATATCCCATCTTCAGAATCTTTTGGAAAGCTGTACTGTGTTCTCATGAGCAGAACAGATTTATGTTATTTTATTTTCTTATTCCTTATATTTCAAAGTTAAATAATGGCACATGTAGATGCATAAATGATTTTACTTAAATATGCATATGTATGGACAAACTCAGTTATTTAAATATTCATAGTGGTTGACAAATTTCCACTTGCAGTACAATTGATAGTTGTTATTATCACTGCATTACAGCAGCTCTTATCATTCCCAGAAGAAGTTAATTTTGAAATATATTTCATGAAATAAAAATTTGAAGATTTGATAAACTAGTGTGGAAAATTGAGTATTTGATGATAATTCAGTCAAATTATACACAGTATAAGATAGTCAAAAGCAAATAAACTTAAACCCACTTATACTTTAAATAGTCTATTTAATTTCTCTTGTTTCTTTTTTCTCAAGATTAAAATGAATTCTACATTGTATCAATGACATTAGGAGAATAGAAAGGTGTATGTTACCAAAACTCACTCAATAATTTCTAAGTGGCATCAGGTATGGTCAGGATGGTATGGCCATAGTTTCAATGTCTAGAGTCTTACTCAATAACATATGGAGAGGACCAACATTAATCCCATGATTAGAGCTAAGATAAATATGGAAGTTAACTGTATAATGACATCTTTATTTAATTAAGACTATATCATTAACTGTATCACTGAAAATATTTTATATGTAAGGATTGAGCTCAAATTTATTGTGCTACTACTGTACTTTGTCTTAATTTAATTTTCATAAAACATGTAAATTCTTCAATTTCACTTTGAAAAAGTGTCTGTTACTCCAATTTTATACATGAATATAAGAAGTCAGTTTATTAAATTAGTTGATAATTTGAGTTTAGTCTTTTTTAAAGTATTTTATATTCGCATACATTAAAAGCCAATCATATTTTAATTGAAAATGTATAAACTATATTCTGATCATGGATCCCCTCCCTCATCTCATCCCAGACACTATTCGTCTCTCAGCTCATTCCTCTCATTCTATTGAAAACAGGAAAACCAAAGCGAAGCAAAATGCCAAAGAAACAGAAAAGCACAAGACACACACACACACACACACACCACTATAAAACACAAAATTGAAAAGCCATAAATTACAAGGAAAAGACCAGTAAGTTTATTTTTAAATGCCAAAAAAAATCAGTATTAGTCAAGAAGCTACAAAGCACTATACATTTCATTTTGTGTTGGCCGTATGCAGCTAAACATGGGGCCTATCCTTAAGTGTGGTTTATATACCCAGTGAGACGCCATTGGAGATAACTAAATTTTGCATTGCAAGTGTTGATTGGTTGGAGATAGATTCTTGCTTAACTATAGGGGCTTATGTTCACTTCTCCCTCTAAGAACTGGGACCCCATTTGGCTTGAACGTGGGCAGGCGTTGTTTGTGCTGCCTTAGTCTCTATGAGTTCCTGTGTATGTCAGTCCTGTTGTGTGTGTGTTGTGTATTGTGTGTTTCCTTGGTCTCACCACTTTCCTCTGGCTCTTAGAATCTTTCCACCTCCTCTTTCACATAGCCTGAGAGGAGGGATTTGATGAGGATATCCCATTCAGGAGTATTTTAAAGTCTCTCACTTTCTACTCATTGTCCAATTGTGGGTCTCTCTTTATTGTTCCCATATATCACAGGAGAAAGCTTCTCTGGTGATGGCTGATCAAGACACTGATCTATATGTATAAAAGAATTGTATTAGGAGTCATTTATTATATTTTAGCAATACAATAGTGTTCAGTTTTCCCCTAAGCATATGACCTATCCAATCTCAGGATTTTAGCCACCCGACCAAAGTCAGGCATGGCTTCTGTCTCATAGAGTGGGCCTTAAATCCAATCAGTCATTGGTTTCTCCCTCAATCTTTGTACAACTATTGCACAAGGGTATAATTCAGACACGTTCCCATGGTAAATCACAGGGTTTGTGGCTGGATTGTTCTTTATCTTTCTCACCCAGTAGTGTGCAGAGTACCTTCCAGTACCATAGACAATGGTCAGTAAGGGAGAAGGCTCTAGGAACCTCTCAGCTTCTCTGTGTTGAATAAGATATGTAGATCTTATCTTCTTACCATCCGTTTGTGGCACGCAACCATTAGTCTTAATAATAACTTGAATTATTGAAAGATTTTTCTTGGGCCCATTTGACTGTTTAATTATATGGCAACCCATTTCTGGCACTAGAATTTTCATTTGCTTATAAAAGATATCTAGTTTGGGCATTGTCTACTCTGCTCTTTGGCAACTCCATCTAGAATTTTTTCACATAAATGTAACTTTAAGAAGCTTCTACAATATTAGCTTTCCATGTGACCCTAAAATGGCCCTTAGTATTGGATGTTTCTCCTACTAGTGTCACTTAACTCATTTTCCCCTTCCTTGCCATTTAATCCTCCTATTCCAATCTCTCCACTTTTGCTCCATAACAGTGAAATCTATTGCCTCTCCCTTGAGATGCCCACTACTTTTACATAGTGCCTTACTCTATGCCTAATCTCTATGATTATATAGGTTTTGTGTGCCTATTGAAAGCTTAAAAGTTAAAATCTACATATGAGAGAATACGTACACTATTTGGATTATCTCACTGGGTATGATCATTTTTCTAGCTTCATCAATTTACCTGAAAATTTTATGATTTCCACTTTATAACTAAATGGTGTTATATGTATAAAATCACACAGTTTTCCTTATCTATTCATCTGCTGATTAACTTCTGGACTGTTTTCCAATTTCTGGTTGTTATAAAGAGATAATTAGTAAAATGAACTGACCAAGTGGCTCTGTAGAAGGATGTCAAGTCCTTCAGGTATATGCCAAGAGTGATATAGCTGGATCTTGAGGCAGATAGATCTTGTGCTTCCTGAGGAACCACCACACTGATATCCAGAGTGATATTCATGTTCAAACTGTCCTGATGAATCTCCTTCTTTCCCCATATCCTCAATATGACAGCATGAGCTATCATTTGTTTATTGACTTTAGCCATTCTGACTGGTGGAAGATGAACTCTCAAAGTAGTGTTGATATTCATTTCCTTGAGGACTTAGCATAGGAACATGTCTCTAGGTGTTTCTTCTCAGCCATTTGGGTTTCATTTTTTGAGAACTCTCATTTTAGTTCTATACCCCATTTTTAAGTTGGTTATTTTCTTAATGTCCAGATGTTTTTGTTATTCATATAGTTTTGATATTAGTCTTCTGTTGGATGCATATTTGGTAAGGATCTTTATTCAGTCTGTATCCTACTATTCTGTCCAAATGATATTGTCCTTTGCTATATAGAACCCTTTCAGTTTCATGTGGTCCCATTTATTAATTGTTGTTCTTAGTGCCTGTGCTAATGGTGTCTCACTCAGAATGATTCTTCTTGTACCTATAAGATCAAAATGGTTCTGCACTTTTTCTTCTATCAGATTCAGGGTATCTGGCATTATACAGTGATCCTTGATCCATTTGCATTTGAGTGTTATGCAGAGTGAAATACATGAATTTATTTGCATTCTTCTACATGCAATAAAATATTTTGACGACCACTGAATGTTGAAGATGTTATCTTTCTTCCAGTATGTATTTCTGTCTTCTTTGTCAGAAATCAGATGTCTATAGATATGCAGATTTATGTCTGGGCCTTCAATTTGATTCCATTGATCTGTGCATCTGTTTTTATGCCAATACCGTGCTGATTTTATTACTATAGTTCTGTAGTACATTTTGAGACTAGAAGTGGTGATAGATCCATCAGTCCTTTTTTTTTATTTAGAATTGTTTTAGCTATCATGTCTATTTTGTGTTTTCATATGAAGCTGAAAATTATTATTGCAATTTCTCCAAAGTACTGTGTTTGAATTTTGATGTGCATTACAGTGAATCTGTATATTGCTTTTGGTGAGTTTGTCATTTTAACCGCATTAATCCCTTTGATCCAAGAGCAGGGGAGATTTTTTCCATTTTCTTATATCTTATTCAATATTTTTCTCCACTGTCTTAAAGATTTTATCATACAAGTTTCTTTAGCTTGGGTAGAGTTACTCCAAGATATTTTAATCATTTGAGGCTATTGTGAAAGTTATTATTTCCCTAGTTTCTTTCTTCAAACTGCCATTTTTATATAGGAAGACTATAGATTTTTGTGAATGTTTTGTATCCTCTTACTTTGATGAAACTGTTTATCTACTGTAAATGTTCTCTGGTGGTAGGGTTTTCATGTGTGTGTGTGTGTGTGTGTGTGTGTGTGTATGTGTATGTGTGTGTGTGTGTGTGTGTGTGTGTGTGTGTGTGTGTGTATAAATTTTAAGAAGTTTCTACTGCACTGATTTCTGCATCACATACCAAATGCCTGCCCATTCCGATTGTCTCTTGGAAATCTCTACCTCACCTAATCCCCCTCTTTTCATTGCCACCTGCCCTTAATCCACCTGCAAAGTCTATTCTATTTCCCCTTTCCAGGGGACTCATGTGTCCTCCCTCAAGCTCTTCTTGTTGCTTAGCCTCACTGGTTCTCTGGGTTGCTTATCCTTTGTTTAAGAGCTAATAACCATTTATAATTTGTTCATGCCATGTTTGTCTGTCTGGGTCTGGGTTAGCTCATTCAGAATGATTTTCTCAAATTCAATCCATTCGTCTGCAGTTTTCCTAATGCCATTGTTTCTAACGACTGAATTATACAACTCAGTTGTATAAATGTACCACTTTTTTCTTTTTTACAAATCCCTTTACAAAAAGTATCTTTTTTATTATGATATTCTGCAATAGTTTGACATACTTAAAAAAAAAGATAAAAAGGTATTACGAACTTTGAAGTTTTCTCACATTGTTCATTAAAGATGTTAGTTACTTCTACAATGGAAACACTCTCCAATCTATTAAGAGTTTAATGTACAGATGCACCATTTATGATATTATATCCCAACAACCCCATTAAAATTGAAAGCATTTTAAGTTAAAAGAGCATTTACACACTTAACCTATAGAAATAACACCCTGGCTTCACAAGACTGTGCATTTGAGAGTATCTGCAGTTGGCTGTACTGAGTAATGAGCAGATTGGGAACTGCAGAAACTGTAGTTTGATGTTTGCTTTCTGCTGAATACCAGCAGAAACGCTATCCTGTCCCCCCTCCCCCTGCTCACTAAGCTACCCACTCTTGCTTCCCTGTCCTGGCAATCTCCTACACTGGGGCAACAGCCTTCACAGGACCAAAGGCCTCATACTCATTGATGAATATGGCCTACAAGTCCATCTTCTGCTACATATAAAACTGGAGCCATGGGTCCCTCCATTTGTACTCTGGTTGGTGGTTTAGTCCCTGGAAGCTCGTGGTGTACTGACTGGTTCATATTGTTGCTCCTCCTATGGAGCTGCAAACCCCTTCACATCCTTGAGTCCTTTCTCTAGCTCCTCCATTGGGGACCCTGTGCTCAGTCCAATGATTGGCTGGGAGCATCCATCTCTGCATTTGTCAGGCAATAGCAAGACCTCTCAGGAGACAGGTATATCAGGCTCCTGTGAGCAAGCACTTCTTGTCATTCACAATAATATCTGGATTTGGTAACTGCAAATAGGATGGATCTCTAGGTGGGGCCCTCTCTGGATGGCCTTTCCTTCAGCCTCTACTCCACACATTGTCTCTGTATCTCCTCCCATGGATATTTTGTTCCCCCTTCTAAGAAGAACTAAAGCATCCACACTTTGGTATTCCTTCTTCTTGAGCTTCATGTGGTCTGTGAATTATATATTGGGTATTCCAAGCTTCTGGGCTAATATCCACTTATCAGTGAGTACATGCTATATGTGTTCTTTTGTGATTGGGTTACCTCACTAAGGATGATATTTTCTAACTCCATCCATTTGCCTAAGAATTTCATGAAGTCATTGTTTTTAATAGCTGAGTAGTACTCCATTGTCTGAATGTACCACATTTTCCATATCCATTCCTCCATTGAAGGACGGCTGGTTTCTTTCCAGCTTCTGGCTATTATAAATAAGCTGCTATGACCATAGTGAAGCATGTGTCCTTATTACATATTGGAGCATCTTCTGGGTATGTAGAAGGAGTGGTATATCTGGGTCTTCAGGTAGAACTATGTCCAATTTTCTTAGGAACCACCAAACTGATTTCCAGAGTGCAATCTTGCAATATCACCAGCAATGGAGGAGAGTTACTCTTTCTCCACATCCTTGCCAGCATCTGCTGTCACCTGAGTTATTGATCTTAGCCATTCTGACTGATGTGAGGTAGAATCTCAAGGTTGTTTTAGTTTGCATTTCCCTGATGATTAAGGATACTGAACATGTTTGCTTTATCCATTCTTCAATTGTGGGATCTCTAGTTTGTTTCCAGTCTCTGACTATTATGAATAAAGCAACTATGAATATAGTTGAGAAAGTGTCCTTGTGTTAGGATAGAGCATGCTTTGGGTATATACCCAGGAGTGGTATAGTTGGGTTCTTGAAGTAGGCTGATTGCCAATTTTCTGAGGGAACTCCATATTGCTGTCCATTGTGGCCATAAAAGTTTGCTCTTCTTCCAACAATGGAAGAATATTCCCCTTTCTTCACATCCTCACCAGCATAACCTGTCATTTATGGTTTTGCTCTTAGCTTATGGCAGATGTATAATGGACTCTAAGTCATTTTGATTTCCTTTTCCCTGATGGATAATGATTTTGAACATTTTTTAAGTGTTTCTCAGTCATTTGAATTTTTCTGTTAATTATTGATTTAGATTTATACCCATTTTAATTGAGTTATTTGGTCTGTTGATGTCTAGTTTCTTGAATTCTGCATAGATTCTGTATATTAGCCCTCTGTCAGATGCAGAATTGGTAAAAATCTTTTCTCATTTTGTAGACTGCTATATTTTTTCTATTGATGGTGTTGTTTGCCTTACAGAGCTTTTCAGTTTCATGATATCCCATTTATTGTTTGTTGTTCTTAATGCTTGAGCTATCAATGTTCTATTCAGGTAGCTGTCTTCTGTGCCAGTAAATTCAAGGCAATTCCCTATATTCTATTAAATCAGGTACAGTGTATTTGACTTTATGTTGGGGTCTTTGATCCCCTTGCACTTGAATTTCATGCATGTGACAAATATGCATCTATTTGCATTCTTCTACATGCAGCCATCCAGACACCATTCGCTGAAGATGCTTTCTTTTTTCATTGTGTATTATCAAATATCAGGTGTCTATAGGCATGTTGATTTACATCTGGGTATTCAATTTGATTCAATTGATAAATCTGTTTGTTTTTATGCCAATTACATGTGAGTTTTATTATTATAGCTCTGGTATATTTTAAAATTGGGGATGGTGATAGCTCCAGATGCTCTTTTATTGTAGAGGATTGTTTTAGCTATCATGAGGATTTTTGTTGTTATTGTTTTTCCATATGAAATTGAATATTGATCTTTCAAAGTCTATAAAGAATTAAGTGGAGATTTTGATGGAGATTCCATTAAATCTGTAGACTGTCTTTTGGTAGGATGGTCATTTTTATCACATTAATTCTATCAATCCTTGAACACAGGTATTTTTTTTAATCTGATATCTACTTCGAAGACTTAAAGTTTTTTGTCAGTTGAGTCTTTTACTTGCTCTGCTAGGGTTACCCCAAAATATTTTATATTGTTTGTGGATATTATGAAGGGTGTCATTTCCCTGAATTCTTCCTCAGTCTGTTTGTCATTTGGATGTAGGAGGACTACTGACTTTTAGTTTTTATTTATTTTTTTAGTTAATTTTGTATCCAGCTACATTGATGAAGATGTTTGTCACCTGCAGGAGTTCCCTGGTAGAATGTTTAGGAGTACTTATGTACACTATGATGTGATCTGTAAATAGTGATATTTTGTCTTTTTCCTTTCCAGTTTATAGCCCCTTGATTTTTTTCCAGTTCTTTGGTTGCGCTAGTTAGAACTTCAAGTACTACATTGAGTAGATATGTAGACAGTGGACAGCCTTTTCTTGTTCCAGCTTTCAGTAGAATTTCTTTCCGTTTCTCTTCATTTAATTTTTGTTGACTATAGGTGTGTTGTAAATTGCCGTATATTCTTAATCTTGAATATCATCTTGAAGGGGTGTTGAATTTTGTCCAAGACTTTTTTTGGCATCTAATGAGATGTTCATGTATTTTGTTTTATTTTTAATTCAGTTTTTATGATGAATTACCCACTGATTTTCTGATATTGAACTAACTCTTCATCTCTGGGATGAAGTCTATTTGATCACGGTAGATGATCTTTTTGAAATAATATTGAATTCAGTTTTTGAGTATTTTCCTTCTATGTTCATAAGGGAAATTGGTATATAATTCTTTCCTTTGTTGAATCTTTGTGTGGTTTAAGTATGACTATGGCTTCATAGAATAAATTTGTCAATCTTCCTTCTGTTTCTATTTTGTGAAATAATTTGAGGAATGTTGGTCTTAGCTCTTCAATAAAATCTGATAGAATTCTGTGATAAAACTCTCTGGCCCTGGGCTTTTCTTAATAGATGTTTTTATACCTAAGCATATTTTATATGTACATATTTGTTTTTAAGTTGAGTGTTTTATACTATTTAAAAACTCTTCAATATGAAAAAAACAGAAATTCTGAAACCATCTACCGTGCTTGTCACTTCTTAAACATAGTTCTTTATACAACTATCATTTTGCTTTTGTACTTACTACATTACTCTAGAATTTAGCATTTTATAAACTTTTTTTAGATCTATAATATATCAGCTGCTTATATAAAGAAAATGATATGTACCACTAACCTATATAAATGGGATTACCCATTGTTCTTCCAGTTTCTGTGTAACATTGGTCAGCCATGGGAGTTTCTGGAATCAGTATACCATCAATATAGACGGATATATCTTTATGACTTTAGTATCATGAGACAGGCAGAATATCTGCTCTGGAATATTTAGTCACATAAAAATATACAATGATTTAACTGATTTGTTTGTTTGACAGTTTTATTCATTTACCTGATTTATTTCCCTCTTTTATCCCTTCATGAGCCTACTGGAATCCATTTTTCTAAACACATTTTCCTCCTACTTTTATATTTTCAATTTTTGTGCAATCTAACAGGCTTAATTAGAGTTTCTTGATGAGAATTTCAGGGAGATTATTTACTAGAGCAAAGGTAAATGACTAACAGATATTAAAGAAAATTATACCTCTTTCCTCAATAACCAATAACTGCCAGTATGTCTTCAGGGAGGAATAGGATTTTGCTCATCCCCCATCATATGACTTATTCATGAACTCAATCTTGTGCTGGTCAAATGAAGATGAACATATTGAGATATTTATGCTACCAAAATACAGTTAGAAAATAAAATCAGTCCTCTAGATTATTATCACATTATTTTTTATCATTACATATGTATATTTCTTGTTATAAAAATAAAATGAATAACAGTTAAAATTTTTGTCATGCTTTTATAGGCCACATTATTTGAAAACATAGGTCTCATGAAATATGAAAAAATATTTTCAACTGCGACAGCATTTTACATTACACAAGCAGTTTCAGATGAAAACATTACAGTGATTGACACAGACTTCAGTAACATCCCTGTTCGTTTGTACTTGCCAAAGAAGAAACTTGAAAGAAAGCGACCAGCTGTGATTTACATCCATGGTGGTGTATTTGTCGCAGGAAGTTGCAGTAAGTGTATTTCTGATGTATGTGTTGTTCATATATTTATATTCAAATAAGTGCTGTGTATTGACAGAGTTTTGTCAACATAATATTGATTTGGTTAATGTGTACTATTTAGCAGATATACATTGGAAAGTATGGGTCATGACTCACACATATTTCTTTATTTACAGCTTAGTAACTAAAACAATCTTGTAGAAATAAGATTGTTTCATTTGGAAAATGTTACTTCTAAATAAACTTATAGATAGCCTAGACTTGGAAGTGTAAATGATAAACTTGGAATTCAGACTAAAATAACCTAATCACATAAATTATATGAAACACTAACATGAACTAGATTCTTTAGTTATCGTATCTGAAATATAACTGCTATACTTCAGTCCACATTTGTTCAAGTAGAAGATCATGATATAACAACAACATTTGAGGCTTAGAAATCAAAGCATAACTTGGTATTAAAATGATAAAAGTGAAATAAATCTGAGTAATCAGTTCCTGGCTTAAACCTCGTATTCTTGTCCAGAGGTGAATGTAGTTGCTACAGTACACACACATACACACACACACACACACACACACACACAGACACACACACACACACACACACACACCGAGAGGGGGGGAGGAGACAGACAGACAGACAGATAAAGACAGAGACAGACATAAGAACTGAGGGGGATAGATAGAATTTTAGACTTGACTTATAGATTTACTACACAAAAAAGCATTAGGATGTTGTACTGTGTGCTTAACAGTTGTGGCAACCAAGTAATAGCACTCCTGTCCTCAATGAACCTGTACCTTAATCATAATATCTAGTATTTTCTCTTCATCAAAAGTGCCACTTTGGAAGCTGGTCAGCTAACTGAGTGAGCATGTTTCAGAAAGGTATTTCAGATACTTCTGCTGAGTAGGTACCTTTTCATATAGGTATTATCATCATGTTTTAGTGACCAAAGAAAAAAAATCAGATTCTAAAATGTTTTCAAAGTTCAACAGAAGGAAGAGAAAGCAATAAGCCTATAAGCAGAAACCAGGGCTGAGCAGCCTATGCAAGCTTTCCATGTTGCTGGAAAATGCCACCTGTCAGAAGCGGTTAGGCCCTCTGTTTTGCTCCAGGGACCTTTCTAAATTGTCACCCCATTTCCAACTTTCCCCGCTCTTCTGGAATATAAGTGCATGTCTGGTATCTCCCAAGCCACATCTCTCCTTACCGGTCTGCACTGTCTGAAACTTACTGGCATCTTATTGATCCCTTCTTCATTACTTTCTACTTAGATCCTGGAATAAGAGATGTTCCTCTTTTGGTCAAGATGAGTCTCTACTTTCCTAGGAATTATATTTCCTCCCAAATCCTCACCTGTTTTCTTTCTTTTACCTGCAATTGTAACCCCTTTGTTGATTCCTAAGTATGCCCTGTCTTTTCTGCCTTGACCTCTGTCAGCCCCTGGTTGTTCTTTCTAATTATTATATTATCACTCTTTATATTCTGCGACTTGTTGCCATGGTTGTCTCTTTCTTGGCTATTGATTCTTTCTTAGAGAAGCATAACCTAAGACAAAACATCGCTCTTTGCTGCACTGTTAGCTTATATAAAAGTCATTTCTGTGTCCTTCATTTTTCCTCCTGTACTTTATCACTTCTTCTGCAACTGCAACATTAAAACAATAAAAGCTAAAACCATGCTGAAATAAGGTCATCACTTGTACTTTACCAATATTAATATTCCCCACATTCTAGTATTTTATTCTCCAGTTGCTGTTTCCACATTTTCCTACACTTTATTTATTTCTATTCTAGTGCCCATGCTCATTCTGTTGATTTGGGCTGTTTCCCATCTCTAACATTGTTGCTGGACTTAAGTTCAATCAACTCAGCTGTAGACTGTTGTGCATACCTGGTTATTAGTGTATCATCTGAATTCCTGAACAGATACCATCATATTACTTTCTCAGTGTGTAAACAGAGAAATAAATACATCTCCCAAGAACATAAGAAATGCAAATATCCATCAATAGTGCTCACTGTGCTCTATGTTACAGTCTCTTAGCTCCTACACTTTATAACATGTTCTGGGCTCAGAATTCTGAGCACCTTTTTGCTCCTGTCCATACTTGGTAGCTTAACATTTATATTGCACCCTGATCTTCATTCCTTAATTCAAATGGCTCATCACCATTAATTCATTTATAGAGCTTTCTTTCTCACCTTCCATAACTTGAAAATACAACTACATGAACTATTCGTAAACAATGGAGATATATTGAACACCTAGCAAAAAATATTGGGTTGAATATTGAAATATAGCTCTTTCATTCCTAATTTTATAATTTTTCCACTTTCTGCCTCTACTCTAAGTTTACATTTCAACTATACCTGGTTACATATATTTCTCTGAACTTTGAAAATTCTCATAAACATTCATTTTTCACTAAAATATTTTAATTTTTCTCTAATCTGTTTCCTCATGGCTATTATGTTTTTATGTCTAACATAATGTATAGCAATTTATACATTTTTTAGGTGAATCAGTATATTTTGCTGTCTAAAAGTAACATTGACATTCCTACCTGTGAAGCATTTTCCTTTGCTCTCCTTTATAATTCTTTTAAGTTAATTATAATTTTATTTCATCCACAGCTAACTTTTTAAGGACTACAAATGTAAAAACATGATATTACTTGATTTTATAGAAATTAAATTACTTTTCTATACAGAAAGTTAATATGATGTTTACTTCTAAGTTTATTAAATATGTGTGACATTATGTAAAAATGTAAGCCTTTGGCAAAGGAAAAAATTCATTTGTTTAATTACAGTAGAAATGCATCTTGCCTTAAGTAAACTGATCTCCCTTCATTGAAAAATTCCTTTAAAACATAACTATGGTAAATATCTTCCTTTGTGAAAATTATAACACTAGCTACAATGTTATTTTTCAACTTAATTCCATATTTCCCAATTCTTCTAGCAAGGGTTTTATGGAACATGGTGGTAATGAGTGGCAGGCCTCTTACTTTTTTGGTTCCTAATTCTAACAGAGTATTTTTCTATGTTAACAACAAAAGTTATTAACTTTTTTGTTGTTGTTGTTAACTTAAAAGGGGATTATAGTGTTCCATCAGTTAACCACAACCCACATTTCTATCACATTCATAGGTATTTGCGTTTCCATTGCTTTTCTATTTACAGTGTACCAATTCATATTTATTTCATTTGTTTCAGAGATGAAAGCTCATGACAACCTAAACAGACTCACGTCGAACAAACTTGGTGCTGTTGTTGTAGGAATTGAGTAAGAAGAAGAATATTTTTACCACATCCTGGGCCCTCACAACATAAGCTTGACTTTTTCAAAGTTTGTCACCTAGTTATCAAATAGCTATATCCTGTGGGGATTTGTTATATCATTTTCCCTAGAATTTTAATAGCAACATATCCTCAAAGGCATTAGTAGCGGCTGTGATTTTTGCCATTGTAGATACAAGTATAAAGCCAGAGGAATAAACATCTTTATTATCACAGCTATGACATCTCTAGAAGTATGAATTCCAGGTTTCACAAGTAGCTAATTTTATCTGCAGGTAACTTACTTAAAAAATTTACTCATTATATTCTTGGGATGTTGAGTTTTATTTGACCTGGCTTTAAAATAGTACAAGGTCACTGTGGTTCTTAGTTTGCATGATTTTAGGTGAAAATGTTAGGAAATTTTTGAGTATTTTAAGACATTATCAAAACAATATCCTATTATATCATAACCTTTACCAACATGTCCACTAATACAAAAATATGAGCAAGTTCTTTTTTACTTTATAAACAACTGTTTCCACTGTACTACTGAAACTCTCATCAGAAGGATGAAGACTTTGCCAGTTCCATAATGCATGGGGGAGAAATAGACTTTACAGACTTACAGACCTCATGTGAAATTACTACAAGTTATTTCATAGTTGAGAGTATATTGGTCATCAGTAGAACCCACTAGAGATTTCAGATCTATCCTGCTCATAATTACTTGTTAATGGAACCAGAAAAAATGTTTTAAATAATATTATAACAGGAAGAATGATGATTTTTACCTAAATTTAACACATTATCATCTTTAATAAGTTCTTTTATTGATATGATACACTGTATACTGTTTAAGATTTCTACATGATTTTAGGTATTTGCTGTTCTTTACCTTGAAGAATATTAATATTTTAAATCAGTTTTCTAGTTTTCAAATATTTAAGACAGTAAAATATAAACATGTACAAGGATCATGTAATGGGTACTCTGTAATATTAAGCATGTGAAATAATAATTCTAGCAGATAATAAGATGATAAAATTAAAAACGTGAACTCCGTTGAGGTGTACTCCAAAGACAGAACACACACAAAAAAGACTGAAAAGATGTAGTAGTACTTAGTCTAAAGAAAAAATTCAAAAATTTGAGTAAGATCTTTGGTATACTTAAAATATGCATATTTCATACTGACTATGTTGATTTAAATTCTGAACTTCAGTTTAAGGCATGAAAGTGTACATTTTTGTTGAGTATGTACATACATATATTTATACGTGTCAATAATTTACTCTCATATTTTCTGCATTCAAAGTTTCTGGATATTCCTGTCAATGAATGTGACTTGCTCGCACTGAGGGCCACTGACACATGCAGACATCACAGGATGAAAACTGTTTCATTCATTTCCCTACAACCAATATCTGAAACCCTTGACTACAATCTAGTCCTCACTTATTTTTTTTTCTTCTTTGACTTTTTTATTTTTTTATTTTTTTATTCGATATAATTTATTTACATTTCAAATGACTTCCCCTTTTCTAGTCCCCCCACTCCCCGAAAGTCCCGTAAGCCCCCTTCTCTTCCCCTGTCCTCCCACCCACCCCTTCCCACTTCCCCGTTCTGGTTTTGCTACCAGTGAGCTCTAGTTAATTGGTGAAACTTAGGATTCAAAGTAGGTCCAACATATCAGTGTACTTGTTGGTGAGAGTGAGATATTTCTTTGCATAACTTTAACAAGGGTTTGTTGTGGTTTTGCTTGATTTACCTCTAAAGCTACAGACTTGCCCCTCAGCATCCATTCCCAGCTGCCCTTGAAGACTGTGTTTCTGTGATCAAGTTCTTTCTCCAGGATAGTGTTCTTGCCAAATACAAAGTGGATCCCTCTCGCATATGCATTATGGGAGACAGTTCTGGGGGCACCTTGGCAGCAACCGTGACTCAGCTGGTATGTAGTATGTATTATATATGTTTAAATCCTAATGCAAAAGAAGCTCTGTTTTAGATGTGTTTGCATTACTTTTATAGTATCATATGTGAAATTTAAATTAAACAAATGCTTATCCATTTTGCATGATATTACCTTAGATGTGGCTTTATTGTCTAATGCTAAGAAAAGCTTTTACAATCTTACATCTTTAGAGGTTGGGGCCAGGTTCTAGGCATTGAATCCAGGGCAGTATGCTTGCCAGGGATATATACTACCAGAGGACTATGCAAACTTCACTTTGAAACTTAAACTGTTTCAAAATGGGCTTTTGATAAGATTCCATGAATTGCTCTGTAGTTTGTGCTGGCCTTGAACTTATGACCCTCCTGGCCCAACAACTCAAGAACCAGGTATTAGGAAACTATAATGACTCTGGCTCAGTGTTAGGGGAAAATGCAATAGTATTTATTGATCACTCTATTCTTTACAATGATGGATTTTACGTTCACAATTTATTGAGTTTCTATAGATAAAATATAAAAATTATTGATATTTTTGTATCACTATCATTGATGAGTGATTACTTTTTTCCTCTGAGACTAAATATCTGACAAGAAGGAATTAAAGGGAAAAGGGATTTTAACAGCTCCTAGTTTGAAGTATTCAGTGCATAATGGCAGGAAAGACATGGCAGTGAGAATTGCTTAGAGCTGTGGCAATGGGAGCCTT
Organism: Apodemus sylvaticus; assembly: GCF_947179515.1. Classification (NCBI taxonomy): domain Eukaryota; kingdom Metazoa; phylum Chordata; class Mammalia; order Rodentia; family Muridae; genus Apodemus; species Apodemus sylvaticus. Next base: position 108,668,245 of record NC_067475.1, read on the forward strand.
GGACAGAGTGTAAAGCCATCTTCTGATTCTGTTGTAAGGGTGATGCCCTTCCCACAAAGTCCAGCTTGGTGTCACAAGAGGCTGTTACATGTGAAAAGATTGTGAGAAGCACAGATATGGTAATGAAGTTTCCTTCCTGTGTCTCAAGGGTCAGATGCTTTGGGCTAGCTTAAACCCTGTGATCCATCTAACTTGCTAAGGTTAAGACATCCATTGCTGTTCCTCATCGGGTGTTCAGTGTCCTAGATAAATGCTAACACTCCTAACTATTCAGTAATTGTCCTCTTTGGTAAAAAGGGACCTTTACCTGGTCACCATAGTCTCTACAGAGGATTTGGCATAGGATATTCTGAAATTGTTTTAGTGTACTATGATCCAAATTCAGGATTTTATAATAAATGAAACTGATATTAATGAGTATTTGTGATGGCTATTATTTGAAAAGGTTTTTTTAATAATAAAGTTTAAAGTAAAGTTTAAAACTGAAAACTTAGAGATAAAGACAGTATTTCCACCATGAAATTTTGCTAGCTTTAGTACAGTGGGTATTAAAAGAACAAGGAATCTAGTGGTTCAGAAAGCAGAAAGGACTAATGAAAATTTAAGCCCAGACCCTCTCCCCAATAGGTCATATACCACGGCATTTATTCAGACTATTTTGATTTAGAGTATGTGTAATTTTCAACTACTATCTAGAGAACTATTGTTCTCCCACTTTTTCTTTTAAGTGCAATAGTTTTTATTTAGTGTGTGTGTGTGTGTGTGTGTGTGTGTGTGTGTGCAAGTGTATGTACATGGATTTATTTTTAAAAATGTGTGTAGCTGTGTATGCATGTTCACGTGTATGGTTATGCATATAGATTCCACAGATTGACATTAGGTTTCTTCTTCTATATTTCTCTACCTTATTTTTGGTTTGGTTTGATTTTGTTTTTTTTATTTTCTAAATTATTTGTTTACATTGCAAATGCTTTCCCCTTTCCCGGTTTCCCCCTCTCCATATGTCCCATAAGCCCTCTTCTCCCACCAATTCTCCAATCACCTCCCTCCTTTTTCTCTGTCCTGGTACTCCCCTACAATGCTGGATCAAGCCTTTCCCTGGATCAGTGCCCTCTCCTTACTTCTTCATGGGAATCATTTGATACACTAATTATGTCTTGGGTATTCAGAGCTTCTGGGCTAATTAATATCCACTTATCAGTGATTGTATTCCATGTGTATTCTTTTGTGATTGGGTTACCTCACTTAGGATGATATTTTCCAGTTCCAACCATTTGCCTAAAAATTTCATGAATTCATTGTTTTTAATTGTTGAGTAGTATTCCATTGTGTAAATATAACACATTTTGTGTATCCATCCATCCATTGAGGGACATCTGGCTTCTTTCCAGCTTCTGGCTATTATAAATTAGGCTGCTATGAACATAATGGAGCATGTGTCCGTATTGCAAGCCAGAGAATCCTCTGGGTGTATGCCCAGGAGAGGTATAGCAGGGTCCTCTGGAAGTGTCATGTCCAGTTTTCTGAGGAACCACCAAACTGATTTCCAGAGTGGTTATACCATCTTGCAATCCCACCAGCAGTAGAGCAGTGTTCCTCTTTCTCCACATCCTCACCAGAAACTGCTGTCTCCTGAGTTTTTAACCTTAGCCATTCTGACTGGTGTAAGGTGAAATCTCAGGGTTGTTTTAATTTGCATTTCCCTAATGACTAATGATGTTGAGCATTTCTTAAGGTGCTTCTAGGCCAGCCGAATTTCTTCAGATGAAAATTCTTTCTTTAGATTTGTACCCCATTTTTTAATAGGGTTATTTGGTTCCTTGGGGTCTAACTTCTTGAGTTCTTTGTATATATTGGATATTAGCCCTCTATCAGATGTAGGGTTAGTGAAGGTCTTTTCCCGATTTGTTGTTGCCTTTTTGTCCTATTGACAGTGTCCTTTGCCTTACAGAAACTTTGTAATTTTATGAGGTCCCATTTGTCAATTCTTGATCTTAGAGCATAAGCTATTTGTGTTCTGTTCAGGAACTTTTCCCCTGTGCCCATGTCCTCAAGGGTCTTCCCCAGTTTCTTTTCTATTAGTTTCAGTGTGTCTGGTTTTATGTGGAGGTCCTTAATCCACTTGGAGTTGAGCTTAGTACAAGGAGATAAGAATGGATGAATTTGCATTCTTCTGCATGCTGACCTCCAGTTGAAACAGCACCATTTGTTGAAAAGGCTATCTTTTTTCCACTGGATGTTTTCCACTCCTTTGTCAAAGATCAAGTGATGATAGATGTGTGGATTCATTTCTGGGTCTTCAATTCTATTCCGTTGGTCCACTTACCTGTTACTGGGCCAATACCATGCAGTTTTTAACACTATTGCTCTGTAGTATTGCTTGAGGTCTGGGATACTGATTCCCCCAGAAGTTCTTTTACTGTTGAGAATAGTTTTAGCTATCCTGGGTTTTTTGTTATTGCAGATGAATTTGAGAATTGCTTTTTCTAACTCTGTGAAGAACTGAGTTGGGATTTTGATAAGGATTGCTTTGAATGTGTATATTGTTTTGGGCAAGATGGCCATTTTAACTATATTAATCCTGCCAATCCAGGAGCATGGAAGATTTTTCCATTTTCTGAGGTCTTCTTCAATTTCCTTCTTCTGAGACCTGAGGTTCTTTTCATACAGATCGTTTATTTGTTTGGTTAGAGTCACACCAAGATAATTTTTATTGTTTGTGGCTATTGTGAAGGGTGTCATTTCCCTAACTTCTTTCTCAGCTTCCTTATCCTTTGTGTATAGGAAGGCTACTGATTTGCTTGAGTTGATATTATAACCAGCCACTTTGCTGAAGTTGTATATCAGCTGTAGGAGTTCTCTGGTGGAGTTTTTTGGGTCGCTTAATTATACTATCATATCATCTACAAATAGTAATAATTTGACTTCTTCCTTTACAATTTGTATCCCTTTGACTAACTTATGTTGTCTAATTGCTCTAGCTAGAACTTCAAGTACTATATTGAAAAGATATGGAGAGAGAGGACAGCCTTGTCTAGTCCCTGATTTTAGTGGGATTGCTTCAATTTTCTCTCCATTTTGTTTGATGTTGGCTACCTGTTTGCTGTATATTGCTTTAACTATGTTTAGATATGGGCATTAAATTCCTGTTCTTTCCAAGACTTTTAGCATGAAAGGATGCCAAATTTTGTCAAATGCTTTTTCAGCATCTAATGAAATAATCCTGTGGGTTTTTTTTTCTTTGAGTTTGTTTATGCAGTGGATTGAATTGATGGATTTCCTTATATTGAACCATTCCTGCATCCCTGGGATAAAGCCTACTTGATCATGGTGGATGAACATTTTGATGTGTTCTTGGATTCGGTTGGCAAGAATTTTATTCAGTATTTTTGCATCAATATTCATAAGGGAAATTGGCCTGAAGTTCTCTATTTTGTTGGATCTTTCTGTGGTTTTGTATCAGCATAATTGTGGCTCCTTAGAACGAGCTGGGTAGTATTCCTTCTGTTTCTATTTTGTGAAATAGTTTGAAGAGTATTGGTGTTAGGTCTTCTTTAAAGGTCTGAAAGAATTCTGCACTGAAACCATCTGGTCCCTTACTTTTTTTGGTTGGGAGACTTTCTATGACCCCTTTTATTTCTTTAGGTATTATGGGACTGTTTAGATTATCTATTTGATTCTGAATTAAGTTTGGTGTTTGGTATCTGTCTAGGAAACTGTTCATTTCCAGTTGTGTTGAGTATAGGTTTTTGTAAGAGAATCTGATGATTTTTTTGTATTTCCTCAGTTTCTGATGTTATATCTCCCTTTTCATTTCTAATTTTGTTAATTTGGATACTGTCTCTGTGCCCTTTGGTTAGTCTGGCTAGGGATTTATCTATCTTGTTGATTTTCTCAAATTAGCTCCTGGTTTTGTTGATTCTTTGTATGGTTCTCTTTGTTTCTACTTGATTGATTTCAGCCCTGAGTTTGATGATTTCCTGTCTTCTACTCCTCCTGGGTGTATTACCTTCTTTTTGTTCCAGGGCTTTCAGGTGTGTCCTTAAACTGCTAGTGTATGCTCTCTTCATTTTCTTTTTGGAGGCACTCAGGCCTATGAGATTTCCTCTTAGCACTGCTTTCATTGTGTCCCATAGATTTGGGTATGTTGTGTCTTCATTTTCATTAAATTCTAAAAAGTCTTTGATTTCTTTCTTTATTTCTTCCTTGACCAAGGTATCATTGAGTAGAGTATTGTTCAGTTTCCATGTGTATGTGGGCTTTCTGTTGTTTTTGTTGCAATTGAAGACCATTTTTACTCCATAGTTGTCTAATAGGAGGCATGAGATTATTTCAATCTTTTTATATTTGTTTGAGGTCTGTCTTGTGACCAATTATATGACAGATTTTGGAGACTGTACCAAGAGGTGCTGAGAAAAAGGTATATTCTTTTGCATTAGGATGAAATGTTTTATATATATATATATATATATATATATATATATATATATATATATATATATATATATATATATATGTATGTATAACATATAACGTATATATATGTTAAATTTAATTGGTCCAAAGCTTCAATTAGTTTCACTGTGTCCCTGTTTAGTTTCTGTTTTCCTGATCGGTCCATTGAGAAAAGTGCAATGTTGAAGTCACCCACAATTATTGTGTTAGGTGGAATGTGTGCTTTGAGCTTTAGTAAAGTTTCTTTTATGAATGAGCGTGCCCTTGCATTTGAAGCATAGATCTTCAGGATTGAGAATTCTTCTTGGTGTATTTTTCCTTTGACCAGCAAAAAGTGTCCCTCAGTGTCTCTTTTGATGACTTTAGGTTGAAAGTCAATTTTATCTGATATTAGAGTGGCTACTCCAGCTTGTTTCCTGGGACCATTTGCTTGTAAAATTGTCTTCCAGCCTTTTACTCTAAGGTAGTGTTTCTCTTTGACACTGAGGTGTGTTTCCTGTATGCAGCAAAATGTAGGGTCCTATTTATGTATCCAATTGGTTAGTCTATGTCTTTTTATTGAGGAATTGAGTCCATTGATGTTAAGAGATATTAGGGAATAGTGATTATTACTTTCTGTCATTTTTGATGGTATGTTTTATATTTGATTGGTTATCTTCTTTTGGGTTTGATAAAAGAAGGATACTATCTTGCTTTTTCCAGGGTGAACTTTCCCTCCTTGTATTGGTATTTTCCTCCTATTATCCTCTTTAGGGCTGGGTTTGTAGAAAGATATTGGGTAAACTTGGTTTTGTCATGGAATTTCTTGATTTCTCCATCTATGGTGATTGAGAGTTTTGCTTGGTATAGTACTTTTGGTTGGCATTTGTGTTCTCTTAGAGTCTGCATAAGATCTGCCGAGGATCTTCTGGCTTTCATAGTCTCTGGTGAGAAGTCTGGTGTGATTCTGATAGATTTTTCTTTTTATGTTACTTGGCCTTTTTCTCTTACTGCCTTTAATATTCTTTCTTTATTTAGTACATTTGGGGTTTTGATTACTATGTGACAGGAGGTATTTCTTTTCTGGTCCAGTCTGTTTGGAATTCTGTAGGCTTCTGTATATTCATGGGCATCTCTCTCTTTTTTGGTTAGGGAAGCTTTCTTCCATAATTTTGTGGAAGATAGTTGCTGGCCCTTTAAGTTGTAAATCTTCACTCTCATCTATACCTATAATCCTTAGATTTGGCCTTCTCATTGTGTCCTGGATTTCCTGGATGTTTCGAGTTACAAGCTTTTTACATTTTGCATTATCCTTGACTGTTGAGTCCATGGTTTCTATGGTATCTTCGGCATCTGAGATTCTTTCTATCTCTTGTATTCTGTTGTTGATATTTGCATCTATGGCCCTTAATTTCTTTCCAAGGTTTTCTATCTCCAAAGTTGTCTCCCTTTGCGATTTTTCAGTTGTTTCTACTTCTGTTTTTAGATCCTGGATGGTTTTGCTCAGCTCCTTCACTTGCTTGTTTGTGTTTTCCTGTAATTCTTTAAGAGAGTTTTATGTTTCGTCTTCCATGACCTCTGCCTGTTGACCCAAGTTCTCCTGTATTTCTTTAAGTGATTTTTGCATTTCCTCCTTATTGGCTTCTATCTTTTGACTCATATTTGCCTGGATTTCTTTAAATGATTTTTGTGTTTCCCTAGTGAGGGCTTCTAACTTTTGATCCATTTTTCTCCTGTATTTCTTTAAGAGATTTATTTATGTCCTTCATGTGTTCCTCTAACAGCATCATGACCAGTGATTTTAAATCCAAATCTTGTTTTTCTGGTGTGTAGGGGTATCCCGGACTTGGTGTTGTTGGAGAACTGGGTTCAGATGCTGCCATATTGTCTTGATTTCTGTTGATAAGGTTCCTATGTTTGCCCTTTGTCATCTGGTTATCTCTGGTGTTAGTTTGTCCTGTTGTCACTGGCTGTTGCTTGAACTTCCTGTGAGCCTGTAAGGCTATTTCCACACCACTGGATGACTGGGTTTCACCTGGCACAGATTGCTGATGTGCTGCCCACCTCTTGGGTGCTGTGGGAGCCCTGGTGTGTCCTGCCCCCAAGCAATGTTATACTTGGGTTGTCTCTGTGGACCAAATCTGGTGTTGCCCATCTTCTCTGTCAGGGAGCGAAAATGGCAGCGGTGATCCCAGTGGGCACAGGACCCACGCCTGGAAACCCACGTCTCCAGAAGTCTTAGACTTGGGATATCTCAGTACCTGGGGTGGCCTGTCCTGTCCTACAAGGAGCTAAGATTACCTCTACCTTATTTTTGAAACTGGGTCTTTAACAGGGCCTAAGATCTCTGAGTCACCTAGATTTGTTGTGCCTTTAAATTCAGGGCTCCCCTTGAGTCCACCCTACCCACAGGGTACTGAGGTACCAGGTGTATGCTGCTATGCCCAGGTTTCTATGTCCTGGCCATCTCTACTCAGCTCATCCATCTTGTATCAACAAATAGTTTACTGACTGAGCCATCTCCATGTACTCCACATTTGATTGTACTCATTTCTCATTCATTTTCTTTTGTATTTCAATATGAAATTAAAAGGTCAATTACCTTAAAACTTTGGTGTTACTCAGATACAAACATGTGTACTAAGTCACTTGGGGGCAGCAACCCTGCTACACATGAAAAAGCTGTAGCAATTCTGACTCAGTTTTGAAACTGTGCTCACTGAAGAATTTTTCTCAACTCCTCTGAAAGGCTTCATTTTATTTAGAAAATTCCTATTCCAAAACCACTGGGAAGTAACAAGAACCTGGAAAGATTCTCTTCAGGAGATTTTTATTTCTTCATTTTTTTTCCTGCCTTCTATTGTTCTGTAATTTGTAATTGTTCCAATGGTTAGTCTTGTGATGATCTAAGGAATTTCACAGAATTCTTTCATTCTGTGTGAGTCTTTGCCTTTATGAGGGCATGGCCTCATGCTTTTCCACCCATGCACAAGTTCCAGAAATAATGACTCTGAGACTCAACCATATGTGAATAAATGCTTAGGCTTCATGCTTTACCTTATTCCCACTAGCTTAATTATCCCATTTACTCTATTCTTAACTACCTCCACGTGGTTAACTACCGCTCCTCAGGTTCATGTGACCAACTTTCTCAGAGTTTGAGGCAAACCTCGAGGCACCTAACTCTATCCCAGAAATCCATTCTCTATAGCAAAACTTCCTCCTCCTTATTTCCTGCCTATGCTCATAGGCCAACAGCATTTTATTGACAAGAGATGCTTTCATACATTGCACAAGAATTTCTCGCTACACTTGAGAGCACTTTGAATAGCTTGGGATTTCCCAAAGAATGTCAGCAGACACGGTCACTGATGCAGAAGTGCTGCGGAAGCTGGTGCTCTTGAGGTTCTCATGCTCACAGGTGCAGTCTAGGTTCACTGCTGTGGAGTGTACAAGAAGAAAAGAATGTAGCTGCAGACGCATGACGCTTCTTATTTCTGATAAGAAACAGAGGCTTAACATACAATATTCCACATCCTTTTCTGATCTTCTGATTTATATAGATTATTCTCTGTCTCATCTATCACTGTTATCACACCATACTCACTGCTTAGATAAATGTTAGGTGTTTTCTTTAGCATGCCATGTTCCATTAGACTTTACTTTGCATGTAAGTATTGACAGTTGTATTTCATTGGCATGTATTTCATTCATGTAGATTTTTCTCAAAATATTACTCAGGTCAAATATTCTAGGGAAACTAGACATGATAACACATGATTATTATTATTATAGAAATTGGGAGAATGGGGCAGGAGGACGCTATGTTCTAGAACAGCCCGAGATTCACAACAAAGCTTTATTACAAACAACAAAAGCTAAATCTCTTAAAAGAAACAAACAACAAATACATTGTAGTTATTCTGTCATCTTTATTAGGATGCTTCTGATCATTCTGGCCATAATCCTGTTTGCTTGTTATATGTAAATAAATGTGTAATAAACAGACTACGTATTGTTCCTGAACAGATGAAATTAGAATGTTATACTCTCATGTCTAAATTAATGAGTAAATTTTATGAGAAAAACCACTGATAATGTTTCAGATTAATAAATAAATTTTACCTCAGGCTATTAAAGTAAAGCTGCCAATCCTTTTGTTTGAAAGCTATTGCCTCATTACTATTCATTATATTTCTAGCTACGGAATGATCCAAAATTCAAAAATAGAATCAAGGCCCAAGCCTTGATATATCCTGGCCTACAGATGATTGACACCTTTCTGCCATCTCACCGAGAGTATGAACATGGTCCAATCCTGTCCAGGGACATGATGCTCAAGTTGGCATCGCTATATGTGACTAACGACTCATCACTGATCCAGGCCTTACTGAGAAATGAGCACATGCCGGAAGGATCCAGACACCTATTCAAGTTTGTTAACTGGAGTGACTTCCTTCCTGAGAAATATAAAAAGAACCATGTTTACATTGAACCAGTTCTTGGAAAATTGAATGCTTCCTACCCAGCGCTTGTGGATAGCAGGCTGTTTCCTTTGCTAGTCAATGACTCCCAGTTACAGAATTTGCCACTAACTTATATCCTCACTTGCGAGCATGATCTATTAAGAGATGATAGTTTCATTTATATCACTCGGCTTAGAAACGTTGGAGTTCAAGTCGTTCATGACCACATGGAGGGAGGAATTCATGGAGTTCTATCATTCACTACAGGTTCAGTGGTTTTACATCTAGGATTTAAAATAAGAAATAGGTATATTCGTTGGTTAGAAGAAAACCTATAAATTAGAAGTACATGTAGCTATGAAGTGATCTAGTTAGAAAAGTAATCTGGTAGCTGTATTTAAACTACTGTATGATGGATGGGCACAAAATAATCTGAGTTTTGGGTAAATCTATATTTCAGTTTGAATAAAGAGTACTGAATATGTTTAAGAAAGTTACTTTGTCTTCGAAATCTTACAAATGTTGCTAAAATGAGGATATTCACTTCGTTATTGTCATTAATTATTGTTTGTCAGGAAAGATGTGCTCTGAGAACTCAAAAATGGTAGGGTAGAACAAAAATGTGATGAAATGCAGGCTTGCAATATGAATGGGATCTTGAGGACTGACTGGGTAGGCACATTACTCTCCAGTACTCCGGAGGCAACAGGGCACACAGATCTGAGAGGTCACGCTCCAGATGGTCTATATAGCTACCTCTAGTACAACCATGGCTATATAGTGGCACGCTGTCTCAGCAAAGAAAAGAAACCAGGAATGAGAAGAAAGAAGTGTAGTAAAGTACAATTGTAGTGATGTTTGTATGGACTGAGCATTATAGTGTACTTGTGCTATGTGCACTATAATGTTTTCCTGTCACGTGCTGTCCATACATTATTTCAGTCAATTCTAGGTAAATTAAGGTGGTTGTTCTTGTTATTCACTTCTCATGAAGTTTGTGTACTACTTTTCAAAAGAACAATTTCTGTATTGGAGGAAAGGTAAACATCTTACTGCAAATTATCCCTAAAGCTAAAATATTTACTCTAACTTTTCTAAGGACAAACTTGAAGGTGGATTGCATTCATTGATAGACGATGCCTCTTCATGGTGGCGTGGTACCCAGCCAAATATAGGTGACAAGTATAATTATTTATAGTATTCTTTTGAATTTATGTGGTGATCCATCGTGTCCACAGAGACTGTATATCCAGGAAGTTGTCTGAGTTGATGCTCCTCAGACATGTTTGCTTCCCTGTGATGATGGAATGCATGTTCCTATCAACACTAATGAATTCATAAATAGCTGCATTTTCACTAGGAAACATTAAAATCAATGTTAATTTTCTGACATCTTGGTGATTCTGCTGCTTGTGTATGATTGTTTGATATGTTTGGTGCTTATTCTTTTTTCTTCTTCTTTTCCTTTCTTTTTTTTAAATAACTTAATTATGTTAATTTATTTAACAAGTAATAAAAGGCTGCCATTTTCTTTTATATATATTTTTTTTTATTTTCTATATTCTTTGTTTATAATCCAAAAGCTTTCCCCTTTCCCAGTTCCCCCCTCCCCATATGTCCCGTAAGTCCTCTTCTCTCCATCCATTCTCCTATCTTTCCCCCTCCCTTTTCTCTGTCCTGGTACTCCCCTACAATGCTGGATCAAGCCTTTCCAGGATTAGGGCCCTCTTCTTCCTTCTTCATGGGAATCATTTGATATGCTAATTGTATCTTCAGTATTCAGAGCTTCAGGGCTAATTAATATTCACTTATCGATGATTGCATTCCATGTGTATTCTTTTGTGATTGTGTTACCTCACTTAGGATGATATTTTCCACCAATCCTACATCCAATAGAGGGCTAATATCCCTTGAGTTACAAAGAACTCAAGAAGTTAGACCCCAGGGAACCAAATAACCCTATTAAAAAATGGGGTACAGACCTAAACAAAGAATTTTCACCTGAAAAAATTCAGATGGCTGAAAAGCACCTTAAGAAATGCTCAACATCATTAGCCATTAGGGAAATGCAAATCAAAACAACCCTGAGATTTCACCTCACACTAGTCAGAATGGCTAAGGTTAAAAACTCAGGAGACAGCAGGTGTTGGCGAGGATGTGGAGAAAGAGGAATACTTGTTTTCCTTTCTTTATATTGCCAGACTGTAGCTCTTGAAATTAAAATCAATAGTCAGATTCTTGTTTTTTTAATTTTCCCTACAGCGACATTTTTATTTTAATCAGTGCTCTGGGATACTTTTTTGCTTTGTTTTAGATATTTTCTTTATTTACATTTCAGATGTTTTCCTCTTTCCAGATCTCCCCTTCAGAAATTCCCTATCCTGTCATCCTTCCCTCTGACTCCATGAGAGTGCTCCCCACCCACCCTTTCCTGTCTATAGGCCCTGGCACTCCTCTACACTGGGGCATCAAACACCCTCAGGCCCAGGGGCCGCTCCTCCTTCCACTGATGTCCAACAAGTTCATCCTCTGCCATGTATGTGGTCAGTTGTCCCTCCATGTGTATTCTTTGGTTGGTGGTCCAGTCCCTAGGAGCTCCAAGGGATCTGGCCAGTTGATACTGTTGCTTCCCCCCATGGGGCTGCAAACCCCCTCAGCTCCATCAGTTCCTTCTCCAGCTCTTCCATCAGGACCCCACACTCAGATCAATGATTGGCTGCAAGCACCCACCTCTGCATTTCTAAGGCTATGGCAGAGCCTCTCAAGAGACAGCCATAGAAGGATCCTGTCAGCAAGCACTTCCCAGCATCCACAATAGCTTCTAGGTTTGGTGACTGTATATGGGATGGATCCCCAGGTTGGACAGTCTCTGCATTGCCTTTCCTTCAGTCTCTGCGCCACACTTTGTCTCCATATTTCCTCCTGTGAGTATTTTGTTCCCCTTTTAAGAAGAACTGAAGCATCTATACTTTAGTCTTCCTCTTGGGCTTCATATGATCTATGAATTGTATCCTGGGTATTCCTAACTTTTGAGCTAATATCCACTTATCAGTGAGTACATATCATGTGTGTTCTTTTGTGACTGGGTTACCTCACTCAGGATGGTATTTTCAAGTTCTATCCATTTGCCTAACAATTTCATGAAGTCATTGTTTTTAATAGCTGAGAGGCACTCCATTGTGTAAATGTACCACATTTTCTGTATCCATTCCTCTGTTGAAGGACATCTGGGTTCTTTCCAGATATAATAGATTCTGGGTATTATAAATATGGCTACTATTAACATAGTGAAGCATGTGTTCTTATTACATGTTGGAGCATCTTCTGGGTATATGCCCAGGAGTAGTATAGCTGGGTCCTCAGGTAGTACTAGCTCTAATTTTCTGACATACCACCAGACTGATTCCAGAATGATTGTACCAACTCGCAATCCCACCAACAATGGAGAAGTGTTCCTCTTTCTCCACATCCTTGATAGCATCTGCATTCATCTGAGTTTTTGATCTTAGCCATTCTGACTGGTGTGAGGTGGAATCTCAGGGTTGTTTTGATTTGCATTTCCCTGATGACTAAGAATGCTGAACATTTCTTTAGGTGCTTCTCAGTTATTTTGCTAGGAAGGTCCCACTTGTTCCCCTCTTTTCCAACACCTTTGAATAGCTCAACTTTTATTGAAGTTCTTTTCTCTTTTTTGTAAATAGCTTATTTATTTTTTGATGCTGTATTTTATTTGTTGATATATCCTTACATCAGAATTGAACCAATTTGCAATTTGTTCATGGCTTGTAATTTTTTTCTTTTTTCTTTTTCTTTCTTTTATTGGCATTCTAAACATTTTGTTATTTCTGGGTGTTTTTTTTTTGTATGAAGGCAATACTTCATTGTATAATTAGTTTTTTTGTTTGTAAGTATCTGCAAGTGCTGGTACTTGCAGATGATATGCTTTCTTGATAATCCACACATCCTCTTACAAATGTTCTTTTCATGATCCTATTCCTGAGGTTGTATTATTTTTCTTCTTTCTCCAAAAAAGAATAGCTGACAATAAACAGTATAAAAAGCAAGGATTTATTCTGGTACAGTTGGAAGGTATATTGTCCTAGCAGGGAAAACTGCAGAGTGGCAGACTGCCTAGTCACAATTTATGGCCATTCGGGAAGCAGAGAGAGAAAGAGATGCTAGTGTTCTGCTCATTCTTTTGCTTATACTCTGGCACTCAGTGTGAATCTCCTGACCTCCGTTGACCTTGGCATTATAAACTATGATGGAATTTATGAAGAGCGGTCTCCAAGTGATGATAGGAGGAGTTCTATGGAGACATCTCATTTAAAAGTGAGAATTCCAGAGTTATTCTCTGCAAGTTGTTCAGATGTGGATCTCACTGTTCTCATATGCTGCAAGAGGAAGATTTTCTGATGGTGGCTGTGTGAGACACTGATCTATAGGTATAACATAATGTCAATGAAGGTCATTTTATGGCTATGATCCTATAGCAGAAAAGTAGTATTTGGTATTCCCTAGTCCTACAGCCTCTCTAGCCTCAGGTGTTTGGCCTGAAGTGTAAGGCATGTATTACATCTCATGGAGGGGACCTTAAATCTAATCAGAGGGATTCATTACTTCCATATGCTTGTGTCACTGATGTGCCAGCATATCATTCAGGAAGAACTCAAATTTACTATGGCAGTATGGACAGGACCATCACAGGTTCAAGTAAGACAGGATACCAGTCTCAAAAAGGAGACTAGGACAGCGGTTCCCATCTCTAGCCAAGAAGCTGTCAACAATTGGCATTCACTGTGGTGGTTTGAATAGATATGGCCTCCATAGACTCCTGTGTTTGAATGTTTGGCCCATAGAGAGTGGCACTGTTAGAAGGTGTGGCCTTTTTGCATAGTTATGGCCCTGTTGGAGGAAATCTGTCACTGTAAGAGAAGGCTTTGAGGTCTCGTATACTCAGTCTACTTCCAATGTAGCATACAGTCTCCTGCTGCTGCCCTTGGATCAAGATTTAGAACTCTCAACTTCTTCTCCAGCACCATGCCTAACTGCATGATGCCATGTTTCTCACCATGATAATAACAGACAGAACTTCAGAAACCCCAGTTAAATGTTTTACTTCATAAGAGTTGCCATGGTCATGTATCTCTTCACATAAAACTCCAGGTTATTATCAAAAACTTAAAGGTAAGTCTCATGTCTAGCACAAAATTAATTTTTGTAGACTTTTGCCTATAAAACACTTTCAGGAATTCCTTTCTATAGTTGTGGAGGCTAGTGAATCTATAATCTTCAGAGCAAGTGGACAGGGTGATCCCAAGAAAAGTTTATGGCCCTTTTTGAAAAATATGGCAAAGCAAAATACATCTGATTAAGTAACGATTGGAAATATTCAGCAAGAGAATAAAAGATGAGCCTTTTAAAATATATTAATACATATATTGAGCAATGAATAAGTATGTTCAAAATTTACAGAATGCACAAAGTAGAAATTAAGCACCTAAAAAAAAACAGTAAACACTGAAGAATGATGAAAGTAGATGATGCTTGTTACTGTATAGAAAACAGAAAATAGATGAGCATGTAAGTACACTGAGTAGAAATTGTCTAAACCAAAAAGAAACAGAAAAAATAGTGATTAAAAGTATAAATACAAAGATAACAGAAAAATTAACCCTTCTGCCCCAAGAGTTAGTAAAATAATAAATATGTTAAATATGTATCTATAAACGAATACATAGCAAATACAAAATAGAATTTCATAGAATTTCATAACTGAGGCATGCTAACCATTTTAATAAGTATGAAAATTACTACTGTCATCTTATTTAAAGAAAACAATTTCAACCTGGCTTAGAAGACCAGAATCTGTGAGGTAGAGTAGACAATGGACAAACCAGACCAAAGTGTTTCAAAATGACTGAAAACAGTGAAATAGAAGAGTGAAATTCTGCATCCAGGAAGAAGAGCAGCTATGATCTACTCTATATTCCCTCTAAATATAAATGAAACTAGTAAATAATGCACATCAAAAAGCATGAACAGTCTGAAAGCTGCAGGGAAGATGGATATCAGATTACAAGTCCTAAACCTATAGCACAGCATAGTGGTTTGCTGTTCCAAGTCTGTTTCTGTTTTATCTTTCCAAGAGTTAGTGCATAAAATACCAGAAACCTCCAAAGTCATGGGGTACAGCCAAAACAAAGACAAAAGTTCTCTTCTCTCTAGCTAAGCCATGAAAAGGGTAGATTAGTAAAATCGTGCTAACTCTAAAAACAGAGGAACATGGTTCGCCCCATCTCAAAAAAGTCTGGTAGGAGCATCTGAATGTCTGGTCTCATGAGCCTTCACTTCAGTGAAGAAACTGAAGCACCATTTCAAGAACATAGAACCAAAGTAGATGTTAGAACACAAAATAATATTACTGTAGTCAACATTACCTGTCAATTTATTGAATTTGAAAGTCGTATTTCTCCCAGGGACTAAACCACCAACCAAGGAGTACACAGGGGGAACCACACATAGATCTAACTGGATATGTAGCAGAGGATTGATTGCCTTAACTGGCATCACTGGGAGGGAAGCCCATTGGTCCTGAGGAGGCTTGATGACCCAGGATAGGGGGATGCTAGGGCACTGAGGCAGGAGTGGGTAGGCAGGTAGGGGAGTACCCTCATAGAGGCAGAAGGAGGGAGGGGATGGGGGATTGTGGAGGGGAAACTGGGAAGGGTAATAACATTTGAAATGTAAATATACAGCAAACCAGTAGCCAACATCAAACTAAATGGAGAGAAACTTGAAGCAATCCCACTAAAATCAGGGACTAGACAAGGCTGCCCTCTCTCTCCATATCTTTTCAATATAGTACTTGAAGTTCTAGCTAGAGCTATTAGACAACATAAGGAGGTCAAAGGGATACAAATTGGAAAGGAAGAAGTCAAAGTATCACTATTTGCAGATGATATGATAGTAGACTTAAGTGGCCCAAAAACCTCCACCAGAGAACTCCTACTGATAAACAACTTCAGCAAAGTGGCAGGTTATAAAATCAACTCAAGTGAATCAGTTGCCTTCCTATACTCAAAGGATAAGCAGCCTGAGAAAGAAGTTAGGGAAATGGCACCCTTCACAATAGCCACAAACTATATAAAGTATCTTGGTGTGACTCTAACCAAACTAGTGAAAGATCTATAAGACAAGAACTTCAGGTCTCTGAAGAAGAAATTGAAGAAGACCTCAGAAAATGGAAAAATCTTCCATGCTCCTGGATTGACAGGATTAATATAGTTAAAATGGCCATCTTGCCCAAAGCAATATACAGATTCAACGCAATCCCCATCAAAATTCCAACTCAGTTCTTCACAGACTTAGAAAAAGCAATTCTCAAATTCATCTGGAATAACAAAAAACCCAGGATAGCTAAAATAAAACTAGTCAAAATTAAAACTTAAAAACTATTTACTAAAAACAAAAAAAAAGCAAATAAATTACCAAATTTCTGGGATACCAAAAAAGTTTGAAGAGACAGAAGGTTTGGAGAAAAACAATACAGATGTTTACCAAAGCTATGAAAGGTATACAACAGTCACTTCCTGGGCCCCTGAAAATTAGAAAGTTTGAACTAGATAGGCATTATGTATAAAATAATCAAAGTTGTTATTAAGGGGGTATTGATAGGCATGAACTAGGGGATCCAGGATGAGTTTGTTAAGTTGTCTATAGGAATTTTGAAACCTAATCAACTAAAGGTTTTGCTGTATTTCTGACCAAACTGGATAGATTTGCATAAAAGTAACATTCCCCCTGCAAGAATATGTTGGGTCCTTTGAGTTGTTGTTGTTGTTGTGTTTTTTTATTTTCTCATCTCTGATGATCTCGGTCTCTCCTATTTTGAAATGCAACAACTGCCAAGGAGTCCACCTGGTCTTAGATTATGACAGTTGTGAGGAATTTCATCAAGGCTTTCTTATACAGTTAAGACAAATAATGTATGTCACTGATATGGCTAAAGTCCATGTCCCCATGATAGTACCTGCTACTCTATGTAATTTCATGAAGGAGGACAACTGTTTGTTTGTGGTCAATTAAAAAGACTGGAAAGCTCTGGCTTTTAGGAGCCAGTTCGTGAAGAAGGATGCTAAGGTACACATCCCAGACCTGTTGGTAGAAGGACAAAAGTAAGCTGAAGTTACTAAAGAGGAAGATGTCTGTTCTAATGGGTGGATAATGCAATAGATGAAGAAATGATATAACCGTGGGAAAGGGGAGGAGAGTCTATTTGTGGATTATGGCTGGTACTTTACGATGATGATCTGGAGTTTAGAAAGAACAGTGTCTCATCCCAGAAGGGAATGAGTAGGTAGTATGTCTAAATCACAGGAGAGAATCTTTTCTGGTGGCAGTGCCAAGCACCTGAGGACACTGCTTGAGAAAGTTCCAATGTTTGGATAGCCTGGACTGACCCTTCACTGCCCTTGGTGGAAAGTTGCTACATACTTTTTGCTTGTACTTATGTGTCTCCTTATTAAAGGCTACTTACTTCCAAAGCTAGATCTGGGATAACAGAAGCTGGTGTAAATAAAAATGAAATTAATAAACTTTCTCTGGGAAAAAGAGTTACGCAGAAAACTGAGTCTTTCTTAGAACTTACTATTTAGATACACAGTTTATTAATGGG
Organism: Apodemus sylvaticus; assembly: GCF_947179515.1. Taxonomy (NCBI): domain Eukaryota; kingdom Metazoa; phylum Chordata; class Mammalia; order Rodentia; family Muridae; genus Apodemus; species Apodemus sylvaticus. Next base: position 108,685,822 of record NC_067475.1, read on the forward strand.
TGTTATTAGTAGACATGAAAAAATGATTTGAGAAAAATTATTAAAGAAGAGAAATTTAGGAAAATTCTAGAAGCTGACAAACTGTAATTAGATCACTAGGTTTTTTATGTTCTGCTTCAGAAATAAGGAATCAGAATAAATAATAAAATATTTTGATCATACAATTGATGAAAAACTTTGGTCTTTCCTAAAGGCAAAGTAATTACCTTGAGGAATCCTGTGTTCTTCTATTCATTAAAGAATTATGGTAAAGATAGGAATTGTACTGAAACATGGATACATGACAGTAATTACCTTGAGGAATCCTGTGTTCTTCTATTCATTAAAGAATTATGGTAAAGATAGGAATTGTACTGAAACAGGGATACATGACAGAGACACAGAGGAAAACATTTGTCTCAGTGAACTGCTTGCCTTCCAGATTTTTTAATCTTTTAATCTATTACTTCTGTGCCAAAGTGAAGCAAAATCAAATTCAAATAGTGTCATCCTGTCTAGTGTTTCTGTAATTGCAAAGTTTTACAACATCAATCTTAAGGAAGAAAATATTGATTTAAAAGAAAATTGATTTTATCATACTGTTAATTTTTTAGCTCTTATAAAATTACTATTTGCTTGCTTTGTTTCTTTTTTGATATACTTATGTAATCAAGGAAGACTTTAGAAGAAAATGCATTCTAAAGGATTATATAATCAAGGAATAAAATTTCTGAGGAAATGATTTTATGTATAAATACAGCCTTTCGAGACACAGGTTGTCAGAGTACATCAAGCCATACTGAGATGTGCTTCTTCTCTGTCCCATCTCTCATTAAATAAAACTAAGTGGTGTCCAGAATCTGATTCTTCCCTCAATGCTTCTGCATCCACGTGCTTCAAGCCCTGCCCTCACCCTGGGCTGATCCCCAGTATGCTAGGGCTTGAAAATAAAGCCTCCTGTGTCCTTCTCTCCCCTGCGGCTATTGGCCACCAGCCTGAAGGATATAGGGAACAGAGGCTGACTGCAGGGTTTGGAAGACCACCATTATGGATGGAATGACCTCCAGAGACCACTGCAGTGAGACAAGTCTACTGTTTTCGGGATGTGAGTAGAAAGGAGTAATTAGTCCTGACATTAAGCAATCAGGAAGGGATGATTGATCATACTACATAACCTAATCATCATGAGGGCAGGAATCAAAAGTGGGATATGTGTACTGAGTTATTTAGCCTTCCAGAGAGTTCTGTACAAAGTCACTTTTCACACAAGGCCAGCCACCTGTGTTCATGGACACTCTCCAGGCAAAGACACTTTCCAAACAGTTGCAGAGACAGGGAAATCCCATTAAGAAGGGTAGTCTCCCATTTTGCACCAAGCTCAGAAAGCTATCCAATCATAGTAACCTTAATAGTAAGGTTCCCCCATAGCCTCCCATCCCCATGATAGAGATGGAAGATGGATTTAATGGTCATGAGTGTTTAATTAAGGTCATAGCATAACCTCCAAGTCTAAAAAATGAAATTGGCTTATTATCACCCATGGCCTTACCCTGGCAATGGGAGTATCCGAACTCAGGCTCCATCCTTAGAATGCAGTCTTACAAGGTCATGAATTAACCATTCTGTTTCACAGTTAGATATTGGAATGGTTGGCCTCGGCCTAATAACTTGAGAACACCTCTTTCCAGTGTCCGCTAACATTGTACACTGGACATGTTTTCAGTGGAATTCGCAGATTAGGGAATGTGCTAACCTCATCGTCTCCATATGGTCCTCATGATGGTCTGTTAAAGGGAAAAATTGTCTGTGGTTGTCCTGGATCCTGTATGGCAGTTGTCATTAGTTATTTTCCAGTCTGATCTCTTGTCCATTTTGCATAGAAAGAGTGTCTGAGGAACCATGGGAAAAGAAGTAAGTGGGTAAATACGGTTTCTGACCTCAAAGTTAGGATCTAGGTTAACATATTTAAGAATTACTTCTCTAACCTAGCTTACACAGGTTTCTTTTTCTTTTTCTTTAAATCAGGTTCTCATTAACTCTTCAGATTATTTCTTGGATCTGATCATAATGTGCTGCCTTAAGAAAAGCTTTCCTCATTTCCCTCATTATGTGGGTTATGAAATGGGACATAGTGAACAGAGTAGAGAGTCAGGCACACATTTCCACTTAGGATCAGAAGAGGGTATTGATATATCCTGGTAGATATTGGAGTGATCTCCGAGCATGAAAAAAAAATCTACAAAAGCTACAACTAAAGCCCAAATATGGTTTTAATTTTGGGTTTTTTTTTTTGTTTAGTTTTGTGTTGTTCTTGTTCTTGTTGTTTATTGTTCTTGTTGATGTTGATGTTTGGTTGCAGGTTTTATTGTTTTAGTTGCTTGTTTGTACGTTTATTCTTCACTGTGGTGCAAGAGGAGACAATGATCTATATATCCTAGAAAGTCACATTGTGAGAATGTAAAATGTGTCAGAATTCTGTAGGGTGTTGAGTAGGCTCTGTAGACAAGGATTCTAGAAAATTCCAATTTGGAAAGGTCAGAAAGGGAGAAAGGAATATGTTATTGCAGACTGTCTTTGGCTCAAGCAATTTTCTGTAAGTGTAGCTGGTAAGCAGGGACTTTTGTAGAAACCTGGAAGTACTGGATGTTTGAGTAAATAAATGGAAAATGGAAGGCGGGGAGCATAGAGTGATGGCAAAAGAGAAGGTTAGAAGTAAGAGGAGATATCTTTATGGCAGTTTTAAGCAGAGGAAAGCTACAACAACAAAGGGAAAAAGTTTAAAAGGGTGGTTCTAGGGACTAGGAATAGGGCCCATTTAGAGAGTTGGAGGCAATTTTCAGGAATTTGGGACTATATCAAAGAGGCATAGGAAGAAAAGTATGATCTACAGCATTGAAGTATAACAATGAGACCATATTTTTAGATTTAGGTGTTGTTTCTCAGACGCAGGGGATGTCGGAATGGAACAGGATTTTTTGGGGTAATAACAAAATTTGAGATATAGAGCAGTATTGACAGAGAGAGAAGCAGCTACGGAGTTATACGGAAGTTTAAATATAAGGGATTTCAGACTATTTGCTATTCCTTTGAGCTCCCTGGGTCTTGAAGAATTTGCAAAGATACTATTATCAGACTGCTAGCTGTCATCCTCTAGTTTGTGTTGTGAACAAACAGTATAAGCAAAGAAAATCAGTGCCTTGTGTTTAGTAGTACTCACAGAATGAAGAGGCTTAAGTCTGTGCATAAGACAACCAAGACAAAAGTCTTTAGGTTGATGTGATTGAGTAAGAAAGCTTTACATAATCCAAAATCTAAAAAAGGAACCAATGTCTTTGGGACTTTCAACATCTAGTGTGGAAACTTGTTCAATATCGTAAGAAAGACCAAAGTTAAATGTTAACTACCTAGGATTCAACAGGAGGTTAAAACTTGGAAAACCTCTGAACTATAAGGTCTTTAACCATGCTGTCACAGTGAAGGTCTAAGCATATTGAGTTTTAGGCTTGCCATACAGAGGAGGTCTGGTATTCATTCCTAAAGGCTTAAAGGGAAGAACATAGGGGACTGTACTATAGTTTGTGACTGCAAGCCCAATTAGTATGTAACCTGTGCTAGAGGGAATATGTGACTTAGACTATATAACTACAAAGATATTTGGTAGTAGAATAGGGAAGGTAAAATTATGACCATAATCAAGCTACCTTGAAACTTGGGTCCCAGTAGCATTGAACTTCTTTCCTATTCTTCTTGTGGAATTCTCTGCTAAGAGCCTAAAGGACCTAGGTGCTCTAATAATAATGTTTCTCTTAAGATGAATCCTAACAAGCTTGCACTCTAAAGGTACCCATATCTCTTACATAATCCAAAGCAATTTCTTAAAACAAGCTTTAACTTTTTATTTTATATTTGGTTGTAAAGATTTTTGAGCTTCTGTAAGGCAAAAGACACCATGAATAGAACAAAACAACAACCTACAGATTAGGAAAAGATCTTCATTAGCCCTACATCTGACAGAGGGCTAATATCCAAAAGTCGTAGAGAACTCAGGAATTTAGATACCAACAAACCAAATAACCCAATTTAAAAATGGGGTACACTGCTAAACAGAGAATTATCAGCAGTAATCTCAAATGGCCAAGAAGCACTTAAAGAAATGTTTAAAGTCCTTACTCATCAGAGAAATGCAAATCAAAACAACACTGAGATTCCATCTTTTATCTGTCAGAATGGCTAACATCGAAAAATCAGCAACACCACATGCTGATGTGGAGCAAGGGAAGCACTCCTCCATTGCCAGTGAAGAGCAACTCCATACAATTACTTTGAAAATCAGGTTGGCAATTTCTCAGAAAACTTGAAATGGTTCTACCTCAAGAAAGAATATACCACTCTTGGGAATATACCCCAGTATACCACATGGATACTTGCTCAACTATGTCCGTAGAAGCTTTATTCACAATAGTCAGAAACTAAAAGCAACTCAACTGAAGACTGTATAAGGAAAATGTGGTATATCTGCACAATGAAATACTATTCAGCTTTTAAAAACAGTCTTAATTAAATTTGCAGACAAACAAATGGAACCTAAGAATATCATCCTGAGTGAGGTAACCTAGAGACAGAAAAATACATATGGTTTGTACTCACTTATAAGTGGATATTAAGCATAAAGTGCAGGATAAGCGTGCTATAATATAAGACCCAAAGAAACTAGATAATAAGAAGGTCCCAAAGGAGGATGTGCGAATCACACTTAGAAGGAAAAACTAGTCATTGTAGGTGGATGCAGAGAGGGAATTGTATAGGAGAGAGGATGAGGAGGGAAAGAGAGAGTACAATTAGGTGTGGGGATGGGAGTAGGAAAGGGCTGGAGGAAAGAATAGAACAGTGTGGAGCATCTCTGGTAGCTAGCTGGGAATGAATGGAAAGACTATGGGGACTGTATGGGTGTGACCCTTGCAGAGACTTCTATCAGAGGGGGACATATAGACTGTAATGGTTTGAATATTCTTGGCCCAGGGAGTGGCACTATTTGGAGATGTGGCCTTGTTGGAGGTGTGTTACTATGGGTGTAAGCTTTGAGACCTTCATCCTAGCTTCTCAGAAGCCAGTAATTTGCTAGCAGCCTTCAGAGAAAGATGTAGAACACTCAGCTCAGCCTGCACCATACCTGCCTGGATGCTGTCATGTTCCCACTTTGATGATATTGGAGTGAATCTCTGAACCTGTAAGCCAGCCCCAACTAAATGTTGTTTTTATAAGAGTTTCCTTGGTCTTGGTGTCTATTCACAACAGTAAAACCCTCACTAAGACAGAGACTAAAGTAGCCACCTCCTGTAGCTCAGTAGAACTTCCAGAGGAGGGAAGGGGCATCAATCCACCTATAAATCTATTAACCCAAAATTTGTGTTGCCTATAAGTTGTGCAGGGATGAAGATGGAACAGAGACTGCAAGAACAGCCAACCAACGGCTGACCCAACTTGAGACCCATCCCATGTGAAAGAGCCAACCCCTAACACTATCAATGATACATATGATATCATATGATTACAAACAGGTACCTAGCATAACTGTCTCCTGTCTTCATCGATCAGCAGATTGAAGCATATGCAGAGACCCACAACCAAAAATGAGAAGTGCAGCGAGTTTTGTGGAAGAGTGGGGGACAGAATTGAGCAAGACAGAGGGGTCGATGGCACCACAAGAAATCCTACAAAATCAACTAGCTCTGGTCTCATGAGGGTTCAGAGAAACTGGGCCACCAACCAGGGAGCATTCTGGGACTGAACCTAGGCCACCCTACAGCAAATGTGCAGCTTGGACTTCATGTGGATCCTCTAACTAGTGGAGTGAGGGTTGTCTTGCTTTCTTTTCCCTGCCTTTGGATCACCTTCCCCTACCTGGTCTGCTGGTTTAGGCCCCAGTGGTAAAAAATGTGCCTAGTCTTCCTGAGACTACATATCTTAAAATGAGATGATACCAAAGGGGGGGGGTGGTTCCCTCATCTCTGCGGAGAAGGGGAGGGGCAACGGGGAAAGGAAATAGGAAAGATGGGATTAGGAGAAGAGGGATTAGGTGCTGTGAGAATAAACATAAAATAAATCAAAGCTAACAGGTAACATATGTTAAATTGCACTAAATGTTTTAGTTATTTGCTGCTCTAAGAGAAATTCTCGTACAAATAATTCACAAATGATAGTTCACACTAATATTGATAGCCTGCCAAGATAACCATCTCCACTTTACATTCTTGGCTTCTCTAGACAGACACTAGTCCTACACTGAAACTCTACCGATCCCTGCTACTTGTCTGAGGACCATGTATCGCATGCTTTTCTTCTGACCTCACTTCCTATACCTCCCTTCAGTGATAGATACTAGACTCAAATTGCCAACTTCACCAGCAACAGTAGCATGAGGAAAAGCACTGAGAACCTCCTGAAGATTGGCTCTAGGAATCTTCTAACTCTACCAAAGGTGGACTTCTGGACTTAGAAACCTCACTTAGCTCAAAATGAGCCTACATTAATTCTGATATGTCACTTAAATATCAACACAAAATTGCCTAAAGATTAAACCCTAAGCCCTGTACCTGACAAGTCAACTGACAAAGCTGGATAACAGGAAACAGAAGTTCAAACGTATACTCAGAATATAGTCATACCAAGAAACTCTACTAACATGAGTCTAGAATTAAGTCTTCATAAAAAGTTGTTGGATATTTTATCATTCTGTTTTTGTTATGATTAATCTTGACTGTCAACTTGATGAAATTTAGAATCACAAGGAAAAAAATATCTTGGCATGTCAATTATCTAGATTATGTTAGGGAAGGTGGGAAGACTCTACTATTCCATGCACTGGGGTGTGGGACTGAATAAAAAGAAGAAAGAATCCAAAGCAATGGAATTTTTGTCTCCCTCTGCTTCTTAATTGTGGAATCAATGAGACCAGCTTGCTTTTGTTGTTATGATGTATTACATCCCCTGGACCCAGAAGCCAAAATGACCCTTCCTCCTTATAGTGTTTTTCCTGAGTATTTCCTCTTAGCAAAACAAACAAACAGCATAGCACTCTATCCTCATGCATTTATAACGATCATTACTTAGGATAGAGTTTAGGAATAATCGTCTTCCAAGTCTTCCATGTAAAGACTTATATGTTGTGAAATTAATCCTAAAAGCATGGTTCAGAGTTGGTGTCATTGACTGGTTAGTGAACCCATCTAGCTTCACTGGTGGCTTAATTCATAGCTGAAGGCAATGTTAGAAGGTTGTCCTTATACCCAAGAAACAATGCACATATCAAATGATGTGCAAGAAGAAGAAAGGAGTGGCCCCTGGTCCTGAAAAAGCTCAGTGCAGCAGTGTAGAGGAATACCAGAGCAGGGAAGTAGGAAGGGTTGGATTAGGGAACAGGGGGAGGGAAGAGGGCTTATGGGACTTTCAGGGAGGAAGGATCCAGGAAAGGGAAAATCACTTGAAATGTAAATAAAGAATATATCGAATTAAAAAAAAAGAAGGTTGTCTTTATTTAGAGAAAGTAGATTGCTGGGGACATACCTTAAGTGGTACCTGGTGTTTCTCCTTCTCTCCTACTCTTCCTCTCTCTGCCTCTGTCTCTCTGTCTCAATCTCTGTCTTTCTGTCTCATTCTCTATCTCTGTCCCTCTGTCTCATTCTCTATCTTTGTCTCTCCCTCTGCTTCCCTCCATCCCTCCTGCTCTCCCTTTCTGCGCTCTCATCCTGGATAAAAAAAATTAAGTATGAGCATAAGCTATTGGTGTTCTATTCAGGAACTTTTCCCCTGTGCCCATGTCCTCAAGGGTCTTCCCCAGTTTCTTTTCTATTAGTTTCAGTGTGTCAGGTTTTATGTGGGGGTCCTTGATCTATTTGGAGTTGAGCTTAGTACAAGGATATAAGAATGGATCAATTCGCATTCTTCTGCATGCTGACCTCCAATTGAACCAGCACCATTTGTTGAAAAGAAGTGACCATAGGTGTGTGGGTTCATTTCTGGGTCTTCAATCCTGTTCCATTGATCTGCTTGCCTGACATTGTACCAATACCATGCACTTTTTATCACTATTGCTCTGTAGTAAAGTTTGAAGTCTGGGATATTCAATCCCCCTGAAGCTCTTTTACTGTTGAGAATAGTTTTAGCTATCCTGGGTTTTTTGTTATTCCAGATGAATTTGAGCATTGCTCTTTCTAGCTCTATGAAGAACTGGGTTGGGATTTTGATGGGGATTGCATTGAATCTGTATATTGCTTTTGGCAAAATGGCCATTTTAACTATATTAATCCTGCCAATCCATGAGCATGGAAGATTTTTCCATTTTCTGAGATCTTCTTCGATTTCCTTCTTCAGAGATCTGAAGTTCTTGTCATATAGGTCTTTCACTTGTTTGGTTAGAGTCACCCCAAGATATTTTATGTTGTTTGTGGCTATGGTGAAGGGTGTCATTTCCCTAATTTCTTTCTCAGTCTGCTTATCCTTTGAGTATATAAAGGCTACTGATTTGCTTGAGTTGATTTTGTAGCCAGCCACTTTGCTAAAGTTGTTTATCAGCTGTAGGAGTTCTCTAGTAGAGTTTTTTTTGGGTCACTTAAGTATACTATCATATCATCTGCAAATAGTGATAGTTTGACTTCTTCCTTTCCAATTTGTATCCCTTTGACCTCCTTATGTTGTCTAATTGCTCTAGCTAGGACTTCAAGAACTATATTAAAAAGATATGGAGAGAGGGGACAGCCTTGTCTAGTCCCTGATTTTAGTGGGATTGCTTCAAGTATGGGACCTCATAAAACTACAAAGTTTCTGTAAGGCGAAGGACACTGTCAAAAGGACAAAACATCAACCAACAGATTGGGAAAGGATCTTCACCAACCTTAAATCTGACAGAGGGATAATATCTAATATATACAGAGAACTCAAGAAGGTAGAACCTAGAGAACCAAATAACCCCATTAAGAAGTGGGGTACCAAACTAAACAAAGATTTTTCGCATGAAGAACTTCAGAGAGCTGGGAAACACCTTAAGAAATGTTCAACATCATTAATCATTAGGGAAATGCAAATCAAAACAACCCTGAGATTTCACCTCACACTAGTCAGAATGGCTAAGGTCAAAAACTCAGGAGACAGCAGGTGCTGGTGAGGATGTGGAGAAAGAGGAACACTCCTCCACTGCTGGTGGGATTGTAAGATGGTGCAACCACTTTCGAAATCAGTCTGGCGGTTCCTCAGAAAACTAGGCATGGTACTTCCGGAGGACCCTGCTATACTACTCCTGGGCATATACCCAGAGGATTCCCCAGCATGTAATAAAGACACATGCTCCACTATGTTTATAGCAGCCCTATTTGTAGTAGCCAGAAGCTGGAAACAACCCAGGTGTCCCTCAACAGAGGAATGGATACAAAAAAATGTGGTATATTTACACAATGGAGCACTATTCAGCCGTTAGAAGCAATGAATTCATGAAATTCGTAGACAAATAGATGGAGCTGGAGAACATCTTACTAAGTGAGGTAACCCAGTCTCAAAAGATCAGTCATGGTATGTACTCACTGATAAGTGGATTATAACCTAGAAACTTGGAATACCCAAGAAATAATCCACATATTAAATGATGTCCAAAAAGAACAGAGGTGTGGCCCTTGGTTCTGGAAAGACTCAATGCAACAGTATAGGGGAATACCAGAACAGAGAAGGTGGAAGGAGTTGATGGAGGAACAGGGGGAGGGAAGAGGGCTTATGGGACTTGCAGGGAGTGGGGACCCAGAAAATGGGAAATCATTTGAAATGTAAATAAAGAATACATCGAATAAAAAAAAAGAAATTTAAGTATGCCATTTTGGATATATACACAGAAATACTTTAATTTTATAACAGATATACTTGCTAAGGTGAACTTTAAAACAGAAACCAATGCTTAACAAAAGTAAATCTGTTGAGCTACCTCAGATTATGGGTAATGATTTTTAGATATAATTGTACAGCTTTGTTCTGAGGAGTCAGTGTTTGATTTTATGCAAAAAAAAAGATGTTCCTTCAATTTTATTAACCCAAAAGTCTATATAATAAAAGACAAATACACTTGGGGACTGAAGAATTAATGGAGAATATAGTGCCCCAGGCATTTTATAGAGTGGACAAAATATGTCAAATAATATGTGACTTAATAAAATAAGGGAAATCTATGTTTATTTCCTATTTACATTTCTCTAGGCAACAGAGAGAACTTAGAAAATAATTCTTCTCAGGGTGTTTCTTTACCCATTTAGAAAAAATCACAACTATCTTATCATATAAATCCTATTAAATCATTTCTTATAAGGACAAATTATTGACTGTGCAAATAATAATGTACTGTTACTAGAATCAAGAGGATTTGTGGATATACATCAGCTATTTGTATATCCACAAATACTCTTGATTCCAGTAACAAGAAGAAAGAGAGAGAGAGAGAGAGAGAGAGAAGAGAGAAAGGCAACAACAACAACTACAACAAAAAAATCAGCAAGGTAATTAAGGAAATCAGGAAGCTTTCCAAAATGTGTAAAATGAGAAAACAAGACTCTTGTTATCATCTCCTAGTGCTGGCTTCAACTTGCCTTATTTGGCCATAAGATAGAGTAAACCCAAAGGACCAGCTTCTACTGAAGACCCAAAGCCCGAGAACTCCTGAGCTGCTATGTCACTCTGAGCCCTCAGTTCTAAGCTAACCTTTAAGAGTGCACAAAGCCCATAAAGAGAGTAATAAAGTCTCCCACTCTGGTGGTTTCTATCTTCTTTGAACCCTTGGAGAGAAAATGAGGATTGAAAAATGCAGTTGAGAATCCATGCTGTAATTCCAGCTTTTCTATAAATAATAGCCTTGGAACAAAATGATCTGCCACAAAACAAATCTAAGGAAAGTTTAATAGACATTTGACATTAAAATCAAAAGTAATCTTAATAGTTTCCCAGAGCATAGAAACCACACTCTAGGAAGAGTCAAGAATGGTTTTTCCCAAATCACCAGTTGTTAAGAGCAGAACATAGTGTTCCAAAGTGGACAGATAATTCTTCCACAGCTACTAATCAGCACACAGAGGGAAGCCCCTTCTTCTAGTCTCTGAATTATTGGACACTTCCTGCCTAAAGCCTAGATGCAAAATGCTGCTGCTCCTGTTTAGTGAGGACATGATTAAATGAAGTTCTTCCATATCTGTGGAAAGCATTTCTTGATATTATTAGTGAGACATTTCAGTGAACTTGGGAAAAGCATTTTAAGGGGCATTTCATGTTCCACAACCCTAGTTTAAAGGCCAGCTGTCATACAGTGAAGAGGTTTTTGTGGAAGTACAAGATCTATGGACTATAAGCAATGATTGCCTTCTATCTAGCTTAATCTAGGAGATCAGCCACATTGCAAGAGATAGTAAGAGTATACTTGTTTGTATGTATCTGTTTGTTTATCCAGTAACCCAAGTCTTATACAAAAAAACAGAATTAAGTCCCATTAACAACAGGATTTATTCAACATTAAACCCTCTCAAAGGGCCCATATAAGAACATCTAAGTTATATCATTTCCAATTTTAATGTTTCCAATGAGTGATTGAACTTGAGCATAAATGTGAGGGAAATGCCATACAAAAAATAACCTTCTAAAATCTGTTCATAGAAATTACCCGTATCAAAAGATCAGTTTAAAAAATTTAAAAGCAGGAAAAAAATTTAACTTGACTGAAGTTGCTGTGCAAAAAAAGACTGTGAAGATGACAGAGAAGGAGTGAATGAGAATGTATACTTCATTTTTCAATTGAGACAATTTAATTCCATCCCATCTCTTTCAAATATATTCCATCACCCTGCTTTCTTCAAAACAGCCTTTCCCCCCAAATTTACTCACATTTTTTTCTGGATGAAGACTTTCTTACTCATCTCTGGGTGCAGCTTTTAAATAGGGGAAGAGGAAAAATGAGACAGGAAAACTGAAGGATTGAGAGAGAAAGTATTTGGAATTTGTTCAGTTTGCATTAATTGCTAGTCAGATTTTACCTTGGATTCTACAGAGCCAACTGCTAGTGGGATTGCAAGATGGTGCAACCACTATGGAAATCAGTCTGGCGGTACCTCAGAAAACTGGTCATGACACTTCCAGAGGACCCTGCTATACCTCTCCTGGGCATATACCCAGAGGATTCCCCGGCATGCAATAAGGACACATACTCCATTATGTTCATAGCAGCCTTATTTATAATAGCCAGAAGCTGGAAAGAACCCAGATGTCCCTCAATAGAGGAATGGATACAGAAAATGTGGTATATTTACACAATGGAATACTACTCAGCAATTAAAAACAATGAATTCATGAAATTTTTAGGCAAATGGTTGGAACTGGAAAATATCATCCTAAGTGAGGAAATCCAATCACAAAAGAATACACATGGAATGCAATCACTGATAAATGAATATTAATTAGCCCAGAAACTCTGAATTCTCAAGACACAATTAGCATATCAAATAATATCCAAGAAAGAAGGAGAGGGCCCTGGTTCTGAAAAGACTTGATCCAGCATTGTAGGGGAGTACGAGGACAGAGAAATGGGAAGGGGGCTGATTGGGAAATGGGCAGAGGGAAGAGGGCTTATGAGACCAATGGGGAGGGGGGACCGGAACTGGGAAAGGGGAAAGCATTTGGAATGTAAACAAAGAATATAGAAAAGGAAAAGAAAAAAGAAAAAAAGAAGAAAGATTTATTAAAACACAAATGGGGCCACCACCAGTGGAACCAAGGCAACAGGGTCTGGGCAGGCCCTGTGCCCACTACCACTGACCATCGCTGGCCAGCCAGGCTGCAAGCAGCAGCGGAGTTACAGCACTTTTCACCACACTGAAGCCACATCAGAACTCTGCCTCCCACCAGACAGTTACAAGAGGCTCTCCACCATCTTTGCTCTCAGACACCAGAGAAAAATGATAGCCTGAGGTACACAGACTTAGCCCGAGGCCAACATTGTGGGAGTCTAAGCCGGACAGGAGTTGGCCTGCACCCAGGCCCTGGGCTGTTCGGGGGCCATCGGTGTACCAACCAAGCCAGGAGATTATGTGCCCAGGACTTGCAGGGGGCGTGCGTGCCACCATTTTGGCTACAGGACGCCAGAGAGCTCAAGCATGCAAAGCCAGCTAACAATCATAGCCAGAGGCAAACACCACAGGGGTCTAAGCCCAACAGGCATTGGACTGCACCCAGGCCCTGGGCTGTCCAGTGGGCCATCTGTGTGCCAACCCAGCCAGGTGGTTGGTAGCCAGGCAATCTGTCCCAGGACTTGCAGGGGGCACACACAGCTCCATCTTGGCTACCTGTCAGAACCAGTTAGCAGTCATAGCCTGAGGCGAACATCGCTCAGGCTTAAGCCTGTCAGGCTTTTGCCTGGACTCAGGGCCTGAGCAGATAGGCTAGCCTTGTGTGCACCAACCTGGTTGGGGGATCAACTGCACAGCTAAGTGATCAGCACTCAGAAAAAGTTCCAGCAGCATACACCATCAGCACTCCCTGAAGGAGCAAACGGCATTACCTGGTTCACAGAGACAATCTGGAGCAAGACACACTAGGGCTCCAAGGGCACCCAAGAGGAGGACAGCACATCAGCAATCTGTAACAGGGGAAAGCCAGCCATCCAGTGTTGCAGAAACAGCCCTACAGCCTCACAGGAGGCACAAATACCAGCCAGAGACAAGACCAACTAACACCAGAGATAACAAGATCACAAAAGGCAAACATGGGAATGCTACCAACAGAAATCTAGGCAATATGGGAGCATCTGAACCAAACTCTCCAATAACAGCAAGTCTTGGATACCCCAACACACCAGAAAAACAAGATTTGGATTTTAAATCACTGGTCATGATGCTGCTAGAGGAACACAAAAAGGACATAAATGAATCTCTTAAAGAAATACAGGGGAGAGGAGGCAGCAGCGGCAACAGCTGCTGCTGCTAGTCCAGAGGAAGGACAAACAGCAGTGGAATCAAGATGACAGGGTCCAGGCAGGCCCTGTGCCCACTACCACTGACCATCGCTGGCCAGCTGGGCTGCAAGCGGTGCTGGATTTACAGCGCCTTTCACTGCACAGAAGCCACATCAGAACTCTGCCTCCCGCCAGTCAGTCACGAGAGACTCACCTCCATCTTAGTTCTCGGACACCAGAGGTCAGACAGCCTGAGGTACGCAAATATAACCCGAGGCCATTGCAGGAGTCTAAGCCCCGATGGGCATTGGCCTGCACCCAGGCCCTGGGCTGTTCGGGGGGCCATCTGTGTGCCAACCCGGCCAGGAATTTGTTTGCCCATCCCAGCGCATGAGCTGCCATTTTGGCTACAAGACACCAGAGAGTTCTAGCAGGCAAAGCCAGCTAAGAGTCATACCCCGAGGCTAACATAGCAGAGGTCTAGGACCGACAGGCCCTGGACTGCCCCCAAGACCTGGGCTGCTCAGTGGGCCATCTGTGTGCCAACCCGGTCAGGAGGTTGTTATCCCAGCAGACTCTCCCGGCACTTTCAGGGAGCACACACACTGCCATCCTGGCCACCTAACAGAACCAGTTAACCCTCATAGCCCAAGGGGAACTTTCCTCTGACCTTGGCCTGCCAGGCTTTTGCCTAGACTCGGGGCCTGAGCAGCTAGGCTAGCCTTGTGTGCACAAACCTGGTTTGGAGATCAGCTGCCCAGCAGAGTGATCATCACTCTGAAAAGCTCCCACAGCATACACCATCAGTACTCCCTGAAGGAGCAAATGGGCACCATCTGGTTCACAGGCACAATCTTGGGCAAGGCACACTAGGGCTGCAAGGGCACCCAAGAGGAGGACAGCACATCAGCAATCTGCGACAGGGGAAACCCAGCCATCTAGTGTTGCTAAAATAGCCCTAGAGCCTCTCAGGAGACTCAAACACCAGCCAGAGACAAGAACAACTAGCTCCAGAGAACAAGATGGCAAAGGACAAATGCAGGAACACTACTAACAGAAATCTAGGCAATATAGCAGAGTCTGAACCAAACTCTCCAACATCAGCAACTCCTGGTTATGCCAACACACCAGCAAAACAAGATTTGGATTTAAAATTACTGGTCATGATGCTGCTAGAAGAACACAAAAAGGACATAAATGAATCTCTTAAAGAAATACAGGGGAATATGAATAAGCTAGAAACCCTTATAATGGAAAGAGAAAAATCAATTAAATAAATTCAGGAGAATAAAGCTCAAGAGATAGAAGCCAATAAAGGAGAAAGGCAAAAAAAAATCTTAAAGAAATGCAGGAGAACTTGAGTCAACAGGCAAAAGTCATGAAAGAGGAAACACAAAAATCTCTTAAAGAATTAAAGGAAAACACAAACAAACAAATGATGGAACTGAGAAAAACTATCCTGGATCTAAAAACAGAAGTAGAAACAACTAAGAAATCACAAAGGGAGACAACTTTGGAGAGAGAAAACCTTGAGAAGAAATCAGGGGCCATATATGCAAATATCAACAACAGAATACAAGAGATGGAAGAAAGAATCTCAGATGCCGAAGATACCATAGAAACCATTGACTCAACAGTAAAAGAAAATGCAAAATGCAAAAAGCTTGTATCCCAGAACATCCAGGAAATCCAGGATACAATGAGAAGACCAAACCTAAGGATTATAGGTATAGATGAGAGTGAAGATTTACAAAAGAAAGGGCCAGCAAATATCTTCAACAAAATGATGGAAGAAAACTTTCCCAACTAAAGAGAGAGATGCCCATGAATATACAAGAAGCCTACAGAACTCCAGACTGGACCTGAGCAGAAATACCTCCCATCACATAATAATCAAAACCCCAAATGCACAAAACAAAGCGAGAATATTAAAAGCAGTAAGAGAAAAAGGCCAAGTAATATATAAAGGAAGACCTATCAGAATCACACCAGACTTCTCACCAGAGGCCATGAAAGCTAGAAGATCCTAGGCAGATCTCAACCAGACCCAAAGAGAACACAAATGTCAGCCAAGACTACTATACCCAGAAAAACTCTCAGTCACCATAGATGGAGAAACCAAGACATTCCATGACAAAACCAAATTTACACAATATCTTTCCACAAACCCAGCTCTGCAAGGAATAATAGGAGAAAAACTCCAATACAAGGAGGGAAACTACACCCTGGAAAAAGCAAGATACTTACCTTCCTTCATCAAACCCAAAAGAAGATAACCACTCAAATATAAAAATAACATCAAAAATGACAGGAAATAATAATAACTATTCCTTAATATCTCTTAACATCAATGGATTCAATTCCCCAATAAAAAGACATAGACTAACAGACTGGATAAGGAAACAGGACCCTACATTATGCTGCATACAGGAGACACACCTCAGTGTCAAAGACAAAAACTACTTTAGAGTAAAAGGCTGGAAGACAATTTTACAAGCCAATGGTCTCGGGAAACAAGCTGGAGTAGCCATTCTAATATCAAATAAAATTGATGTTCAACCTAAAGTCATCAAAAGAGACACAGAAGGACACTTCTTGCTGGTCAAAGGAAAAATCCACCAAGAAGAACTTTCAATTCTGAACATCTATGCACCAAATGCCAGGATACCCTCATTCGTAAAAGAAACTTTTCTAAAGCTCAAAGCACACATTGCACCTAACACAATAATTGTGGGTGACTTCAACACCCCACTCTCCTCAATAGACCGATCAGGAAAACAGAAACTAAACAGGGACACAGTAAAACTAATTGAAGCTTTGGATCAATTGGATTTGATTGATATTTATAGAACATTTCACCCTAAAGCAAAAGAATATACCTTTTTCTCAGCACCTCATGGTACCTTCTCCAAAATTGACCATATAATCACAAGACAGACCTCAACAAATATAAGAAGATCGAACTAATCCCATGCCTCCTATTAGATCACCACGGAGTAAGAGTTTCGATAGCAACAAAAACAACAAAAAGCCCACATACACATGGAGGCTGAATAATACTCTACTCAATGACACCTTGGCCAAAGAAGAAATAAAGAAAGAAATCAGAGACTTTTTAGAATTTAATGAAAATGAAGACACAACATACCCAAATCTTTGGGACACAGTGAAAGCAGGGCTAAGAGGAAAACTCATAGCCCTGAGTGCCTCCAAAAAGAAAATGAAGAGAGCATACACTAGCAGCTTAACAACACACCTAAAAGCCCTGGAACAAAAAGAAGCCAATTCACCCAGGAGGAGAAGAAGACAGGAAATCATCAAACTCAGGACTGAAATCAATCAAGTGGAAACAAACAGAACCATACAAAGAATCAACGAATCCAGGAGCTGGTTCTTTGATAAAATCAACAACATAGATAAACCCTTAGCCAGACTGAACAAAGGGCACAGAGAAAGTATCCAAATTAACAAAATTAGAAATGAAAAGGGGGATATAACAACAGAAACGGAGGAAATTCAAAAAAATCATCAAATCCTACTACAAAAGTCTATACTCAACACAACTGGAGAATCTTGAGGAAATGGACAATTTCCTAGACAGATACTAAACACCAAAATTAAATCAGGACCAAATAGATCATCTAAACAGTCCCATAACCCCTAAAGAAATACAAGGGGTCATAGAAAGTCTTCCAACCAACAAAGGCACAGGACCAGATAGTTTCAGTGCAAAATTCTATCAGACCTTCAAAGAAGACCTAACACCAATACTCTTCAAACTATTCCACAAAATAGAAACAGAAGGAACACTACCCAATTCCTTCTACGAAGCCACAATTACACTGATACCAAAACCACACAAAGACCCAACAAAGAAAGAGAACTTCAGACCAATTTCCCTTATGAATATCGATGCAAAAATATCAATAAAAATCTTGCCAATGAAATCCAAGAACACATAAAAAACGATCATCCAAACAAAAAACAAAAAACAAAAAACCGATCATCCACCATGAACAAGTAGGCTTCATCCCAGTGATGCAGGGTTGGCTCAATATAAGGAAATCCATCAATGCAATCCACTACATAAACAAACTCAAAGAAAAAAAACCACATGCTCATTTCATTGGATGCTGAAAAACATTTGACAAAATTCAGCATCCTTTCATGCTTAAAGACTTGGAAAGAACAGGAATTCAAGGCTTATACCTAAACATAGTAAAAGCAATATTCAGCAAACCGGTAGTGAACATCAAACTAAATGGAGAGAAACTTAAAGCAATCCCACTAAAATCAGGGACTAGTCAAGGCTGCCCCCTCTCACCTTATCTTTTTAATATTTTACTTGAGGTACTAGCTCGGGCAATTAGACAATAAAACAAGGTCAAAGGGATACAAATTGGAAAGGAAGATGTCAAACTATCATTATTTGCAGATGACATGATAGTCTACCTAAGTGACCCAAAAAACTCCACTATAGAACTCCTACAGCTGATAAACAACTTTAGCAAAGTGGCAGGTTATAAAATCAACTCAAGCAAATCAGTAGCCTTCCTATACTCAAAGGATAAGCAGGCTGAGAAAGAAAGTAGGGAAATGACACCTTTCACAATAGCCACAATCAATATAAAGTACCTTGCTGTGACTCTGACCAAACAAGTGAAAGTTCTATATGACAAGAACTTCAAGACTCTGAAGAAGGAAGTGGAAGAAGACCTCAGAAAATGGAAAGATTTTCCCATGCTCATGGATTGGCAGGATTAATATAGTTAAAATGGCCATCTTGCCAAAAGCAATATACAGATTCAACGCAATACTCATCAAAATCCCAACTCAGTTCTTCATAGAGTTAGAAAGAGCAATTCTCAAATTCATCTGGAATAACAAAAACCCCAGGATAGCTAAAGCTATTCTCAACAACAAAAGAAATTCTGGGGTAATCAGTATCCCTGACCTCAAGCAACACTACAGAGCAATAGTGTTAAAAACTGCATGGTATTGATAGTGACAGGCAGGTGGATCAATGAAACAGGATTGAGGAGCTAGAAATGAACCCACACACCTATGGCCACTTGATCCTCGGCAAAGGAGCTGAAAACATCCAGTGGAAAAAAGATAACCTTTTCAACAAATGGTGCTCGTTCAACTGGAGGTCAGCATGCAGAAGAATGTGAATTGATCCATCCTTGTCTCGTACTAAGCTCAACTCCAAATGGCTCAAGGACCTCCACATAAAATCAGACACTCTGAAGCTAATAGAAAAGAAACTGGGGAAGACCCTTGAGGACATCAGTACAGGAGGAAAGTTTCTGAACAGAACACCAATAGCTTGTGCTCTTAAGATCAAGAATTGACAAATGGGACCTCATAAAGTTACAAAGTTTCTGTAAGGCAAAGGACACCATCAAAAGGACAAATCGGCAACCAACAAATGGGAAAAGATCTTCACCAACCCTACATCTGATAGAGGGCTAATATCCAATATATACAAAGAACTCAAGAAGTTAGACCCCAGAAAGCTAAATAGCCTATTAAAAATGGGGTACAGAGCTAAAAAAAAGAATTTTCACCCGAAGAAGTTCGGATGGCTGAGAAGCATCTTAAAAAATGCTCAACTTCATTAGTCATTAGGGAAATGCATATCAAAACAACCCTGAGATTTTACCCTATACCAGTCAGAATGGCTAAGATTAAAAATTCAGGAGACAGCAGATGTTGGCGAGGATATGGAGAAAGAGGAACAGTCCTCCACTGCTGGTGGGGTTGCAAATTGGTTCCAAACCACTCTGGAAATCAGTCTGGCAGTTCCTCAGAAAACTGGGCAGGTCACTTCTGGAGTATCCTGCAATACCACTCCTGGGCATATACCCAGAGGACTCCCCAGCAGGTAATAAGGATACGTGCTCCACTATATTCATAGCAGCCCTATTTATAATAGCCAGAAGCTGGAAAAAAAAAACAGGTATCACTCAACAGAAGAATGGATGCAAAAAATGTGGTATATATACACAATGGAATATTATTCAGTCATTAGAAACAATGAATTCATGAAATTCTTAGACAAGTAGATGGAGCTGGAGAACATCATACTAAGTGAGGTAACCCAGTCTCAAAAGATTAATCATGGTATACACTCACTAATATGTGGATATTAGCCTAGAAAATTGGAATACCCAAAACATAATCCACACATCAAATGATGTACAAGAAGAACGGAAGAGGGGCCCCTGGTTCTGGAAAGACTCAGTGTAGCAGTATAGGGCAAAACCAGAACAGGGAAGTGGGAAAGGGTAGAGGGGAGAACAGGGGGAGGGAAGAGGGCTTATGGGACTTTCGGGGAGTGGGCAGCCAGAAAAGGGGAAATCATTTGTAATGTAAATAAAAAATATATTGAATAAAAAAAAAAAAAAACACCAGGGCAGCAGCAGCAGCAGCAGCAGCAGCAGCTGGTCCAGAGGAAGGGCCATCAGTAGTAGAACCAAACAGACAGGGTCCAGGCAGACCCTGCGCCCACGACTACTGGCCATCGCTGGTCAGCCAGGCTGCGAGCAGCGGAGGATTTACAGCGCCTTTCACCACACAGAAGCCACATCAGAACTCTGCCTCCCGCCAGTCAGTTACGAGGCCTCCATATTGGTTCTGGTCGCCAGAGAAATCAGACTGAGATACGCAAATATAACCCGAGACCAACATCGCGGGGGTCTAAGCCCGACGGGCATTGGCCTGCACCGAGGCCCTGGGCTGATGGGGGGGGGGCCACCGGGGTGCAAACCCGGCCAGGAGGTTTTTTCCCCGGGGCCAGCGCATGCACCACCGCCATTTTGCCTAAGGGAAGCCAGAGAGACCTAGCAGGCAAAACCAAACAGGCTAACAGGCATAGCCCGAGGCAGACATAGCAGGGGTCTCAGACGGTCTGGCCCTGGACTGCCCCCAGGCCCTGGGCTACTTGGTGGGCCATCTGTGTTCTGACCCGGCCAGGAGGTTGTTTATCTGGGCAGGTTTGCGCACCACCGCCATTTTGCCTACAGGAAGCCAAAGAGACCTAGCAGGCAAAACCAAACCAACTAACAGGCATAGCCCGAGGCGGACATAGCAGGGGTCTCAGACGGTCAGGCCCTGGACTGCCCGAAGGCCCTGGGCTGCTCGGTGGGCCATCTGTGTGCTGACCCGGCCAGGAGGTCGTTAGCCCAGCAGACTCTCCCAGCACTCTCAGGGAGCGCGCCCACGCCACCATCCTAGCCACCTGACAGACCCAATTAACACTCACAGCTGAGGGGAACTTTGCCCTGACATTGGCCTGCCAGGCTTTTGCCTAGACTCAGGGCCTGAGCAGCTAGGCTAGCCTTGTGTGCACCAACCCGGTTGGGAGTCCTGCTGCCCAGCAGAGAGATCAGCACACAGAAAAGGTCCCTGCAGCATACAGCCTCAGCGCTCCCTGAAGGAGCAAACGGGCACCTTCTGGCTCACAGACACAATCTGGGGCAAAGAACACTAGGGCTGCAAGGGCACCCAAGAGGAGGAAAGCACATCAGCAATCTGCAAAAGGGAAAACCCTGCCCTCCAGTGTTGCAGAAATAGCCCTAGAGCCTCTCAGGAGGCTGTAACACCAGCCAGAGACAAGACCAATTAGCTCCAGAGAACAAGATGGCAAAGGGCAAACGCAGGAAAGCTACTAACAGAAATCTAGGCAATATGGCAGCATCTGAACCAATCTCTCCAACATCAGCAAGTCCTGGTTATGCCAACACACCAGAGAAACAAGATTTGGATTTAAAATCACTGTTCATGATGCTGCTAGAAGAACACAAAAAGGACATGAATGAATCTCTTAAAGCAATACAGGGGAACATGAATAAGCTAGAAACCCGTTTAATGGAAGCACAAAAAACACTTAAAGAAATGCAGGAGAATAAGGCCCAAGAGATAGAAGCCAATAAAGAAGAAAGGCAAAAAAAAACTTAAAGAAATGCAGGAGAACTTGAGTCAACAGGCAGAAGTCATGAAAGAGGAAACACAAAAATCTCTTAAAGAATTACAGGAAAAAACAGACAAACAAATGATGGAAATGAGCAAAACCATCCTGGACCTAAAAACAGAAGTAGAAACAACTAAGAAATCACAAAGGGAGGCAACTTTGGAGATAGAAAACCTTGAGAAAAAATCAGGGGCCATAGATGCAAATATAAACAACAGAATACAAGAGATGGAAGAAAGAATCTCAGATGCCGAAGATACTATAGAAACCATTGATTCAACTGTCAAAGAAAATGCAAAATGCAAAAAGCTTGTATCCCAGAACATCCAGGAAATCCAGGATACAATGAGAAGACCAAACCTAAGGATTATAGGTATAGATGAGAGTGAAGATTTACAACAGAAAGGGTCAGCAAATATCTTCAACAAAATTATGGAAGAAAACTTTCCTAACTTAAAGAGAGAGATGCCTATGAATATACAAGAAGCCTACAGAACTCCAAACAGACTGGACCTGAGCAGAAATACCTCCCGTCACATAATAATCAAAACCCCAAATGCTCTAAACAAAGAAAGAATATTAAAGGCAGTAAGAGAGAAAGGCCAAGTAACATATAAAGGAAGACCTATCAGAATAACACCAGACTTCTCACCAGAGACCATGAAAGCTAGAAGATCCTGGGCAGATCTCATGCAGACTCTAAGAGAACACAAATGTCAGCCAAGACTACTATACCCAGCAAAACTCTCATTCACCATAGATGGAGAAACAAAGATATTCCATGACAAAACCAAATTCACACAATATCTTTCCACAAACCCAGCTCTGCAAAGAATAATAGGAGGAAAACTCCAATACAAGGAGGGAAACTACACCCTGGAAAAAGCAAGATAGTTACCTTCCTTCATCAAACCCAAAAGAAGATAACCACTCAAACATAAAAAGAACATCAAAAATGACAGGAAGTAATAATCAATATTCCCTAATATCTCTTAACATCAATGGTCTCAATTCCCCAATAAAAAGGCATAGACTAACAGACTGGATAAGGCAACAGGACCCTACAATTTGCTGTATACAGGAGACACACCTCAGTGTCAAAGATAAA
The DNA here is from genome assembly GCF_947179515.1 of Apodemus sylvaticus. Lineage (NCBI taxonomy): Eukaryota > Metazoa > Chordata > Mammalia > Rodentia > Muridae > Apodemus > Apodemus sylvaticus. The sequence goes on from NC_067475.1 coordinate 108,708,847, forward strand.
AACTACCTCAGAGTAAAAGGCTGTAAGACAATCTTACAAGCCAATGGTCACAGGAAACGAGCAGGAGTAGCCATTCTAATATCAGATAAAATTGACTTTCAACCTCAAGTCATCAAAAGAGACACAGAAGGACATTTCTTGCTGGTCAAAGGAAAAATCCACCAAGAAGAACTTCAAATTCTGAACATCTATGCGTCAAATGCAAGGGCACCCTCATTCGTAAAAGAAACCTTACTAAAGCTCAAAGCACACATTGCACCTAACACAATAATTGTGGGGGACTTCAACACTCCACTTTCCTCAATGGACCGATCGGGAAAACAGAAACTAAACAGGGACACAGTAAAACTAATTGAAGCTTTGGATCAATTGGATTTGACTGATATTTATAGAACATTTCACCCTAAAGCAAAAGAATATACCTTTTTCTCAGCACCTCATGGTACCTTCTCCAAAATCGACCATATAATTGGACACAAGGCAGACCTCAACAAATATAAGAAGATCGAACTAATCCCATGCCTCCTCTCAGATAACTATGGAGTAAAAGTGATCTTCAATAGCAACAAAAACAACAGAAAACCCACATACACGTGGAAACTGAACAATATTCTACTCAATGATGCCTTGGTCAAGGAAGAAATAAAGAAAGAAATTAAAGACTTTTTAGAACACAACATACCCAAATCTATGGGACACAATGAAAGCAGTGCTAAGAGGAAAACTCATAGCCCTGAGTGCCTCCAAAAAGAAAATGGAGAGAGCACACATTACCAGCTTAATGACACACCTGAAAGCCCTGGAACAAAAAGAAGCTATTTCACCCAGGAGGAGTAGAAGGCAGGAAATCATCAAACTCAGGGCTGAAATCAACCAAGTAGAAACAAAGAGAACCATACAAAAAATCAACAAAACCAGGAGCTGGTACTTTGAGAAAATCAACAAGATAGATAAACCCTTAGCCAGACTGACCAAAGGGCACAGAGAAATTATCCAAATTAACAAACTTAGAAATGAAAAGGGAGATATAACAACGGAAACTGAGGAAATCCAAAAAATCATCAGATCCTACTACAAGAGCCTGTACTCAACACAACTGAAGAATCTGGAGGAAATGGACAATTTCCTTGACAGATACCAAATACCAAAATTAAATCAGGACCAACTAGACCATCTAAACAGTCCCATAATGTCTAAAGAAATAGAAGGAGTCATAGAAAGTCTTACAACCAAAAAAGGCACAGGACCAGATGGTTTCAGTGCAGAATTCTATCAGACCTTCAAAGAAGAGTTAACACCAATACTCTTCAAAATGTTCCACAAAATAGAAACAGAAGGAACACTACCCAATTCCTTCTACGAAGCCACAATTACGCTGCTACCAAAGCCACACAAAGATCCAACAAAGAAAGAGAACTTCAGACCAATTTCCCTTATGAACATCGATGCAAAAATACTCAATAAAATTCTTGCCAACAAAATCCAAGAACACATCAAAACGATCATCCACCATGATCAAGTAGGCTTTATCCCGGGAATGCAGGGTTGGTTCAATATACGGAAATACATCAATGCAATCCACTACATAAACAAACTCAAAGAACAAAACCACATGGTCATTTCATTGGATGCTGAAAAAGCATTTGACAAAATTCAGCATCCTTTCATGCTTAGTCTTGGAGAGAACAGGAATTCAAGGCCCATACCTAAACATAGTAAAAGCAATATACAGCAAACCGGTAGCCAGCATCAAACTAAATGGAGAGAAACTTGAAGCAATCCCACTGAAATCAGGGACCAGACAAGGCTGCCCCCTTTCTCCTTATCTTTTCAATATTGTACTTGAGGTACTAGCGCAGGCAATTCGACAACATAAGGAGGTCAAAGGGATACAAATTGGAAAGGAAGAAGTCAAACTTTCATTATTTGCAGACGACATGATAGTCTACCTAAGTGACCCAAAGAACGCCACTAGAGAGCTCCTACAGCTGATAAACAACTTCAGCAAAGTGGCAGGTTATAAAATCAACACAAGCAAATCAGTGGCCTTCCTATACTCAAAGGATAAGCAGGCTGAGAAAGAAATTAGGGAAATGACCCCCTTCACAATAGCCACAAACAGTATAAAGTATCTTGGGGTGACTCTTACCAAACATGTGAAAGATCTGTATGACAAGAACTTCAAGACTCTGAAGAAGGAAATGGAAGAAGACCTCAAAAAATGGGAAAACCTCCCATGCTCATGGATCGGTAGAATCAATATAGCTAAAATGGCCATTTTGCCAAAAGCAATATACAGATTCAATGAAATACCCATCAAAATCCCAATTCAATTCTTCACAGAGTTAGAAAGAGCAATTATCAAATTCATCTGGAACAACAAAAATCCCAGGATAGCTAAAACTATTCTCAGCAACAAAAGAAAATCTGGGAGAATCAGTATCCCTGACCTCAAGCAATACTACAGAGCAATAGTGTTAAAAACTGCATGGTATTGGTACAGTGACAGGCAGGAAGATCAATGGAACAGGATTGAAAATCCAGAAATGAACCCACACACCTATGGCCACTTGATCCTCGACAAAGAGGCTGACAACATCCAATGGAAAAAAGATAGCCTTTTCAACAAATGGTGCTGGTTCAACTGGAGGGCAGCATGCAGAAGAATGCGAATTGATCCATCCTTGTCTCCTCGTACTAAGCTCAAATCCAAATGGATCAAGGACCTCCACATAAAGCCAGACACTCTGAAGTTAATAGAAAAGAAACTGGGGAAGACCCTTGAGGACATCAGTACAGGGAGAAAGTTTCTGAACAGAACACCAATAGTGTATGCTCTAAGAGCAAGAATTGACAAATGGGACCTCATAAAATTACAAAGTTTCTGTAAGGCAAAGGACACCATCAAGAGGACAAATCGGCAACCAACAAATTGGGAAAAGATCTTCACCAATCCTACATCAGATAGAGGGCTAATATCCAATATATATAAAGAACTCAAGAAGTTAGACTCCAGAAAACCGAACAACCCTATTAAAAAATGGGGTACAGAGTTAAACAAAGAATTCACACCTGAAGAACTTTGGATGGCGGAGAAGCATCTTAAAAAATGCTCAACTTCATTAATCATTAGGGAACTGCAAATCAAAACAACCCTGAGATTTCATCTTACACCAGTCAGAATGGCTAAGATTAAAAATTCAGGAGACAGCAGGTGTTGGAGAGGGTGTGGAGAAAGAGGAACACTCCTCCACTGCTGGTGGGGCTGCAAATTGGTACAACCACTCTGGAAATCAGTCTGGCGGTTCCTCCGAAAACTGGGCACCTCACTTCCAGAAGATCCTGCTATACCACTCCTGGGCATATACCCAGAGGATTCCCCACCATGTAATAAGGATACATGCTCTACTATGTTCATAGCAGCCCTATTTATAATTGCCAGATGCTGGAAAGAACCCAGGTATCCCTCAACAGAAGAGTGGATACAAAAAATGTGGTATATCTACACAATGGAGTACTATTCAGCCATTAGAAACAATGAATTCATGAAATTCTTACGCAAATGGATGGAGCTAGAGAACATCATACTAAGTGAGGTAACCCAGACTCAAAAGGTGAATCATGGTATGCACTCACTAATAAGTGGTATTAACCTAGAAAACTGGAATACCCAAAACATAATCCACACATCAAATGAGGTACAAGGAGAAAGGAGGACTGGCCCCTGGTTCTGGAGAGACTCAGTGAAACAGTATTCGGCAAAACCAGAACAGGGAAGTGGGAAGGGGTGGGTGGGAGGACAGGGAAAGAGAAGGGGACTTAAAGGACTTTCGGGGAGTGGGGGGCTAGAAAAGGGGAAATCATTTGAAATGTAAATAAATTATATCGAATAAAAAAAAAAGAAGATAGGACCTGATCAAGTCTGGAAAAAAAAAAAAAACACCAAAAGGATATTTCTGTCTCCTTGAAACCTATATACTGAAGCCCAACTCTGCAATATGACTATATTTACAGACAGATAATTAAGGAAACAGCTTTTGTCTTCTGGGAACATAGAGTGCATTTTGCAGGTATTTAGTATCAAAAATAAAAAGAATTAGAAAACAGACTGAGAAAGAATCTTGAAAAGAATCCTATGGAATTTGGTAGGAAAACAACAGTGTGCCAGGTATGCTGGAGCCTCTAACTACCAGTCTGAAAAAAGATGGAGAAGTGGAGCAAAGTTATGGCCTCTGAGTTAGAGGTCAAAAATGTAGGCAGGTTTAGCAGCAAAAGTCTGTGAACACAGGAAGAATGGGCTTCATAAAGACAATTGGAAAGCCCAATATGTCAGAAAAAAATACATTTAGAAATGTTCCCAGAATCCAAAAGAGGTTTGGGGAAGATAGACCATGGGCAGTCTTAGCAGTAAGTCTGCTAGCAATTGCATGGTTTGGCAGCTCTAAACAGTAATCCTTACCACCTTTCTAACACACTGTCACTTACCATTGTATAATTTTGAATATATTAGTAATACAGGGAGAGTAATCAAAACTGTGTCACATTAAGAAAACAAATTAAAGTATTTCCCTTTATAGTGATTTTACTAAGAGAGAGACCAGAATTTATTTCTCTATTTGTATCTCCATGAGTTTCTGCTGTCCTCTGGCTATAACCTGACATTTGTATGAGTCTAGACCTGTGCTTTCCTCTAGGCTGTCATGATTGTCTGGCTGGCTTCTGTCTTTATGTGTACATATGTGCATGTTTTCCTAGAAATGTTTGTTCTACATTTATTGTGCAACATGCAAAGCATCACACAAATAAGAAATAGGGAATAATTTACAGAAATCATTTTTTTTTTTGTAAAACAGGATTTTACAAGGGATTAAACTTTGTTGAGTCCAACTGACAAAGTAACAAACAGTATTCCAAGCATCACAACAGACTAAATCCTGTGTTTTAAGTTGTTTTTTTATGTTACTCTCAGGTTTTGGTGGATATTTGTTTTGCAGGGCTGCTTTCCCCTATTTCTTTTCTAACAGTAAACCGTAATTTGCCATAAACACAAAAACAATGGACCTTATTTCTAGCTTAAAAGTATTGTAGAGGATTATGATAAAATCGACAATGAGTTAGTTTTAGAAATCCCATCTCTGTTAAAGTATTTAGCAAAACATAAAAATGCCATATTTCATATGCCTTGATGTATAAGCCTCACCAATTTCTGCTTATGATGATAATTAAAGAGATTTAGGAATCTGCAGAATTTTATCACTTGAACACAACACAGACATGAGACCATTGGTTAATCAAGACTTTTGGATTAGAAGTTGAAACATAAATAAAAATAATACATTTGCTATACTCTAGAAGGGTTTGCCCGGGATCGTTTGGTTTTGAGTATCTTTGTAAATACAGGATATCCTTTAAAAACAGGAAGAGTCACCCCACCTCTCCTCTGTCTAACCACCTTGTGCTGCTCACTTTTCATAAAATAGTCTCTAATGTAAGGAACTGAAATTTTTCATTAAAACAACATGAACTTTTTTCATTACATGCTTTTTTGAGATTGTAATTTAATTACATTTCCCCCTTTCCTTTATTCCTTCCAAATTCTTCCATATGTCCCTCCATACTCTCCAAATTCAAGGCCTTCTTTTCATTAGTTGTTGGTGTGTGTGTGTGTGTGTGTGTCCATATAAGGCTATTTGTATGTATGTTTTCAGAGCTGATCATTTGGCACAAGACAGCCAGTTGCTCTGTTCTTCCCCGGAGAAGACCACCTCTTCCACTTATGGCCTGGCTCAGCTGTCTCTAGCTCTCTGTGCAGAGTTAAGTGTCATGAACTTTCCCTACTTGAGTTCACTGATGTCCCCATTGCTCAACATATGTTCAGAACATTGTGAAGCAAGGCAGGAGCTCTTGTAAGATATTGTTTAGAAGGATCAGGATTTTGCTCTGAGATTGTGTCTCCTAGTAACATCAAGAGCTGACCTGTAAGTCTTACATGTTTATTTTTTTTTACAAAACAAACCCAGGAAAAGGCAATTGAAAGTGCATATTGAATAGACTTTATAAATATATTAACTCCAGATTGCATTATTGATATGTTCCTTTTGTGAAAGAAAAAAATGAAGTTTGGAAAAAAGAAAACAGTAAGGGACAAAAAAAAAGGTTTATACTAATCCAAGTATTTATAAATGTTTACTTTTCAGAAAAATCCTAACTTCCCTATTTTATAGATAACACCAACTAGTCAGGACTAAGTACATTTAGCTCATGTTTTCTTATTTTAAAATGATGTCCTTGTGCATATAGGCCTAGAATTACATATGAAAAACTGAATAGAATAAAATATTCAGAATATATCTAAACCTACTGAAGTTTTAAGGACAGGTATTAAACATTTGTATTATCTCATCTTGAATGAGGTAACCCAGACCCAAAAGGGCAAACATGGTATGGACTCACTGATAAGTAGATATTAGCTGTTAAGCAAATTATACTTACGCTATAACCCACAGATCATAAAGGCTAGGTAACAAGAAGGAGTCTAAGGCAGATGCATGAATCTCCCTAGGAAGGGAAAATAAAATATATTTTGTGGGTGGACCAGGGTTGGTGGGAATGGAAATAGGAGAGATCAGGTCATTTGGAGTGATGGAGAGAGAAAGAATATGGGGCTAGACAACTGGAATTGAAGGGCATTGGAGGAGTGATTTAGAAGGCTAATGGAGTAGAAACTCCCAAGATTTTAGGTGGATGACTTTAGCAAGGACTTCAAGTAGTGGAGGATTCAGAGCCTGAACTGGTCATCTTCTGTAAATGGGTAGCTTCCAGAGGTAGGATAGGGCTACCAACACAGCCACAAAACCTTCTACCTATGATTTATCCTGCTTGCAAGATGTGAGGAGGCAATGGTGATTGTTCAGAGCTTGTGGAAGTGGCCAACCAATGAGTAGTCAAATTTGAGGCACATGCCTGGAAAAGGAGCCCATGCCCCACTTTGCTAGGATGACCCAGAGACTGGGTAGCCCAGAGAAATAGAAAAGAAAAAAGTGAATAAACAGATCCCTAAGGATATTCTTCTATACACATAGATGAGTGCTTATTCCACTCTGCTATACACATAGATGAGTGCTTATCCCATTCTGCTATACACATAGATGAGTGCTTATCCCAGTCGTCATCAGAGAGACTTCCTCTGTCAGCTAGCTGATGGGAGCAAATGCAGAGACCCAAAGTTAAACATTATCCCAGGAGAGAGCTCAAATTGGAGATATCCATTGTGTTCCTCTCCTTTGGAGCTTGGGGATCCCCAAGGAAAAGGGGAAGAAAAAATTGTGAGAGCTAGAGGGGTCAAGGACACATCTCATATTGTCAAGTAAGCAGGGCTCACAGCAGCTCACAGAGACTGGAGAGGCAATCACAGGCCTGCATGGGTCCACACAGATCTCCTGCAAGTATGTTATGAAACTACTAACAGTGGGACTGGAGATGTCTCTGACTCTTTTGTCTACTTGGGACCCTTTTACTCTTACTGGGTTGTTTCCCTGTTATGCTAACATGAATGCTTGTGCTAATATGAATTTTTACTGTAACGTGTTATGCTGTGTTCAGTTGATATCCTTGGGAAACCTGCTCTTTTCTGAATGGAAGTGGAGGAGCTGTGTATCTGGGGGAAAGGGGAGAGAAGGGATCTGGGAAGACTGGAGGGAGGAGAAACTGTGGTTGGGATGAGTTTTATATATTATGCTTTAAAAAACCCCATAAGCCTATAAAATATAATCAAAATTAATATTTGATTAATAAAAATTAATCAAAGGTTAAAAATAGCAAGAAAACATGACAAAGTTGATGAATATAAAATGAATATAAAACAAATTTAGGAGATTAAAATATGTTATGGAAAGATGTGGGAATTAAACGTAAAGTGAACATAGATATAACTTGGTTATAAATAAAGGTAAGGTAATTAAATCTTTAACATCAATACTTAATATCATGACATTAAAATCTATCTAATTCTCTATTTAAAATGAGTTATTTTAAGAGACTTTTATTCTTTAATTGAGTATAGTTGTGTGTCTCTGTGTACGAGTGTGCGCATGTGAGTCAGGTATCCATGGAGACCAGCAGAGGTGTCTGGGCCTCCGGAACTTAAGTTCCAGGTATTTGTGAGCTACCTGATGTGGGTGCTAAAAACAGAATTCAGATCTTCTGCAAGATTAGTAAGCTCTCTTAAGCCATCTGCAAGATTATTAGTAAGCCATCTCTCCTGCTCTGATAGTTTTCAGTTACTCTCAGTAAGGTCTACAACTACTACTGCTGCTGCTGTTGCTGCTGCTACTACTACTACTACTACTACTACTACTACTACTACTACTACTACTTCTACTACTACTACTACTACTACTACTACTTCTACTACTACTACTACTACTACTACTACTACTTCTACTACTACTACTACTATAACTACAGAAAATAATAAGAAAATAATAATAATTCGATTGGAAAGACAAACGCAGTTGTTTCCTCTTCTTTCTAAGTAAGATACTTAAAACATATGATTAGATTTCTTTTTTATGTTTTATACATTTTCCCACTGGAAACTCCTTCACTTGATGGGTATTCACTGCCTTAATGGTAGGAAAATACTTTCTAAAAGCTTTTTTTTCTAGTTGGAACATTCCTACTAAGTTACGTAATGATCAGGGAACTCATTTTACTGTATAAATATTTAAACCTAACACAGGAAGAATATTTCAACAACCACAAAGCCTATTTGTTTAAAAAAAAATCTAGGCAAAAAGCAAAAGAAAATCTGATCGAAGAGCTTGCATTCACTTGAAATTGTACTGATAAATGTGAGATAGCACTTGACCCTAGCAGGGGACCACATCCTAATGTAGGTAAATGCAAACCATCTGATGTTACATCTGAAGGGCCTAAGCTGAGCTCTCTTAACACTCGGCACTGCTCAATTGAAGCCATGTCAAAGAAAGATTTCCACACTGAGAAGAAACTTCAAAAATCAAATAGAATTGGGACAACGTATAGTGAGTGAAATGAAGCATGGGAAGAAAAGGCAAAGTCTGGAAGAACAATAACATGAAGAAGGGACTCGAGCCACAGGTTAGCAAAGAACCAAAATCACCACCTCCTTCTAAAAGTTAAGAAAATAATAGTGGTAGACTACCTAATTCAAAAATAAATAGAAAATCAAGAAATAACATCGCTACAGGCAAGAAAAGCACACAGAACAGAAATGAACCACATGTTGTTTTAAAATAAACCAGTCACCAAGACCATTGCAAATGGAGAAAAGCATTACCTGTGGTGTGAATGAAAACCTAGACTCATAAAACACCAGAAATTAGTAAATAGCATACTGCAAATTAGTCTACAAAATATAGCCACATCATCCAGAGCATGCTATTGATCTCAGCCACTTTGGAGACTGGGGCAGGGAAAATCACTTGACATCAGGAATTTAATACTAGCTTAGGCAATAAAGCGAGGGACCCTTTGTCAAAATTAAAAAGGGAAGTGCCTATGAAAAACTGATCAAACAAAGTATACCATTTCAAAAACTATAAGTGAGATACAAATAGGCATATGGGAAAATAAAATTGACATAATATGTAAATGAGGTAAGGACATAGGGAAATGTAACATTAAAATAAAAAAAAGTATCAAATAAAAGGCACCTGATGGACACATGCTACATAGGTCTACATACAGTATCTTTTCTTAACAAATGGAGAAGAAAATACCAGCAGCTATAAAAGATGGGGTGATTTGCATTTCCCTAATGACTAATGAAGTTGAGCATTTTTTAAGATGCTTCTCTGCCATCCGAAGTTCTTCAGGTGAGAATTCTTTGTTTAACTCTGTACCCCATTTTTTAATAGGGTTGTTCTAGAACAACCCTGAGATTTCATCTTACACAAGTCAGAATGGCTAAGATTAAAAATTCAGGAGACAGCAGGTATTGGAGAGGGTGTGGAAAAAGAGGAACACTCCTCCACTGCTGGTGGGGTTGCAAATTGGTACAACCACTCTGGAAATCAGTCTGGCGGTTCCTCTGAAAACTGGGCACCTAACTTCCAGAAGATCCTGCTATACCACTCCTGGGCATATACCCAGAGGATTCCCCACCATGTAATAAGGATACATGCTCTACTATGTTCATAGCAGCCCTATTTATAATTGCCAGATGCTGGAAAGAACCCAGGTATCCCTCAACAGAAGAGTGGATGCAAAAAATGTGGTATATCTGCACAATGGAGTACTATTCAGCCATTAGAAACAGTGAATTCATGAAATTCTTAGGCAAATGGATAGAGCTAGAGAACATCATACTAAGTGAGGTAACCCAGACTCAAAAGGTGAATCATGGTATGCACTCACTAATAAGTGGATATTAACCTAGAAAACTGGAATACCCAAAACATAATCCACACATCAAATGAGGTACAAGAAGAAAGGAGGAGTGGCCCCTGGTTCTGGAAAGACTCAGTAAGGCAGTATTCGGCAAAACCAGAACGGGGAAGTGGGAAGGGGTGGGTGGGAGGACAGGGAAAGAGAAGGGGGCTTAAGGGACTTTCGGGGAGTGGGGGGCTAGAAAAGGGGAAATCATTTGAAATGTAAATAAATTATATCGAATAAAAAAAATTTTAAAAAAATGTACCAAAAAATTTAAAACTATCTGAAAAAAAAAAAAAGATGGGGTGAAAAGAGTGTTTCACTAGGCGAAGAGGAGTATCTGTAAAAATGAAGCTATCCAGTGGCTCCCAAGTATTGAAATTCACCTGACTGTATGCATATCAAGTGTAGTGAACATTATAATAAAAAATCTTATAAGAAAATTAATGCGAAGAAAAGACTAGAAACAAAATGCTAATGATTTTTAACAGACAACAATGATCACTTTAGGGAAGGACTAGCCAACACAGAGTGAAATCCCCCCTAGAAGAAAAGTCAAGGGGAGAGAACAGAATTACTCTACTCTTTAATTCAATATTTAAAATTTTTTGAGAGATTTCAAACTCTCAAAAAATATTGAATATATTTAAAGGAAGATATTAACCAGACTACATGACATGTGCCAGTAAAAGACTCAAAAGACCTTTCCTGCAACATCAAATCACAAGCATGGACAAGAAAATTCAATTGTCTTCAGATATTATATGGCAAGTTTAGTGCAAAAGGAAAGTCCATATTTATCAATAATTCTTTCATTTGCCCAATACTAATTCTTGATAAGGTCAGGACAAACTACTATCAATGTCTAAGAAATCAATAAAAAAGTGTCAGATCATGAAAGTTTTGGGACAAGCAATAATATAAAAACTGATGCTTGGATTGGGAGTGCCTCTAATCTCATTATTTGGGAGTCTGAAACAAGATGATAATGAGTTTAAGGCAACATTGGGCTAAATAGTTAGACTCTGTCTCAAAAGCCAGAATAAATGAATAATAAATGATAAATAATAAATTATAAATTATAGCTGCCTGATATGGTACATACAGTCATAGTGATCATTACTTTGTTAAAGCTTCATCAAGCATTAGGCCCTTTAGGAACTACCAGAACAATAATAAATTAAAAGGATATTGGACTGATACTTCACATGTATAGAGTGTATGAGACAGAAAACTTAATATTTACTTTAAGGACACATAGTAACTTACAACTGATTCAAGTCTAGATTTAGATAACAGAAAATACATTGTTATTTATAAATCTACAAATAATCACAAATTAAACTCCATTGAGAGATAAATATTATTTATACATTTATAACTGGTATGGATAGATAGATAGATAGATAGATAGATAGATAGATAGATAGATAGATAGAATCACATATGGACATTAGATCTATGTCTAAGATCTAATGAATATAGATATGTCTAATACATGAAATCCATAGGTAAAATAAGTGATGATGCCATATATGACAATTGTCTGTGGATTCTATCTCAACATGGTCATAAAAACCTTGAGCATTGGTATTTTGAAGTTCTGAAACATAAACAAACCCAGCATCTCTTAGATAAACCTGACAGATAAGAATATATGTTGGTGGTGTTTTCTGCAACTGGGTATCGAGATCCATCAGCGATGGCAGTGAGCAACCTGATCTTCCATGCACAGGCTCAGTATACACATCTTCATTTCTATACAGGTCAGAAAGAAGAGCAATCCACTTTACACACCTGAACACTTGTCTGGGTGAAAATAGGGCAAACACTCAATCACCTGATATTTTTGCAAACCATTTAAAATTTAAAAAGCCTAAAAATCAATCATAAAAGGAAAGCAACAGCAATAGAAATTACTATTGATAAAAAGCAAATGAACCATACCTCTGAGGTTTTGTTTTGTCTAACCATAAATTATTTCACAAGTTCAAACCTCAAGATTAAGATGCCTGTTGTTGTTGTTGTTGTTGTTGTTGTTGTTGTTTAATTTGGCTAATATTCTGTGTTGATCCAAAAGGAAAGTTTCAGTCCACCAATTTACCGTATGTACACTAAAATAATCTCTAATTTCAAAATCAAATATAACAAGATAAATTTTTTTAAAAAAAGCAAAAAGTTGGGGAAAAGCAACTGTGGTTACCACAAATTTATAGGTAATGAGAATAGTTTTTCATTTGTGTTGTATATCTTTGTCTCAGAGGTACATGCTTTGATTTTAGGCAAGAGATACTCCTTTAATCTTACTGAATAATGCGTACATACAACAAAAATAAGCAAGTATATTTGTGGAATGCAGAACATAGAGGTTAATAGTGTCTGGCACAAAGACACGGCTTAAAATTGGAACTCATATTTTCTCCTAAAAATGTTAAGGAATAGAAGAGATCTGTGATGCTGCATCAGTATTAAAAAAAATAGATCTAGAGTTAAAATAATTATTTGGAAGGAACAAATACCGTAGGCAATTACATACCAAAGAGCTTCTTCCAGCTGGAGCAAATCGATAAAACAGCTCATACCAAGAACCTCAAGATTTTCCAAATGAAGAAACAAGAACACTAAATTCAACTTCAACCAAGCTAGCCCTGCCATAAGATGGAATAAACTCGTGACCTCCTTCTACCTCACAATTTTTTGAAGGTCCAAAGCCCAGACAGCTCCTGAGCCTCACTGTCATTCTGAATTCTTGTTTCTCTCTCACTCTTTAAGAGCACGAAGACTGTAAAAAGAGCAGTCCATTCTCCCACTCTGACATTTTGTCTGTGAACTATTCGTAGAGAGCATGGGGATTCAAAAAAAAAAAAAGCTATAAATAATTGATTTGGAAAAAAATATCTGCCAGGAGAAAACAGACTAAACTAAGGAAACTTCAAAACCTTTGACATTCAAATTAAAAGGGCTATGAACAGTTAAGAGCCAAAGTTCTAAGAACAGTCAAGAATGGCTTTTCCAAGCTTGTAGGTTGTCAGTAGAGGATTTCTGTTAGTAATTCCCCCACAGTTCCTAATCATCACACAGCAGAAAGTCCTTGCTGCTCTTGTTTTGTGAACGCATAATTAAATGAAGCTCTTCCACATCTATGGAAAAGCATTTCTTGACATTTGTGGTGAGACTTTTCAGTGAGGTTAGCCAAAAAGTCATTTTGAAGGACTTATTCGGTCTTTAATATCCAAATCCCTATCTCTGCCATGACCCTAATTAAACAGTAATTTACATATCTGATAGAGGCTTCCTTCTGTGGTAAACAGGTTTATTGGTGACTTGTTGGATATACAAAGCTAAGTGCCTGTATCTGGTAATGACCTCCTGATGATCAGAGTCCAGGCAGTCATCACATGGCAAGAAAGGAGGAAGGTGTGGTTATGTGGTTATGTGTGTCTGTCTAGCTAGTCTCTCCCTCTAATGTAAGGATGCCAGGATTCAGTAATGGGGTTCCATTTTATTGAGCCATTCTTTCTGAATCCTTCCCAAAGACCACTTGTCTGATGTTAGTAGTCAAAAACATTTCCAAATCTAAAGGATCCCCGATGTGTCATTAAATTTACATGAGTGTGATGGAACTAGCCCTCCAAAACTATTTCACAGAAATCACAAGCAGGGAGAATATTTCAAAATATTAAAGGCAGAAGACAAGGAAAGCTTGACCTCATGGTCATTTTGTTTGTTTACTGATATTTCTATGCTACAAAGGCTGTAGGGAATGCAGGGTATGCATGAGGCTTTGCACTTCGGTTTTTTTTTTTATTGATACATTTTAATTCCATCTCAAACTACATTAAAACACATCTCAACATCCTTTTCTTCCAAATAGCTTTTCTTCCAAGCCTATTCATTCTCCACTTTTGTAGACGTGGTTTTCCCTCTCTACAGTTTTGAAGTACGAGAAGAGGAGAAAAACCTCAGGAAAACTAAAGGAAAGGAAACAAATTCAGTTTAAATTAGGTCACTGCATACTTTCATAGCAAATAAGAAGTTGGGTTTGTGTTAAAAAAAAGTCAGTATTATTTCTTAATAAGAAAACATTATTAAAACTTAGAGTTAGTATTTTCCTTCCCTTGGATTTATATAATGAAGCCTGACTGTTCAGTGTGAGTGTATACAAACACAGAGAACTAAGAAGATGGGTATTAACCCCTGGTGACCCAGGACCCATAGAATAAAGAATTTAATGGCAGACTCGGAAGGAATACTGAAGTAAAACTTTTTGGAGTTTGAGAGGAAACATAACACTGTGTCAAGTAAGATGGTGCCCTCTGGAACTGCCAGGAGAAAGGAAATGGGAAAGGCAGGCGAAGAATGGAAAGTTAAACTTTAAGAAAAGCAAGCAGGCTCGGCAGTAGAAGGGAGCAGCCACATGGTAGAGAATGAGGAGAGGAGGGAGCTTGGCAGAAGGATTGGGGCACGGAGAAGGAAACAGAAAGTCCAAAAGTCTACAGTGTTGTGGTAAACAGATTTAGAATTTTGAATAGTATATAAAGAGAAAGAAATAGAAAAAGGAAAAGGATGGAAACTAGCCAGGTTTAGCAGTAAGTGTCTATGAACAATTGTAGTGTATGGAGGTTCTAGACTATATAAGTATATCATTAAGGGATAAGTATATCTAGATGATATATGTATATGTGTGTATATATATATCATTAAATGATAGAGATATTTCTGCCACCTTCTCCATTTATCTTTAGGTATTTTTTTTTTTTTATCATTTTCGTTCTCTTAGGTTATAAAATAGGATTTTCCCCTTGTTATGGGAGGACTTTGGCTTTGCCCTGGCAAAAGACACTCCTATCATCTTCATCAAAAAATTAATGTCTGAGCAAGTTATTGGTAATGGTTAGTAATGATTATTCTAAGAAGGGGCAATTTTTATTCTTTTACCTTTCTCAAAATTAGTGCATTCTAGAGATAGAAGATGTAAAGTTAAATGCTGATTGCTGGAGAGATCCTTCTTCAGCTACTACCTCCTTTCTACTATCTGGCTGCTAATGATGTTAAAAATGCACTACTCATCACAAAATGGCTAAGAGATATTTTATTTGGTGTCATATTTTATTTGACAGTGTCCTTTGCCTTATGGAAACTTTGTAATTTTATGAGGTCCCATTTGTCAATTCTTGATCTTAGAGCATAAGCTATTGGTGTTCTGTTCAGAAACTTTTCCCCTGTGCCCATGTCCTCAAGGGTATTCCCCAGTTTCTTTTCTATTTATAATAGCCAGAAGTTGGAAAGAACTCAGATGTCCCTCAATGGAGGAATGGCAACAGAAAATGTGGTATATTTGCACAATGGAATACTACTCAGCAATTAAAAACAATGAATTCATGAAATTCTTAGGCAAATGGTTGGAACTGGAAAATATCATCCTAAGTGAGGTAACCCAATCACAAAAGAATACACATGGAATGCAATAACTGATAAGTGGATATTAATTAGCCCAGAAACTCTGAATTCTCAAGACACAATTAGCATATAAAATGGTACCCAAGAAGAGGGAAAAAGAGGGCCATGGTTCTGAAAAGACTTGATCCAGCACTGTAGGGGAATACCAGAACAGGAAAATGGGAGGGGGTGATTGGGAAATGGGCGGAGGGAAGAGGGCTTATGAGTCCGATGGGGAGGGGGAAACCAGGAAAGGGAAAAGCATTCGGAATGTAAACAAAGAATATAGAAAAAAAAAAGAGGTTCTGAAAAAAAACAAAAACAAAAACAAAAAAACATATTTCAGTGACCATGAATGTGAAACAGACAAAATTTTCAAATGGTTTCTAACTGTTGTAGAAGGCCCTGGTGCTGCCTGTATTTTGATGTTAATTGTGCTTTCTCATGAGGGGCTGTCTAGAATGAGGAATGAGTCATGTACTCCAGTGACTTGTTGTGAACCTTCCCCCAATGAATAAAGAGACCAATCACTGGGCAAGTAGGTGGGACTACAGGATTGGATGAAGGAAGAGAGGAAGCAGGAGTTAGGGGCTTTTGGACTGGGATAGGAGAGGACAAGAAGTAGCTACTAAAGTCTCTCAGCTTCTGTGGCAGATCTGCCAGGATTTGCCACCCGAGGATATAGATTTAATAGGGCTTACAAGATTGGGATTTTAGTTTTGTTGCGCCCAGAGATTGAGTTAGTTCATTGTTTCTGAACTAAGTTTGCATTGTGTTCTCCTTTATGTGGGGCTTTGTCTGGGTTCCAGAGAAAGGTACTGTGACAAAATGTGGATTTGCCAGATGTGCACCACAAAAGGACATGGGAGTTGTTCCAGCTTAGGCTTCAGTCCTGAGGCCTCTGGCACTAGCCCTCGGACCTCTCTGCTTCCGGATCCAGATTGACCTGAGCAGCAGCACCACATCTCCAGGTCCTGAAAGAGGCAGGTGGGGCTTCCGGGCGGCCAGCAGGAGAGGTCGGTGTGCTCCAGTGAATCCAGCAGGCCGCAGCAGGAGCCTTCTGGCACCTGCTTTAGGATCTGAACAGCCTGGGCCACAGCACTCAGTCTCCAGGAAGTGCAGGGGACCTGGTGTGCGCCCAGAGGCAGTCTAGGAGCTCACAGCACAGGTTCTCTGTGGCACAGAGCTTAGGCTTCAGTCCTGAGGCCTCTGACAGTAGCCCTCGGACCTCTACGCTTCCGGATCCAGATCAGCCTGAGCAGCAACACCACATCTCCAAGTCCTAAAAGAGGCAAGTGGGACTTCCAGGCGGCCAGCGGGGAGAAGTCGGTGTGCTCCAGTGAATCCAGCAGGCCCCAGCAGGAGCCTTCAGGTGTCTGCTTCAGGGTCTGAACATCCTAGACAACAACACCCTGTCTCCAGGCAGTGCAGGAGGTAAGCTGTGCACCAGAGGCCACCTGGGAAGGGGCAGCTTGCACTGCTGAGTCCAGCATTGGCAACACCAACTAACATCAGTGAGAACTAGATGGCAAAAGGCAGACGCAGGAACGTCACTAACAGGAATCAAGGCAATATGGCAACATCTGAACCCAATTCTCCTTTACCAGCATGTCCTGGATACCCCATCACACCAGTAAAACAAGATTTGGATTTAAAAATCACTGGTCATGACGCTGGTACAGGAACACATGAAGGACATACTTAAAGAAATTCAGGAGAAAATGGATCAAAAGTTAGAAGCCCTTGCAAGGGAAACACAAAAATCATTGAAAGAAATCCAGGAGAATACAAATCCAATAATGAGGAAACACAAAAAACACTTAAAGAAATACAGGAGAACTTTGGTCAACAGGCTGCGGTCATGAAAGAGGAAACACAAAAATCTCTTAAAGAATTACAGGAAAGCACAAACAAGCAAGTGAAGGAGCTAAGCAAAACAATCCAGGATCTAAAATCAGAAGTAGAAACAACTAAGAAAAATCAAAGGGAGACAACTTTGGAGATAGAAAGCCTTGGGAAGAAATCAGTAGACATAGATGCAAATATCAACAACAGAATACAAGAGATAGAAGAAAGAATCTCAGACGATGAAGATACCATAGAAACCATGGACTTAAAAGTTAAAGAAAATGCAAAAAGCAAAAAGCTTGTAACCCAAAATATCCAGGAAATCCAGGACACAATGAGAAGACCAAACCTAAGGATTATAGGCATAGATGAGAGTGAAGATTTACAGCTTAAAGGGCCAGCAAATATCTTCAATAAAATTATAGAAGAAAACTTCCCTAACCTAAAGAGAGAGATGCGCATGAATATACAAGAAGCCTACAGAACTCCAAACAGACTGGACCAGAACAGAAATACTTCCCGTCACATAATAATCAAAACACCAAATGTACTAAACAAAGAAAGAATATTAAAGGCAGTAAGAGAAAAAGGCCAAGTAACATATAAAGGAAGACCTATCAGAATCACAGCAGACTTTTCACCTGAGACTATGAAGGCTAGAAGATCCTGGGCTGATCTCATGCAGACTCTAAGAGAACACAAATGCCAGCCAAAACTACTATATCCAGCAAAACTCTCAATCACTGTAGATGGAGAAACTAAGATATTCCATGACAAAACCAAGTTTACCCAATATCTATCCACAAACCCAGCCCTACAAAGGATAATAGGAGGAAAACACCAATTCAGAGAGGGAAACTTCACCCTGGAAAAAGCAAGATAGTAACCTTTCATCAAACCCAAAAGAAGTTAACCAATCAAATTTTAAAAATAATGTCAAAAATGACAGGAAGTAACAATCACTATTCCTTAATATCTCTTAACATCAATGGACTCAATGCCCCAATAAAAAGACATAGACTAACTGACTGGATACGTAAACAGGACCCTACATTTTGCTGCTTACAGGAAACACATCTAAGGGTCAAAGACAAACACTACCTTAGAGTAAAAGGCTGGAAGACAATTTTACAAGCAAATGGTCTCAGGAAACAAGCTGGAGTAGCCATTTTAATATCAGATAAAATTGACTTTCAACCTAAAGTCATCAAAAGAGACCCTGGGGGACACTTCTTGCTGGTCAAAGGAAAAATACAACAAGAAGAACTCGCAATCCTGAACATCTATGCTCCAAACGCAAGGGCACCCTCATTCGTAAAAGAAACTTTATTAAAGCTCAAAGCACACATTGCACCTAACACAATAATTGTGGGTGACTTCAACACTGCACTTTCCTCAATGGACTGATCAGGAAAACAGAAACTAAACAGGGACATAATGAAATTAATTGAAGCTTTGGACCAACTAGATTTAACAGATATATATAGAACATTCTATCCTAAAGCAAAAGAATATACCTTTTTCTCAACACCTCATGGTACCTTCTCCAAAATCGACCATATAATTGGTCACAAGACAGACCTCAACAAATATAAGAAGATCAAACTAATCCCATGCCTCCTATCAGATCACTATGGAGTAAAAGTGGTCTTCAATACCAACAAAAACAACAGAAAACCCACATACACATGGAAATTGAACAATATTCTATTCAATGATAACTTGGCCAAGGGAGAAATAAAGAAAGAAATTAAACACTTTTTAGAACACAATGAAAATGAAGACACAGCATACCCAAATCTATGGGACACAATGAAAGCAGTGCTAAGAGGAAAACTCATAGCCCTGAATGCCTCCAAAAAGAATATGGAGAGAGCATACATTACCAGCTTAATGACACACCTGAAAGCCCTGGAACATAAACAAGCTATTTCACCCAGGAGGAGTAGAAGGCAGGAAATTATCAAACTCAGGGCTGAAATCAATCAAGTAGAAACAAAGAGAACCATACAAAGAATCAACAAAACCAGGAGCTGGTTCTTTGAGAAAATCAACAAGATAGATAAACCCTTAGCCAGACTGACCAAAGGGCACAGAGAAAGTATCCAAATTAACAAACTTAGAAATGAAAAGGGAGATATAACAACAGAAACTGAGGAAATCCAAAAAATCATCAGATCCTACTACAAGAGCCTGTACTCAACACAACTGGAGAACCTGGAGGAAATGGACATTTTCCTTGACAGATACCAAATACCAAAATTAAATCAGGACCAAATAGATCATCTAAACAGTCCCATAATGCCTAAAGAAATTGAAGGAGTCATAGAAAGTCTTCCAACCAAAAAAAGCACAGGACCAGATGGTTTCAGTGCAGAATTCTATCAGACTTTCAAAGAAGAGTTAACATCAATACTCTTCAAATTATTCCACAAAATAGAAACAGAAGGAACACTACCCAATTCCTTCTATGAAGCCACAATTACGCTGATACCAAAACCACACAAAGATCCAACAAAGAAAGAGAACTTCAGACCAATTTCCCTTATGAACATCGATGCAAAAATACTCAATAAAATTCTTGCCAACCGAATCCAAGAACACATCAAAACGATCATCCACCATGATCAAGTAGGCTTTATCCCAGGAATGCAGGGTTGGTTCAATATACGGAAATCCATCAATGCAATCCACTACATAAACAAACTCAAAGAACAAAACCACATGGTCATTTCATTGGATGCTGAAAAAGCATTTGACAAAATTCAGCATCCTTTCATGCTTAAAGTCTTGGAGAGAACAGGAATTCAAGGCCCATACCTAAACATAGTAAAAGCAATATACAGCAAACCGGTAGCCAGCATCAAACTAAATGGAGAGAAACTTGAAGCAATCCCACTGAAATCAGGGACTAGACAGGACTGCCCCCTCTCTCCTTATCTTTTCAATATTGTACTTGAGGTACTAGCTCAGGCAATTCGACAACATAAGGAGGTCAAAGGGATACAAATTGGAAAGGAAGAAGTCAAACTATCATTATTTGCAGATGACATGATAGTCTACCTACGTGACCCAAAAAACTCCACTAGAGAACTCCTACAGCTGATAAACAACTTCAGCAAAGTGGCAGGTTATAAAATCAACTCAAGCAAATCAGTGGCCTTCCTATACTCAAAGGATAAGCAGGCTGAGAAAGAAATTAGGGAAATGACCCCCTTCACAATAGCCACAAATAGTATAAAGTATGTTGGGGTGACTCTTACCAAACATGTGAAAGATTTGTATGACAAGAACTTCAACTGGGGCGGCAGCAGCAGCAGCAGCAGCAGCAGCAGCGGCTGGTCCAGAGGAAGGGCCATCAGCAGTAGAACCAAGCGGACAGGGTCCAGGCAGACCCGGCGCCCACGACCACTGGCCATCGCTGGCCAGCCAGGCTGCAAGCAGCGGCGGATTTACGGTGCCTTTCACCACACAGAAGCCACATCAGAACTCTGCCTCCCGCCAGTCAGTTACGAGGGCTCCATATTGGTTCTCGGTCGCCAGAGAAATCAGACTGAGGTACGCAAATATAACCCGAGACCAGCATCGCGGGGGTCTAAGCCCGACGGGCATTGGCCTGCACCCAGGCCCTGGGCTGATCGGGGGTCCACCGGGGTGCAAACCCGGCCAGGAGGTTTTTTTCCTCCCGGGCCAGAGCGCGCACCACCACCATTTTGCCTAAGGGAAGCCAGGGAGACCTAGCAGGCAAAACCAAACCGGCTAACAGGCATAGCCCGAGGCAGACATAGCAGGGGTCTCAGACGGACAGGCCCTGGACTGCCCCCAGGTCCTGGGCTGCTCGGCGGGCCATCTGTGTGCCGACCCAGCCAGGAGCTTGTTTGCCTGGGCCAGTTTGCGCACCACCGCCATTTTGCCTACAGGAAACCAGAGAGACTAGCAGACAAAACCAAACCAGCTAACAGGCATAGCCCAAGGCGGACAAAGCAGGGGTCTCAGACGGTCAGGCCCTGGACTGCCCCCAGGCCCTAGGCTGCTCGGTGGGCCATCTGTGTGCCGACCCGGCCAGGAGGTTGTTTATCCGGGCCAGTTTGCGCACCACCGCCATTTTGCCTACGGGAAGCCAAAGAGACCTAGCAGGCAAAACCAAACCAGCTAACAGGCATAGCGCGAGGCGGACATAGCAGGGGTCTCAGACGGTCAGGCCCTGGACTGCCCCCAGGCCCTGGGCTGCTCGTTGGGCCATCTGTGTGCTGACCCAGCCAGGAGGTTGTTAGCCCAGCAGACTCTCCCAGCACTCTCAGGGAACTCGCGCACGCCACCATCCTAGCCACCTGACACACCCAATTAACACCCACAGCTGAGGGGAACTTTGCACATTGGCCTGCCAGGCTTTTGCCTAGACTCAGGGCCTGAGCAGCTAGGCTAGCCTTGTGTGCACCAACCCGGTTGGGAGTTCTGCTGCCCAGATCAGCCTGGGCGGCAGCACCACATCTCCAAGTCCTGCAAGTGGCTAGCTGAGTTTCCGGGCGGCCAGCTGGGAGAAGTCAGTGTGCTCCAGTGAATCCAGCGGGCCCCAGCGGGAGCCTTCGGGTGCCTGCTTTGGGATCTGAACAGCCTGGGCAGCAGCACCCTGTCTACAAGCAGCACAGGAGGTAAGCTGTGCACCAGAGGCCAACTGGGAAGGGGCAGCTTGCACTGGTGAGTCCAGCACTGACAAGAAAAACTAACACCAGTGAGAACTAGATGGCAAAAGGCAAACGCAGGAACGTCACTAACAGAAATCAAGGCAATATGGCAACATCTGAACCCAATTCTCCTCTACCAACATGTCCTGGATACCCCATCACACCAGTAAAACAAGATTTGGATTTAAAATCACTGGTCATGATGCTGGTACAGGAACACATGAAGGACATACTTAAAGAAATTCAGGAGAAAATGGATCAAAAGTTAGAAGCTCTTGCAAGGGAAACACAAAAATCATTGAAAGAAATCCAGGAGAATACAAAAGCCAACAAGGAGGAAATGCAAAAAACATTTAAAGAAATACAGGAGAACTTTGGTCAACAGGCTGAGGTCATGAAAGACGAAACACAAAAATCTCTTAAAGAAATACAGGAGAACTTTGGTCAACAGGCTGAGCTCATGAAAGAGGAAACACAAAAATCTCTTAAAGAATTACAGGAAAACACAAACATGCAAGTGAAGGAGCTAAGCAAAACCATCCAGGATCTAAAATCAGAAGTAGAAACAACTAAGAAAACTCAAAGGGAGACAACTTTGGAGATAGAAAGCCTTGGGAAGAAATCAGGGGACAGAGATGCAAATATCAACAACAGAATACAAGAGATAGAAGAAAGAATCTCAGATGCTGAAAATTCCATAGAAACCATGGACTCAACAGTTAAAGAAAATGCAAAATGCAAAAAGCTTGTAACCCAAAATATCCAGGAAATCCAGGACACAATGAGAAGACCAAACCTAAGGATTATAGGCATAGATGAGAGTGAAGATTTACAACTTAAAGGGCCAGCAAATATCTTCAATAAAATTATGGAAGAAAACTTCCCTAACCTAAAGAGAGAGATGCCCATGAATATACAAGAAGCCTACAGAACTCCAAACAGACTGGACCAGAACAGAAATACTTCCCGTCACATAATAATCAAAACACCAAATGTTCTAAACAAAAAAAGAATACTAAAGGCAGTAAGAGAAAAAGGCCAAGTAACATATAAAGGAAGACCTATCAGAATCACAGCAGACTTTTCACCTGAGACTATGAAGGCTAGAAGTTCCTGGGCAGATCTCATGCAGACTTTAAGAGAACACAAATGCCAACCAAAACTACTATATCCAGCAAAACTCTCAATCACCATAGATGGAGAAACTAAGATATTTCATGACAAAACCAAGTTTACCCAATATCTATCCACAAACCCGGCCCTAAAAAGGATAATAGGAGGACAACACCAATACAAGGAGGGAAACTTCACCCTGGAAAAAGCAAGATAGTAACCTTTCATCAAACCCAAAAGAAGTTAAGCATTCAAATTTAAAAAATAACGTCAAAAATGATAGGAAGTAACAATCACTATTCCTTAATATCTCTTCACATCAATGGACTTAATGGCCCAATAAAAAGACACAGACTAACTGAATGGATACGTAAACAGGACCCTACATTTTGCTGCTTACAGGAAACACACCTCAGGGTCAAAGACAAACACTACCTTAGAGTAAAAGGCTGGAAGACAATTTTACAAGCAAATGGTCTCAGGAAACAAGCTGGAGTAGCCATTTTAATATCAGATAAAATTGACTTTCAACCCAAAGTCATCAAAAGAGACCCTGAGGGACACTTCTTGCTGGTCAAAGGAAAAATACAAAAAGAAGAACTGTCAATCCTGAACATCTATGCCCCAAATGCAAGGGCACCCTCTTTCATAAAAGAAACTTTATTAAAACTAAAAGCACACATTGCACCTAACACAATAATTGTGGGTGACTTCAACACTGTACTTTCCTCAATGGACCGATCAGGAAAACAGAAACTAAACAGGGACACAATGAAACTAATTGAAGCTTTGGACCAATTAGATTTAACAGATATATATAGAACATTCTATCCAAAAACAAAAGAATATACCTTTTTCTCAGCACCTCATGGTACCTTCTCCAAAATCGACCATATAATTGGTCACAAGACAGACCTCAACAAATATAAGAAGATAGAACTAATCCCATGCCTCCTATCTGATCACTATGGAGTAAAAGTGGTCTTCAATAGCAACAGAAACAACAGAAAACCCACATACACGTGGAAACTGAACAACACTCTACTCAATGATACCTTGGTCAAGGAAGAAATAAAGAAAGAAATTAAAGACTTTTTAGAACACTATGAAAATGAAAACACAACATACCCAAATCTATGGGACACAATGAAAGCAGTGCTAAGAGGAAAACTCATAGCCCTGAGTGCCTCCAAAAAGAAAATGGAGAGAGCATATATTACTAGCTTAATGACACACCTGAAAGCCCTAGAACAAAAAGAAGCTATTTCGCCCAGGAGGAGTAGAAGGCAGGAAATCATCAAACTCAGGGCCGAAATCAATCAAGTAGAAACACAGAGAACCATGCAAAAAATCAACAAAACCAGGAGCTGGTTCTTTGAGAAAATGAACAAGATAGATAAACCCTTAGCCAGACTGACCAAAGGGCACAGAGAAAGTATCCAAATTAACAAACTTAGAAATGAAAAGGGAGATATAATAACGGAAACTGAGGAAATCCAAAAAATCATCAGATCCTACTACAAGAGCCTGTACTCAACACAACTGGAGAATCTGGAGGAAATGGACAATTTCCTTGACAGATACCAAATACCAAAATTAAATCAGGACCAACTAGACCATCTAAACAGTCCCATAATGCCTAAAGAAATAGAAGGAGTCATAGAAAGTCTTCCAACCAAAAAAAGCACAGGACCAGATGGCTTCAGTGCAGAATTCTACCAGACCTTCAAAGAAGAGTTAACACCAATACTCTTCAAACTATTCCACAAAATAGAAACAGAAGGAACACTACCCAATTCCTTCTATGAAGCCACAATTACGCTGATACCAAAACCACACAAAGATCCAACAAAGAAAGAGAACTTCAGACCAATTTCCCTTATGAACATCGATGCAAAAATACTCAATAAAATTCTTGCCAACCGAATCCAAGAACACATCAAAACGATCATCCACCATGATCAAGTAGGCTTTATCCCGGGAATGCAGGGTTGGTTCAATATACGGAAATCCATCAATACAATCCACTACATAAACAAACTCAAAGAACAAAACCACATGGTCATTTCATTGGATGCTGAAAAAGCATTTGACAAAATTCAGCATCCCTTCATGCTTAAAGTCTTGGAGAGAACAGGAATTCAAGGCCCATACCTAAACATAGTAAAAGCAATATACAGCAAACCGGTAGCCAGCATCAAACTAAATGGAGAGAAACTTGAAGCAATCCCACTGAAATCAGGGACCAGACAAGGCTGCCCCCTTTCTCCTTATCTTTTCAATATTGTACTTGAGGTACTAGCGCAGGCAATTCGACAACATAAGGAGGTCAAAGGGATACAAATTGGAAAGGAAGAAGTCAAACTATCATTATTTGCAGACGACATGATCGTCTACCTAAGTGACCCAAAGAACTCCACTAGAGAGCTCCTACAGCTGATAAACAACTTCAGCAAAGTGGCAGGTTATAAAATCAACTCAAGCAAATCAGTGGCCTTCCTATACTCAAAGGATAAGCAGGCTGAGAAAGAAATTAGGGAAATGACCCCCTTCACAATAGCCTCAAACAGTATAAAGTATGTTGGGGTGACTCTTACCAAACATGTGAAAGATCTGTATGTCAAGAACTTCAAGACTCTGAAGAAGGAAATGGAAGAAGACCTCAAAAAATGGGAAAACCTCCCATGCTCATGGATCAGTAGAATCAATATAGTTAAAATGGCCATTCTGCCTAAAGCACTATACAGGTTCAATGCAATACCCATCAAAATCCCAACTCAATTCTTCACAGAGTTAGAAAGAGCAATTATCAAATTCATCTGGAACAACAAAAAACCCAGGATAGCTAAAACTATTCTCAGCAACAAAAGAAAATCTGGGGGAATCAGTATCCCTGACCTCAAGCAATACTACAGAGCAATAGTGTTAAAAACTGCATGGTATTGGTACAGTGACAGACAGGAGGATCAATGGAACAGGATTGAAGATCCAGAAATGAACCCACACACCTATGGCCACTTGATCCTCGACAAAGAGGCTGAAAACATCCAATGGAAAAAAGATAGCCTTTTCAACAAATGGTGCTGGTTCAACTGGAGGTCAGCATGCAGAAGAATGCGAATTGATCCATCCTTGTCTCCTTGTACTAAGCTCAAATCCAAATGGATCAAGGACCTCCACATAAAGCCAGACACTCTGAAGCTAATAGAAAAGAAACTGGGGAAGACCCTTGAGGACATCAGTACAGGAAGAAAGTTTCTGAACAGAACACCAATAGTGTATGCTCTAAGAGCAAGAATTGACAAATGGGACCTCATAAAATTACAAAGTTTCTGTAAGGCAAAGGACACCATCAAGAGGACAAATCGGCAACCAACAAATTGGGAAAAGATCTTCACCAATCCTACATCAGATAGAGGGCTAATATCCAATATATATAAAGAACTTAAGAAGTTAGACTCCAGAAAACCAAACAACCCTATTAAAAAATGGGGTACAGTGTTAAACAAAGAATTCTCACCTGAAGAACTTCGGATGGCGGAAAAGCATCTTAAAAAATGCTCAACTTCATTAGTCATTAGGGAAATGCAAATCAAAACAACCCTAAGATTTCATCTTACACCAGTCAGAATGGCTAAGATTAAAAATTCAGGAGACAGCAGGTGTTGGAGAGGGTGTGGAGAAAGAGGAACACTCCTCCACTGCTGGTGGGGTTGCAAATTGGTACAACCACTCTGGAAAGCATTCTGGCGGTTCCTCAGAAAACTGGGCACCTCACTTCCAGAAGATCCTGCTATACCACTCCTGGGCATATACCCAGAAGACTCCCCACCATGTAATAAGGATACATGTTCTACTATGTTCATAGCAGCCCTATTTATAATTGCCAGATGCTGGAAAGAACCCAGGTATCCCTCAACAGAAGAGTGGATGCAAAAAATGTGGTATATCTACACAATGGAGTACTATTCAGCCATTAGAAACAATGAATTCATGAAATTCTTAGGCAAATGGATGGAGCTAGAGAATATCATAATAAGTGAGGTAACCCAGACTCAAAAGGTGAATCATGGTATGCACTCACTAATAAGTGGATATTAACCTAGAAAACTGGAATACCCAAAACATAATCCACACATCAAATGAGGTACAAGAAGAAAGGAGGAGTGGCCCCTGGTTCTGGAAAGTCTCAGTGAAACAGTATTCAGCAAAACCAGAACGGGGAAGTGGGACGGGGTGGATGGGAGGACAGGGGAAGAGAAGGGGGCTTACGGGACTTTCGGGGAGTGGGGGTCTAGAAAAGGGGAAATCATTTGAAATGTAAATAAATTATATCGAATAAAAAAAAAAAGAAGCACTCCTCAAAAAAAAAAAAAAAAAAAAAAAGAACTTCAAGACTCTGAAGAAGGAAATGGAAGAAGACCTCAAAAAATGGGAAAACCTTCCATGCCATGGATCGGTAGAATCAATATAGTTAAAATGGCCATTTTGCCAAAATTAATCTATAGATTCAATGCAATACCCATCAAAGTCCCAACTCAATTCTTCACAGAGTTAGAAAGAGCAATTATCAAATTCATCTGGAAAAACAAAAAACCCAGGATAGCTAAAACTATTCTCAGCAACAAAAGAAAATCTGGGGGAATCAGTATCCCTGACCTCAAGCAATACTACAGAGCAATAGTGTTAAAAACCGCATGGTATTGGTACAGTGACAGGCAGGAGGATCAATGGAACAGGATTGACGATCCAGAAATGAGCCCACACACCTATGCCCACTTGATCCTCGACAAAGGGGCTGAAAACATCCAATGGAAAAAAGATAGCCTTTTCAACAAATGGTGCTGGTTCAACTGGAGGTCAGCATGCAGAAGAATGCGAATTGATCCATCCTTGTCTCCTTGTATTAAGCTCAAATCCAAATGGATCAAGGACCTCCACATAAAGCCAGACACTCTGAAGTTAATAGAAAAGAAACTGGGGAAGACCCTTGAGGACATCGGTACAGGGAGAAAGTTTCTGAACAGAACACCAATAGCGTATGCTCTAAGAGCAAGAATTGACAAATGGGACCTCATAAAATTACAAAGTTTCTGTAAGGCAAAGGACACCATCAAGAGGACAAATCGGCAACCAACAAATTGGGAAAAGATCTTCACCAATCCTACATCAGATAGAGGGCTAATATCCAATATATAAAAAGAACTCAAGAAGCTAGACTCCAGAAAACCAAACAACCCTATTAAAAAATGGGGTACAGAGTTAAACAAAAATTCTCACCTGAAGAACATCGGATGGCGGAGAAAATCTTAAAAAATGCTCAACTTCATTGGTCATTAGGGAAATGCAAATCAAAACAACCCTGAGATTTTACCTTACACCAGTCAGAATGGCTAAGATTAAAAATTCCGGAGATAGCAGGTGTTGGAGAGGGTGTGGAGAAAGAGGAACACTCCTCCACTGCTGGTGGGGTTGCAAATTGGTACAACCACTCTGGAAATCAGTCTGGCGGTTCCTCAGAAAACTGGCCACCTCACTTCCAGAAGATCCTGCTATACCACTCCTGGGCATATACCCAGAGGATTCCCCACCATGTAATAAGGATACATGCTCTACTATGTTCATAGCAGCCCTATTTATAATTGTCAGATGCTGGAAAGAACCCAGGTATCCCTCAACAGAAGAGTGGATGTAAAAAATGTGGTATATCTACACAATGGAGTACTATTCAGCCATTAGAAACAATGAATTCATGAAATTCTTAGGCAAATGGATGGACCTAGAGAACATCATACTAAGTGAGGCAACCCAGACTCAAAAGATGAATCATGGTATGCACTCACTAATAAGTGGATATTAACCTAGAAACCTGGATTACCCAAAACATAATCTACACATCAAATGAGGTACAAGAAGAAAGGAAGAGTGGCCCCTTGTTCTGGAAAGACTCAATGAAGCAGTATTCAGCAAAACCAGAACGGGGAAGTGGGATGGGGTGGGTGGGAGGACAGGGGGAGAGAAGGGGGCTTACGGGACTTTTTGGGAGTGAGGGGGCTAGGAAAGGGGAAATCATTTGAAATGTAAATAAAAAATATACCGAATAAAAAAAATTAAAAAAAAAAAAAGGACATGGGAGTTTTGAAGCATGGGACTGAAATGGTAGTGACCCACCAGTGGGAACTTAGCAAGCTTGGTGGAGAGATTTTGGAGCTCTGAGTCAGAGAGTCTCCATGAGTAAGGACAGACCTGCCATTGCCACCAGTACATAGCCAGCCAGCCCACCCACCGGGGCAGAGGATAGCTGGGTGTAGCATGGGAAATCGGTGCTTCTTTTTAATATTTCCCGCAATGCCTGACCATATTCAGCTAGAGATATTCCATACTTGTCATAATTGAAAATAATCACAAAATTCTATTAAAACCAAAACATGCTGGGGAAGCTATTTAACCATGGGAACCTTCACATGTTCCCATAGAGACCATACCTTGAGACTGTCTCTGAGAAAGGTGATTAAGTAATAGCTCCTCAAACTACAAATATGTAGTTTAACCACAAAAGCCTTAAAATATGACCCCATTTGTGCATTTATATTGATAATTGGCATATTTTAATGATATTCATCTTAGATTACTTATAAGAGGAAAAGATAAATAATAGCCAAACTGTCTATTTATATGATCTGGCTAAATAATTAGCCAGTACATCTATATAATAGATTAATTCTTTGCAGTTCCTAATTTTCGGATTCCTTCATTCCAACACTATTTGTTTACTGAGTTTCTAGTATCTAGGAAACCACAATGGTGCACAGCCCTGGAAGGCCCCTGCCCATCTGTCCCTATCATCCTAGGGTATGAAAGCAAGGAATGATCAAAGTCTAGGAAGCACCTGGGGAAGAATTCTCAGTCAATGGAAAGGTGTTTGATTTCTTCTGAGTATGAGGGTATCATGAGAAAAAACTGAGTGAGAAGTTGAAAGCATCTGGCAAGTCAGGAAGTAGGTAGACCGACCATGCACAACCTGCTCAGACAGCAATGGGGGTGGGGCTGGAATATGACTAAAACAGGAGTTTGTTGAGGAATTGTAATGGAGTTACCTATCAAATAACTTGGCTGAATAATCGATAAATTGAGAGGGCTGACAGGTGAAAGAGCAGCGGAAGAAGGCGGCCAATGAACTCAGAAGAAGACTTTTGCAGTATTCCAGAGAGGATTAAATGGGAAGTGGGTTCAAGAGTTTGATGTAAAAGTGAGGACTGGTGAGTGAATTTCTTTGAAATGTGGAGAGTAAGGCTAATCTATACATCTCTAGACCACCAGAGGCAAGGGTAACAGAGGAAAGCATGATTCTCAGCTTCTGTCAGAATAAAAGTCAATGTTTTGCTCATATGAAAAAGAGTAATACACCAAAGAGAGACAGTCAAGACTTTAAAATTAGATGATACAGCCAGGCAGGCATGAGGGTAGTCACTGAACTCTATGAGCTCATAGCCACCAATTTGGAAACCATAAAGAAAAAAATATAATTATCCCAGTCTTTGTTAAATGGAAACAGTGAAGTGGAACTCTTAAATCAAAAACATTCCTGTGATTTTTCATTAAAAGTAAGAGTAAACTAGAGTTTTTCACATGTTTTTTATTTCTTCTATGGAAAAATGAAAGCCAAGGAATGAGCAAAAGTACTAAAAATAGACTGTGCATAGCTGGTCTCCAGTTTGGATGAGAGCTTAGTCCCAACAGGGTCTTTCAGAAGCCAGTTTTTATGTGTGTCCATAATATGTCATATGTGCCAAGAGGAGGAGGAAAAAAAGCAAAGAACAATAGCAGTGGAGAAATTTTAAAAAGTATTTAATCATCACCTTTCTCAAAATAAAGCTTCTAGGGAAGACAACAATAATGTCAGCCCTCCCTTTAGAGCTTACTGGAAACAACAAAATAATAAATCATGAGGCAGGACACATTTTCAATGAGTGAAAGGTCTAGCCATATTTTTTGAAGTATGACCCAGGACACACACATGTTTAAGAATGGAAGAAAATACACATTACATAAAGGCTTGGAGCATATCTGCCATGATACTTACTATATAGCTATAAAATTATAGGGAAATTACAATTAGGAAAATAAATTAACAGGATATGATCAGGTTGTGAGGAATAACAGCTATGGAATGACACTGGGCCGTGGGGCAGAATTGGAGGAAAAATCATAATGAAATATTCTGTTCTTCATGTATATGTCTCTCATCTGGGAAGGTAAATGGAAGAAAAGAAGGACAGAGTGAAGTAACAGTGAAAAGATATGAAGATACGAAGATGAAGAACCTAGCCACATGGAAACATCAATGTCTTAAAAAGACTAAGAGCTGAAGATTCCAAATCCCAGAAACACTGTACTTTGTGTGGCTAACAATATTTTTCTACGAGATGCTCTGCTAGCATATTCCTCTGAAGGAAGATTACTTACTCATCATTATATAAATAAAGGTCTGCTGCTACTTTTCTACAGCATGTGATGTGCTGTAGATCACATACATGACTAGGTCCACATCTGCATTAATGAACTGTCAAAACTTGGCAATAACTGTAAATATCCATTTATTACCTCTATCATCAGCCTACTCTGCCTTCTTCATACTTAGGAATCCAAGGATAAATGGTCATTTGGTTTATTCTAAGTTCATTATTGGCAGTGGTTATAAGAAATTTGTAAGGGTTTTTTGTTGTTGTTTTGGTTTGGTTTTTGTTTGCTTGTTTCTTTTTCCATGCAAAAGCAAGAGGTGAGTGACAAGGTGACCACAAAATGGCTATCACGAGTAGTTTCTATACCTTTTAGGGGCACAGGTTACATCAGCAAGGTTATAGTTCAAACTTATTGGCTAAGCTTGTAGACCTTAAGATCTATTGGCTAGCAAGTGTGACATGAATTGTAGTCTGGGGAGAGTCTGAGTCTGGGTCCCAGTACTTGGAGATGTCCATATTTCCACTTGAGCTGAAGAACCTCAACAGAGAGCCAAGGAGGCCCACCATGCCTGCTGTCTCTTCCAGTCCCTTGACACTTCACTGGGTGATTTAACTTGTACTAAGATGGTGTATTATCCTTGGTGCCTGTATTTATCCCTTGTTTAAAGTCATACACATATTTTAAATCAAAGGGAGTTCAAAAGTCTGAAATATTTGGAGGAACGCAGCATGCAGGTGAAACTACAACAAAGATAAGAGTAAAAAGCTTGAATTGGCAGTGGGACAAGCCTTTAGAGACAGAAGAAAAGGAATAGACAAAGGTACATGCAGCTCTAAGATGCAGGGTCTAGGTGCGGTATCCATCAAATGAAAATACCGACTCTCACATTTTGGTTATGGTGTGGTGTTTAAGCCAGACACAGCGGAAGAAGGAAGCCATGATTAAATAAGCAGTACAGCCTGAGCAGCCTCGTCAAATTAGCTCCGAAGCAGAAGAGAACAGTGAATGGAAAAAGTCAAGAAAGGAAATGTTACAGGCAAGAAACAAGCATCTCACGTGTTGTCAGAAACCAAGAAGACTTAGGGCTGGAGAAATGGCTCAGTAGTTATGACTACTTGCTGCTCCAACAAAGTACCTAGATCTATTCCCAGCACCCACACAGTGGTTCAAAACTGTAAGTAATTCTCAGTTTCAAGAAATCTGATCTCTTCTGATTTCTGCAAGTATCAGGAATACACATAGTCTGTGTGTAAACCGAAGACCTGACAATTCCAGGATATGACTGAAGAGAAGGTTTTAACTGTAGCTGTGAGAGAGAGTACAGCCAGAGACATCTGGAAGCGTCCAGAGCAGGGAGAGAAGTAGTGTGCTGACATAATGAGCAGACTGGACGGGGCCAAGGGGAAAGGGGGGAGGAAGACAAAGTGAGCAGAGGTAGAGGAGACCAAAAAAGAGTGGCAAAAAAAGAGGGGGCCAAGAGGGTAAGAAAAAAAGAGTGAGCAGATAGTGGCTGCACTGACAGCGTTACATGGGAATGAGAAGCTGAGGGAGTGAAGGCCAGCCTGCTGCTGAAGTTTAGGGTAAAGGTAGGGTGAGAAGAGCTAAGAGGGATCACAGCTAGTTGTGCTACTGAGGACGCCTGGAAACCAGCATTCACTTTGGTAAACTAATAGATACCACACATAGCCATTTGGACCTGACAGTATTGGTAATTCATGTAGACACTCACACATACTCAGAAAGTAAAAATAAATAAAGCTTGAGAGAGAGAGAGAGAGAGAGAGAGAGAGAGACAGAGAGAGAAAGAGAGAGAGAGAAACTTGAGTGTTTTTGAGGCCATCTGTGAGGATAGCAGTCAGGATAGACCACCTCCCTCACCCTCATGGCCCAACATGTTTCCACATGTTGAACTGGAACATTCTCAATTCTTCTGAATTGAGAGCATGCTGCTTGGTAGCAACTACTTGATAACCAAGATAACTGAAGACATCTTGAGTTGGAGAAAACACACACACACACACACACACACCACACACGCATGCACGCACACACACACACACACACACGCACACACAACCAGCCAGCCAGCCAGCCATCATAATGGCACGCTATAGTACACACTGCCTTTGCAGAGAGCTTTAGTAAATTCCAAAGAAAAAGCTGGACCAAGGCAATCCATCTTTCCTATTGGATAGCTGTAGTGACAAAAGTTAACATTGGTCCAAGCCTTTTTGTACTATTCTCTCTCTCTCACTCTCTCAATCTCTCTCTCTCTCTCTCTCTCTCTCTCTCTCTCTCTCTCTCTCTCTCTGTGTGTGTGTGTGTGTGTGTGTGTGTGTGTGTGTGTGTGTGTGTGAATATATGTGTGTCTTTCTCTCTTGCTCTAACTCCCCCTGTCCCCCAGTTCTCCCCCCAATGTGGTATTGAAAGGTCAGCTCAGGAACTTTGGAAAGGTCATAGAACACTCGACCTTCCCCCTCAGAAGGGAGAGGCTAAATTGCATCCCTCAGACCACAGGGTGGTCCCTGCAGCTAGGGAAGGCCCAGAGACTGTTGGCCATCTACCTCATTCCCTACCAGCCAATTATTAAAGGTAATACTTCTGCCAATCACATTGTGCCTAATGGTGGCTGCCCTGAGGACTGTATATAGGCCTGCTACATTGGCTGCACGTGGTCGTTCTCTCTCCATGTACAGGGAGACCCCAGAATGCTAGATCAAATAAAATTCCTCTTGCTTTTTGCATTGATTCCCATCTCCACATTGTTCACTCAGGGAGTTTCCTGTAAGTTAAGGCTCCTTGGAGTCTTACAGTGTGTGTGTGTGTGTGTGTGTGTGTGTGTGTGTGTGTGTGTGTGTGTCCTGTGCTTGCTGTTCAATAAACTTCATTTGTATGTGCACTCACCTAATATCAGAATGCTTTATTCTTAGGTCTCATGAGACTGGAACTGGTATTGCCCTCGGTGTCTATTGCTTGCCTGGTACATTTGTACCAATGCCAAGCACTCCCAAGTCTATTTCCCAGACTCCACAGGACTCAAGGGGAAAACTTAAGTCGCACTTTCTCTCTTCCTCAAAATTCTGAATCCCAGGCGCGCATTAGTGAAAGAGTCATACCAACATTTGATGCTGTGAACCTTTAGAATGGTTTAAAGTGGAAAATAGAAAAAATCAAACACAGGATATAGTCTGATCATCTCAATTGTGATGTGCCACCATGTGCTTCTTAATACTCTTAAGATGATAAAACAATGGCTAAGTCTCAAAACTTTTATTTTGTTCCTATGATGGGGAAGTTTTGTAAATTGTATCACATGGATGCTATTATTGGACTCAGTGAAGTGGGCCTGGTTTTCATGAAAGGCAGCTAGGCATACTCTCATTTTCCTATGACTGAATTTGGCAAATATTCAGATGCCTCAGTGAAAAAGAAAAAGATAGAAATTTGAATCAAGGGAAGTATCTGCCTCAGAAATGAGGGGACACAATGCTGAAGCATGGGTAGGATAGAGTGGTGAGAAGAGAGATTTGTAAGATTATCATAGATGGTCACCAAACTGCCATGTGCAGCAAGGGCCATGATGAGTTTAATAACTAAAGAAGCATTTCAATTGTTCCTGGATAAAAAGTAAGATCTCAAAATC
Organism: Apodemus sylvaticus; assembly: GCF_947179515.1. NCBI lineage: Eukaryota > Metazoa > Chordata > Mammalia > Rodentia > Muridae > Apodemus > Apodemus sylvaticus. Next base: position 108,744,451 of record NC_067475.1, read on the forward strand.
AGCTAAATCCTTTGTTGCTCATATGCTTTTGAGATAACATAATCTCAATTTGTTATATAATTCTTAGGTACCAAAATAAGGACAATCCTCTATGGGACACTTTTAGCTACAACACAGTGTCTAGAGCTAGCCAATCCCTAAGGTTAATTTTTCATCTGCCACAAGCAAAAACATAGGACTGAAAACTACAGAGAAACATTTGCTATTAATTACTGTTTCTTAAATGTCAAGATGTGGCCAATTCCTCTCTCTGGAAATACTATAAATGGAAATAATATCCATCATTCTTATGTCTGCATGACAGGAAGCATGGAATGCCAAGAACATATAAGCTCTTCCTCTGCTGGGTAATACTTTTTGGAGAAAAGAAAACTAACTTCATATGGTTTGGTAATCTTAAAGGCACAGCTGTCAACATGAATCCGGTTTAAGACATAGGGAAATGGTTATGCTGCTGCTCCCTTGTTCAAATAAGCAGAACCCTCTACCCTCAGGAATCTGAGAAAACAGCCAACTCATCTCTTTCAAGGCTGGTCCAAAAGACAGTTTCCTAATCTCTCTCTCTCTCTCTCTCTCTCTCTCTCTCTGTCTCTCTCTCTCTCTCTCCGTGTGTGTGTGTGTGTGTGTGTGTCTCTGTGTGTGTGTGTGTGTGTGTGTGTGTGTGTCTATACATAACTGTTTGTGTGCACATGGGTCAGAGGTCAACTTTAGATGTCATTGTTCAGGAGCTATCCACTGTATATTTTGGGACAAGGTCTCTTATTAGCTTTGGGGTCACCAAGTAGGCTAAGCAAACAAGGATAACCAGCCAATGAGCTCTGGGGATCTGCCTGTCTCTATCTCCTTAGCCCTGGAACTAAACGTTTGCTCCAGAATGGTTGCATTTTATACATGAGCTGTGGGGATAGAACTCAGGGCACGCTTTGCAGAATCTCCTTACATTTTATATCCCAGTATCTTCTTATGCTTTTAACTTCATTCAGTGCCATTACCCAAACAATAACTATTTCATCTGTATCACCTCTATAAATGTATAACTTAACCATAATTTTGTAGCAGTATATGGAAGTTGATAATAAAATAGTGTATGAAATTCTAAAAGAATTAATGAAAATATGTACTAAAAATTTCAATATCCATAGCTACCAAAGAAATGTAAATTCAAACTTATTTGAGATTTCTTTCTTACCCCAGTCTGAACTACTAAGATGAAATAAAGGAAATGACAACAAATGCAGGTCTGGATACAAGTAAATGGGAACATTGATTCACTGATGAAGAGGGTGAAAACTGGTACGGCCACTGTGAAAATCAGTGCAAAGACCTCTCAAATAATAAAAATTTTTTAAAAAAAAAGGCAAGAAATAGATCTGTATGTGATCCAAGTGTGAGACTCCTAGGCATATTTCCAAATGACTTTATATCATACTGCAAAGATGCTTGTTCATTCATGCTCACTGCTAATCTATTCACAGTAGCCAGGGAACAGAAATACCTTAAATGTCCATTGACTGCTGAATGAGCAATGGAAATGTGGTACAAATGCACAGTGGAATATTGTTAATTGGTACAAAGATGAAACTTTTAAATTTACAAGTAAATGATTGTATCTGGAAATAAGCATCAAACTTGGGACAACAAATGTCACATTTCCTTTGTCGTGTATGAATAGTAACTCTGAATCTGTAGGTGGCTGCTTTTAAATGAGTGTACCCATAGAGGTCATAAAGCTAGTAAAGGCTCACCAAGGTAGAAGTGCTTTTATGGGAAGCAAGAGGTAAAGCAGAAGAAATGGAGAAGGGAAAATGATGGCTTGAAAATTATAGGCAAGTGTCCTTATTGCATGCTAGAGAATCCTCTGGGTATATGCCCAGGAGTGGTATAGCAGGGTCCTCCGGAAGTATCATACACAATTTTCTGAGGAACCACCAGACTGATTTCCAAAGTGGTTGTACCATCTTGCAATCCCACCAGCAGTGGAGAAGGATTCCTCTTTCTCCATATCCTCGCCAACACCTGCTGTCTCCTGAGTTTTTAATCTTAGCCATTCTGACTGGTGTAAGGTGAAATCTCAGGGTTGTTTTGATTTGCATTTCCCTAATGACTAATGATGTTGAACATTTCTTAAGGCACTTCTCAGCCATCCGAATTTCTTCAGATAAAAAGTCTTTGTTTAGCTCTGTACCCCATTTTTTAATAGGGTTATTTGGTTCCTTGGGGTCTAACTTCTTGAGTTCTTTGTATATATTGGATGATATTAGCCCTCTGTCAGATGTACAGTTGGTGAAGATCTTTTCCCAATTTGTTGGTTGCCGTTTTGTCCTTTTGATGATGTCCTTTGACTTACAGAAACTTTGTAATTTTATAAGGTCCCATTTGTCAATTCTTGATCTTAGAGCATAAGCTATTGGTGTTCTGTTCAGAAACTTTTCCCCTGTGCCCATGTCCTCAAGGATCTGTTCCACTATGTTCATAGCAGCCTTATTTTTAATAGCCAGAAGCTGGAAAGAACCCAGATGCCCCTCAATGGAGGAATGGATAGAGAAACTGTGCTATATTTACACAATGAAATACTACTCAGCAATTAAAAACAATGAATTCGTGAAATTTTTAGGCAAATGGTTAGAACTGGAAAATATCATCCTAAGTGAGGTAACCCAATCACAAAAGAATACACATAGAATGCAATCACTGATAAATGGATATTAATTAGCCCAGAAGCTCTGGCTACTCAAGACACAATTAGCATATCAAATAATTCCCAAGAAGGAAGGAGAGAGCCCTGGTCCTGGAAAGGCTTAATCCAGCATTGTAGGGGAATACCAGGACAGAGAAATGGGAGGGGGTGATTGGGGAATGGGTGGAGAGAAGAGGGCTTATGGGACATATGTGGAGAGGGAAACCGGAAAAGTGGAAAGCATTTGGAATGTACACAAAGAATATAAAAAATAAATTTTAAAAAAGAATATATCGAATAAAAAATATGAAAAAAAAGAAAATTATAGGCAAGATGGGAGATGGGTGGACAAAGAAAAGGAGAGCATACAGGAAGGGACAACACCTTTGAAAAAGCTACATAGAAATATAGAAATTCTAAAAATACACACACACATACAAACTAATTTAAATGGCCTTACTGTATGAACCCTATCATAAACACCATACATACAATGTCAAATTAAAAGCCATATGGGTTACCTCAGTTTCAGTTGTTGGTCAGTAGGGGACAAAAGCTACTGGGGACAAAAGTTATCAACACTCTTATCCAGCTAAGAACCCTGCCAGTTAAAAAAAAAAAATAAAGTCTCAGTGCTACAATAGTAGCATAACTACTATAATCAATCATTTTCTCATTTAATATATAGCATGATCCACCAGAGAGAACTTAGGCTTGAAATCATTATCTGGCCAAAATTCCTGTGGCTGTCTAGGTCATGTATCCTAGGGAGGAACTTAGTACTATTCTTCTTCTAAATAGATATAGTAACTATCTGCCCATAAATCACCATCTTTATACCGTAGAGTACAATAGATTAGTAAATCTCTTTTTTCTCATCAGGGAAGCTTTTTCTGCAGTAGATGGCAATCAATATAGAGTCCTATGACTATTCTACATGCAAAGACTAAGAGATATGGAGAGGAGAGTTTGGCTCTAACTGAGGCATATAACACAACCTGTTCTCCAAGCCCCAGCGATTATTGAGATTAGAGCTGTAATACTCTAAGAACTGGGGTAGTAGATTTCTGGGGTGAAACAGTATTTGTCTGACATGGCAGGGTGGTTGTACATACAAGTTCACAGAGGATGAAACAGCACATATACATAAGGCCTACACTAGATCAAGCCAGCTGCAACCCCAGCATAAATAGAGGGGGACTCATTAAGTCTCAACTCTTAGCTGGGAAAGGGAGAGTCAGATATTTTTCAGGGAAGCATACCCTGAAACTCCTCATACCCTCCTAAGACCTACCCATTCTCTGATAGATGGCACCATACCCATGAGCATATAGGCAGCTGTGAGTGAACTCAGTGGGCTTAAAGGGGGGCATATAAAGTTGAATGTTAAAGACATTAAGGGGAGAGGAAAGGATTTAGATGGGGAGTTGATTTGATCAAAACCCATAATACCCATATATTAAATTCTCCAACAATAATAAAAGGCACAACAGTGAACAATACTGGAGGAAAAAATTATACAACTCAGAGTATTTCATATGATATCTCAAATCATGATGAAATGAGAACAAGATATAAAGAAAAATTATTATGAGATTTAAAAAATGCCTAAGCCTTTTTTCCTGTTAGCTTGCAGAATTTCAGTGATAAAGATTTTTACTTCTAAGAAGTGAAGCTAAGAAGGGTATACTCAATGTATACTTAAAGGGCAGAAAGAAAGCATTTCAATTGAGCATGAGTCTTCTCGCTTGTAAATACCCACAAAAAGACCCCATGATAGATGGTATTTAACTAAAAGAGCAAATTCATCTTTCTTCGGTGGCTTCAGGAACCTTGTCTTGGAAAGGCATCTGGTGGGTTTAGTTGTGTAGCAAGCATGAAATACGTCATTGCTATGTTTTGGTGGGAAGTTTGAATTTACTATCTCTACTCGGGTCAAAGTCTTCTGAAGGTTTCATGTGTCTTGAATTTGAAAGCATATCTGGGCAGATCCTCTGCTTGTTGTTCCCCAATTGGAGACGCAGTTTAGAGAAAAGACTAGAGATCTTCCAGAGGCTACTGCTTTGTGCATGCAGAGCTGCCCTAGTGTCAGCCTCCCTTAGCAGAGTGGTCCAAGGAATGAAGCTCCATTGCTGCAGCATCATCACCCAAAGCCCATGGTTTACATGAAAGCTCATTTTAGCTTGGACACAGTAACCATCCTGAAAGTCTTCTGTGCCTGCTTATTCATTCTTCCCTCTCCCCAACTCGGGGAATCTACAGTTTTGGTTTCTCTTGGAGTCTCTTTTAGCCAATGGCTGTCTTGCTCTGTAGGCTTCCTTCTCTGGGTAATATGAATTAACATTTCCTCTAGGTAGTCCAGGGTTTTATAATATGTTTCTTTTTAGTGTTAGATAGTAATCTATTGTCTGCATTACCGTGGTGTATATTTCCTTACCATTTCCACACTAAAAGTCATCTGAATTGCTCATAAGATTTAACAATGATGAATAAAGTAACTAAAAAAAAATGAAATGAAGCTAAAGTAATATGTGGTATATCTTTATATATTTTCCTTTTTGATTAAATAATACGAATTTAAATAATATGAACATGAATGAGTGAAAATCCTCTTACTCTTTTTTAACAAAACATTGTGTGTGTGTGTGTGTGTGTGTGTGTGTGTGTAATAAAAAACACACTGAAGTTAGACAAGGCAAACCAACAAATGGAAAAGAGCCCCAAAAGAAGGTACAACAATCAAAGACCCACTAGTTTACATATCCATGAGTCCCATAAAAGTGCTAAACTGAACGTTGTAACACATACACAGAGGACCTGATTAGCTGTGCGGGCCTGCGCTTGCTGCTTCTGACTCTGTGAGTACACATGAGCTTTTCTCTCCTGATTTAGAGGAACTTGCTCTCCTGCTGTTCTTCATCCCGCTCTGGCTCCCACATTCCTTCTGCCTCCTCTTCTTTGAGGTTCCCCGAGCTCAAAGAAAAATTTGATAAAGACATCTCATTTAGAGCTATGGTTTCCAAGATATCTATCTATCTATTTATCTATCTATCTATCTATCTATCTCTATCTCTATCTCTATCTCTATCTCTATCTCTATCTCTATCTCTATCTCTATCTCTATCTCTATCTATCTCTCTATCATGCCTGGCTAGGTTTTTATATTTTTACTATCTGCTGCAGGAGGAAGCTTCTCTGAACAACGCACTGACCTATGAATATAATCGAATATCATTAGGGTTCAATTAATAGTTACTCTTTTTTTTTTTTTTAGAACATTGGTATTTGGGTTTACCCTAGGTCTCTGGACCATCTAGTTTCTTGTTCTTAGTCATGCAAGCAATGTTGAGTTCCATCACAAGAAGTGGATTGCTATGATAATCAGACATTGGTTGGTTATTCCCACAAGTTTTGCATCACCATTGTCCTAGCATACTTTGCAACAGAAAAGATTGTAGATCAAAATTTTTGAGGCTGGATTTGTGTTTATGCTTTTTCTTTTGGTAACTGGCAGAGTACCTTCCCATGCCAAAGATATTAGAATATCAGAGTGAAGTTTCTTTATAGACACCAGCTCTACCTTTCTATTTTCAATGAGTTGTGTGTTTATAAGCTTCAAGATGGGGTCTTGTTGTCAGTTTGAAAAGAACAACCGATTGTCTTGACAACAGCCTGAGATATTTGGGGATTTCCATGGGATACCTTTGGCCAACAACTCAATTGGATATAACTCCCAATTGCTAGATGTAGTCCCAGTACTAGAAGCTTCATTTGATTATGAAATTGTACCCTTCCCAGAGCCTTGAGCAGGCTAATCGGACCTTAATTGTTTGCCACAGTCTTCCACAACCTAGCCCACCTAGGGTGGAGTCTTCTGACCTAGGTGGAAGTCTCCTGTCTTGCACCTGCAGTTTCCTGCAGAAACAGACTGCCTGCTGAGCTTGTTTTGCAACAGAACCGAGGTGAAAAAAAGGATGGGTCTCTGGGTTTTTCCCATATATATGTATGCATGTATGTATATGGGAAATATAATAATATATAATATATATTATATATACACACAAAGCTAAAAATTAAACTTTGAGCCTTGATGAGAACCTTTGTCTTGACTCCATATTTTTCTCATCTGCCTGTCCTATTTCATCCCCAGCTCCCCTTCCAGTGTACCCAGTTCTCCATGGCTGCTGGACAGCTACATGAGATGGGCAGCAGAGGCCTGAGCTCCCTCATTATTTGGAGACTTCATTAGGATCACCTTCAGATATTTTATGAAGTTTCCAAGGCACTAGATTTCCATACATCCCTTAAATGCCCCTAGATTTTCACTGTCTTCCCTCAAATTTCCTCTATTCAATCCGTCTCCCTTTCCCCTTTCACACAAGCAGGCATCCTTTATGATTATAATAGTCAGAGAATGAACAATAAAATCATCTCATTCACTGTATGGAGGTCACACACAATTGACTGGAATGAAAAGGAAACATTAAAAATGTTTTATCTATTCATTTCCAAAGATGTACTTGGTACAGTGAGACCTCCGTAAGCATGTGAGAGCTAGGAAAGGATGCTGTGAGGCTCTGAGAAGTTGGTAAAAGATCCTGTAAATGCAGAGCAGAAGACTGAAGAAGTAAACAGCCAAAAAGACTAGAAATGTTCCTTTGGAGACTACATGCCACTAAGTGTCAGGAAGAAGGGACTGGTGCCATGGCTCTGTGTTGTTCAAATCACCCAAGTGTCTATAATGTCCTATGTATGCTCTGTTCTCTTGCTTGTAGTATAATGTCTTATAACTGAAATTGAGTCAGCAGCTCAACCTAGAGGAAATTTCCATAGTTCTTTGTCAGAACTTAATTACTTCTCATGTCTATACTAATTCCAAGGAAAAATTTTAGTAATTCTTGAAAAAGGAAAAAGACGGAGAATTTAGGCTGAAAGTGGTAAAATAAATGTATGATTTAAGCTGCTTTTCTACATGCAACTAAAATTGTAGAAACATTTATTATTATTGAGCCAGCACATATCCTATCATGAGGTCTTTATTTTGATAGGAAAGCTAACAGAATATCTCTCTAGTTCATAAAAGCCCCGTTTAAAACATTCATGTAAGATATCCATTACAGAGAATAGAGAAATTCACACATAAAAAGATAAATCTCAAGATACTTTATTTGTTTAGTTTTCTCTCTTTTTTCCCCTTCACCTGTATTTACAGAAAGAAAATTAGGATTTTCTTACTTAATAGGCTAATAAATCAAGACTCTGGCTCTCCACAGTCTCATAAGTGTACACACTACCAGGGTGGCCTGAGACAGAAGAAAATAGCACATTCACATGGTCTGAATGACCACATACTTCCTAGTTTCACTTGGGAAACTGAAGGTAAATATGTAATGAGTTTTTATTGAAAACTATAATATTTTCTCAAGTTTTATGTTTACCAAGAAATTAGAAAACTGTTTATAGCAAATATTTATAAGACTTCCCTCATTTTCAGGGATTCTTTGACCATATGTGAATTTTGGCATATGACAAGCAATATTAGAAAGCATATGTTCGGCCGGGCGGTGGTGGTGCACGCCTGTAATCCCAGCACTCTGGGAGGTAGAGGCAGGCGGATTTCTGAGTTCGAGGCCAGCCTGGTCTACAGAGTGAGTTCCAGGACAGCAAGAGCTATACAGAGAAACCCTGTCTCAGGAAAAAAAAAACATAGTTCTCAGTTGTTTTGGACAACTTTATTTATAACATTATAATAATAACCAAGCAATATTTTCTTCCTCATTTTTAATCAACTAACTATAAACAATATTTGTATGTGGGGGGAGGTTACAGCTTGGTAAAACAGTCTAATCAACATATATAGCCAGTCAAGAAAAACCTTGATTTCCATATAAATGTATGACTAATCTGATTTTAACACATATTTTCATACAGCTTAGTGTGAGTTCTGTTTCTCTACATATTTTTATATCTGACTAGTCTGTCATTCATGTCATGACCAAGTCAGCTCAGTCAGTCAACAGGGTCTCAAAAGAGGATTGAAAAGAAAGGCAATTAGATAACATTATAACATGACTCCAGCCAGTACTGAGGCTGAATAGGGTTTATTTATGTCCTAGTCTGCTTTTTAATTTAAGTACCTGCAAATAATAAGGTCAGTTCTAGGGAAAGGAACAAAGAAGTCAATAAACAAAGTCCCATGATCACAGTTTCTAGGGACTTATCATGATGACCAAGATAAAAGGAATGCCACATATTCCTCAGTTCAGTTTAGCTAGAGTTTTGTATTAGTCCAAATGCAAATATTCTTATCTGAGCCTCTTTCCTGAGTCCTAGCCTATTGTCAAATTACTGCCAAACTCCTACAAGGCAGCCCCAAAAGCTTTCCACAATGTCATTCATCCTATAATAAAAATAATAATTCCATGGGAGTCTAAAACATTCTTAGTAGCTGTCACACCTATCATCCCTTCCCCAAAGCATGCTTTGCCATGTTCCATCTGAACCACATCTTTCACCATGACTTAGTTAAGCTCCAATTTCTAAGGTAACTATTCTTGATTAGATATGAGGAAGTTCATGTTTCTATGAAATCCATGGAGTCCACATTGCAGGTTGGGGGGATTCTTTCTATGGCTATTTAAGTGATTTATTTATTTCTCTGATTTTTTTCTCTTTCAAGAGCATAGCACATCTGGCTATAATTCTTCTAAAACACATTCATTTTCTACATGTTTCTTTTCCATTGGTAGCATGCTATGTAAGCCATCATGTCTAAGACAATATCGTCTTTCTATTGGGCTAAGGTTACAGTCTCCTTTCCCAATCTCTCACTGGGTCTCTCCAAATCCATTTTCCATACAGCAATCAGGATGTTCATTTACATGACATGTAATCTTGTGTGTTTCATCCAATTAAAAGTCTCCTGAGATTTTTTTTCTATTCCATATAAGCTACAAGCCCAACCTTGTCATGAGCTACACTTTGCCTGAATCTTTGTATTTTCCTTTTGCCCCCCTCCTTCATTGTATTCCATCTATGCTGACCCATGCTGTTCACCACATAAGTCAGAATCCTTCCTACACTAGGGTCTTTGTAGATGTCGCTTTCTCAAAACCATTCTTCTTCCTTCCCTTCCTATAACTGTTCTGATGGTTTCACATTTGTCTCTTGTGCTGTTGTGATGGCCTTCCTTCAGGGTTGAACTCACATTTGTTTTATCTCCAAAGTGTTTTTCTATGGAGCCGTGTTTCTCAGTCATAATCTTAGGTGTAACAGAGTCACCTGAGAATCTTATAACAACCCTAGCTGGCATTGCTTCAACTCTGAGAAGTAATCTGAAGTAGCCTTAGCATCAGAACCAAATAGCAAAGCAAAAGCTCTTTGAAAGCAATTCTAATTACAGCCACATTGCAAGGTGGTGATCTGATGATCCCATCACCATCTCTTTCCTGTCATGCCCTTTTTATGGCACAGTATATTCTTCAATTATTTGTCACTTTCTTAGTGTATTTTTCTTCTATTAAAATGATAAATCTATGAAAGAAGTGGAATTTTATAGCATTCACTATAGTGAACCCTCAGCCCGTAACAAATAGTAGATCCATAAAAGGAGTCAAGATCTTTTAAATCAAGAGACAGACAAGCTGAGCATAGGATCTGAAAACAGCACAGAGAAGCCATCAAGTAGAGAACAGATAGGAAGGGAAAAGAGGGGAGAAAGAAAGTTTTTTAATAAAACAAAAAAGACTAATCTTAAGGATAAGTGAGCGTAAATCACAGATCAAAAACTTGCTCTTAGGCCACTAATTTCTATGACTGTATTCTAAACGTTCAGTGCCTAAGGTTTAGTCCTTTCTGTGAGCCCTGAGATATCTAGATCATCTTTGTCCTGTAAACACAGCACCTGCTTTGCTGACAACATACTGAAACTGACTATTTCTTCATTATATGTGAGTACAGTGAAATCGTACCTTTGTAAGACTCGGGAGCCTTAACTTACCAGAGAGACCCCCTGAGTAAACAACATGGAGACAGGAATTGAAGCAAAAAGCAAGAGGAATTTTATTTAATCCAGCATGCTGGGGTCGCCCTGCACACGGGGAGAGAATGACCATGTGCAGCCAAAGTAGCGGGCCTTTTTACAGTCCTCAGGTAACTGTCATTAGGCACAATGTGATTGGCAGAACAGTGTTGCTTTTAAACTAATTGGTTGTTAGGGAATGAGGTAGGTGGCCAAAGGTCTCTGGGTCTTCTCTAGCCACAGGGACCTCCCTGAGGTCTGAGGAATGAAATTTAGCCTCTCCCTTCTGGAAGGGGCAAGTGTTTCATGACCTTTCCAAAGTTCCTGAGCTGACCCTTTCACCTTAGACTCAATGCTTTATCCTCTCTCTTCCTTCCTTCCTTTTTTCTTCCTTCCTTCTTTTCTTCCTTCGTTCTTTCTTTCTTTTTTCTTTCTGTTCTTTGAGAATTTCATGCAGCTGGTTTTAATCATGTTCATTCTTCTCTCAGCTCTTCTAGGATCCACCCAGCCATCTTCACAGTTTTTTGGTTTTGTTTTTATCTTTTAAGACATGTTTGCGTTGCCCATTCTTCGATGTGTGGTCTTCCACTGTGCAGTGCGCTACTTGCCAAGTTGTCTTAAAGAAAACGGTCTCTTTCTCTCCCAGCAACTAATAATTGTCAATATTACATGATTACAGGTAGGATTTTTTTTGTGCCCAACTCCCCTATGTTGGGTTTGGCTTTACTAGGGCTTATGTAGGATTTGTTTATGCTATGTATGTATGTATGTATGTATGTATGTATGTATGTATGTATGTATATATGTATGTATATATGTACACTATGTATAGGTGCACTGCTATGTGAAGAAGATACTCTTTCCTTGTGTGATGTCTTGAGCATTAAAAGCTAGGCTCACAACCAAAACCAAAAACAAAACAAAACAAAAACAAGAACACAAAAACAAGAAGCTTTATCTTTTCATTAAAACTACTATACATACTTAGCTTTCTTTAAAGATTTTGCTGATGGACCAGCAAGATATCAGTTAGGTAAGGGTGTTTGCTGCCAAAGCAGATAACTGAGTTCCCACAGAATAGAAGGACATATACAAGTCCCAAAAGTTATCTCCTGACTTCATCATATGTGCTGCACACACACACACACACACACACATACACACACACACACATGAGAGAGATTAATAACTAAATGATAAAATGTGTGAAGAATATTATAGAGAGTTTAGCAATATTTTAATAACCCTATAATTGTTTCACTATCTTCATATGCTTAATAAATCTTAGAGCACAAGAATCAAGATGTTCATGGTTATTCTTCCATCTGTTTCTCTTCAGCCTGTAGGAGTTAAGATTTAATTGGCCAAAGACATGGCTAGATCAGTTTGACTCCTTAAATCAGCTTATTTTTTTGGATATTTTTTAACTGTCTTTTTTTTTTTAGTCCTGCGTGATTCTAATATATGTGTCATGTTATAACACATAAAAGTTTAACAGAAATTTGAAATGACTCAAAATATCTACCTATTTTTAGGAATAATCATTCAATAATCCATAACTCTTTTAGGTAGAAACTTAGTCTGTCTCCAGCTAATTTCCCTTGCTTCCTTTCCACTATGTTTGCCAACAGTCGGCTTTGAAAATTGCAAGTTCCCATTTAGTAGACCATCCCTAGAATGGAACATTCATTTTCTAATCTTCCCACAGCATACTTTTGCTGAATATGAGACCTAAAATAAAATCCCCTTAAAAATAGTCTTATCAAGTCCCCCTTCATTTACTAGCAAAACACTTGAGGCAGAGAAGTGATTGGCGCTCAAAAACTGGCATCCCCAAACGAAGCAAGGCAGCTTAGTGCTGCTCTGAGCACTCAGCTGAAGGAGACTGGGAAGGCCTTGGGAACAAACTCTTTCTGATCTTCTCTTAGTCCTTGTGTCACAAAAGTGCATCACAGAAGTCAGATTTTCTCATTCTCAAGGTTGTTCATAGACACAGCGCAACCCCTGTCCCACAGAGCAAGCCACTAAACCTTAAACCATCACTCATTCTTTCTGTAGAGACTGTTAGTCTAGAGGGCTCCTAATTTATGCCCATGGGAAAGGTTTGCCACAAATCTGAGAAGAAGCCTTGTGGGTTTCTCTCCTTCATCTAAATCAACTTGTCTATGCCTTCTATGTGGCTGCCAATGCTTCATTAACCCTAATGACTAAAAATAGTTTTCATTAAACCTAATGACTAAAAGCAGTTTTCCTTGAAATGTAGTGGTTCCAATTCTGAAAATTTCCATGACTTGGAGTCCATGTGCTGCATGTTTTCCTCTTGCTGTTTTCTCTTGCTTTTCTTGTGAGGGAACCAGTGATGCTTATGACCCTTGGTGTGAGTGAGGGGCACCAGTAACTGCTCTGTCAATTATAATACAGTTCCAGCAGTAATCTTGGTGCTATGGTGTCAGTGTGACAGAAAACTGTCCTGATAGAAGCAGGTGATGCAAAACATGGAACTTGCAGCAAAAACCTCATGAAGAGTCTCAGATAGAGTCAACTGTATCCTATCTCTCAGCCACATACTTTCTGTTCCTCATCCTGCATCTGAAGGGCAAATGGTAGCCTTCTGTCCTTTACTCCTCTATAATAATGTGTTTGTGGAAGTCACTGTATCTATTAGATATCTCTTTGTTATTTTAGAATTTCAAGAGGAGTCTGATTGGCCACTGTAAACAGATAACCTTTCACACACTTTCAAATAAAAAGGGGAGCAGTCAGGTTGTAGAAATAAGGAAGAAAGGGTACATCACAGTCAAATAGCATTCTGGAGGAAACTTATCAGAAGCAGAGCATAGCATCTCCTTATGCAGTCCTAAACAGCTAGCTCTCCCTTACTTAGTAGGACAATTCAAGTTCCCAAATATTTGTATCCCAAAAGCTCAACTCTTGGTTTCTCTTTGATTTGCATTATATTATAAGATTGATAATTTTAACTAACTAGGAGTTCCTGGCTAGACCCACATTAAAAGCTCCATTCCAAATTAAATTACTCCTAGGAGATTGTAAACAACTGAGCACATACTGTAGAGCTTAATGTTTATAATATACAATCACAGAGGAAACAATTCCACATTTAAGCAAGTGACTAATTAGATGGAGAAAGGGCTTGCTGTTCCTGCGAGAAAGCAGGAAGTCTGATTGTCTCCTCCAACAAATTCACTGGATATGTTATTCAATGAAATTGGTTCAAGTACAACAGTGATTCTTGACATAGCCCTGAACCTGTAGCATCCCAGTCACCTGGAACCAAAGGAACCAATTACAAAGCTTCAGTAAGAACTGAATAATAAACTCTGGCCTGGCATCCACAAACCTGAGTTTTAAACAGCCCTTTGAATAACTCTTACACATTCTAAGTCTTGGGATTGCTAAGATATTGTTAAAAATTTTGCAGCATTTATTTTACATCCTAAACATTCTGTTTCATTTTCACTTCTAGAATTAATGTGTTAATTTTCCAATGAGCCAAACATGGAAGACTGATCATACAGAAAGAAAAGAGCTGAAGAAGTGTCTTCAAAACAAAAATCAAGTCAGTATTTTCCTAGTTCAAGCAATAGGGTAAAGAAAATAGATTTGTTTTAAAAGTCACTATCCATTGCAGGCTAACATCCAGGGAGGTTCTAGAGCTCTCCAAACACTAGACTATTGTCCGTGTTCTTGATGTGTGCCAATATTAGCTCATAAGACCCATTTGATGAAGATATCACATGCTTCAGTTATAGGACCCAGCGAAATTTAGAGCTAAGCTGGAAGCTTCCCCTGAGCAGGCTAGATTTTATAGTGCTCAAAGGTGCTATATAAGCCAAGAGAGAAAAAAATATCTATAGACCTATCTAGCTGTGCACTCTATGAATAACAATAATGATATGCCTGGCAAAATATGTCCATAGTGCAATAGTTACATAACTATAATGGGCTTAGCCAACAACTCTGATTAGGCTTGTGGCTTGTTCAACATGGAGAAACTCACAGAAGAGGTGCTGGAAAGAATATAAGAGCCAGAGGTTGAGGAAGAGTAAGGAGCAACAGTGCATTCTAGATGTACTATGGATATCACACTCATGAACTCGCTGTAGCTATGGTTGGTCATTGAGGCAGGGTCTTATAAGCCTTTTCCACAGAAGTTCTTTGGGTAGTTAATGGGTAACTGAAGAAGATGTCATCACTGTTGGTGGCATAACCACTGATAAAATACCCATGCTCTAGTAAATAACTTCCCAATCATGCAAGCAACTCTAATGAAACTCAGTGGGTCCAAACAAACCAAAATAGGCATCAAGTAAAAGGAATATTGTTGGGGAGAAGAGTTTCTCTAGGAGAAAGAGAGAATAAGAAAGAATTATAAGGGGTAAAAGTGCCCAAGATGACATGTATAAAGTTGTCAAAAAATAAATACACACACAAACATATACATGCATATACATATGCATGTATGTATATATGTATAATTATACTAGCATGTACTTAGTAAGTTACCATCTGATTAAATCATGGGATTTCAGATTAGTTTCTTTTCTTACTGATATTATAAAAAAGGTTAGGGAACTTCACTAAGGGTCTACCTGAAACTTACCTGTTTGGGAAATTTGATTGTTTTTTCTCTAATCCTAACTTTTTCTATAAGATTAGATGCAATCAGGGGGTATTGCTATAGGTAAACCTTAAATTATTCAGTCAGACAGCACAGCTCCTTCCTGTGGCACAGAGCTTAGGCTTCAGTCCTGAGGCCTCTGGCGGTAGCCCTCAGACCTCTCCGCTTCCGGATCCAGATCAGCCTGAGCAGCAACACCACATCTCTAGGTCCTGAAAGATGCACGTGGGGCTTCCGGGCGGCCAGCGGGAGAAGTCGGTGTGCTCCAGTGAATCCAGCGGGCCCCAGCAGAAGCCTTCAGGTGTCTGCTTCTGGATCTGAACAGCCTGGACAACAACACCCTGTCTCCAGGCAGTGCAGGAGGTAAGCTGTGCACCAGAGGCCACCTGGGAAGGGGCAGCTTGCACTGGTGAGTCCAGCATTGACAACACCAACTAACACCAGTGAGAACTAGATGGCAAAAGGCAGACGCAGGAACGTCACTAACAGAAATCAAGGCAATGTGGCAACATCTGAACCCAAATCTCCTTTACCAGCATGTCCCGGATACCCCATCACACCAGTAAAACAAGATTTGGATTTAAAATCACTGGTCATGATGCTGGTACAGGAAAACATAAAGGACATACTTAAAGAAATTCAGGAGAAAATGGATCAAAAGTTAGAAGCCCTTGCAAGGGAAACACAAAAATCATTGAAAGAAATCCAGGAGAATACAAAAGCCAATAATGAGGAAACACAAAAAACACTTAAAGAAATACAGGAGAACTTTGGTCAACAGGCTGAGGTCATGAAAGAGGAAACACAAAAATCTCTTAAAGAATTACAGGAAAGCACAAACAAGCAAGTGAAGGAGCTAAGCAAAACCATCCAGGATCTAAAATCAGAAGTAGAAACACCTAAGAAAACTCAAAGGGAGACAACTTTGGAGATAGAAAGCCTTGGGAAGAAATCAGGGGACAGAGATGCAAGTATCAACAACAGAATACAAGAGATAGAAGAAAGAATCTCAGATGCTGAAGATACCATAGAAACCATGGACTCAACAGTTAAAGAAAATGCAAAAAGCAAAAAGCTTGTAACCCAAAATATCCAGGAAATCCAGGAAACAATGAGAAGACCAAACCTAAGAATTATAGGCATAGATGAGAGTGAAGATTTACAACTTAAAGGGCCAGCAAATATCTTCAAAAAAATTATGGAAGAAAACTTCCCTAACCTAAAGAGAGAGATGCCCATGAATATACAAGAAGCCTACAGAACTCTAAACAGACTGGACCAGAACAGAAATACTTCCCGTCAAATAATAATCAAAACACCAAATGTACTAAACAAAGAAAGAATATTAAAGGCAGTAAGAGAAAAAGGCCAAGTAACATATAAAGGAAGACCTATCAGAATCACAGCAGACTTTTCACCCGAGACTATGAAGGCTAGAAGATCCTGGGCTGATCTCATGCAGACTCTAAGAGAACACAAATGCCAGCCAAAACTACTATATCCATCAAAACTCTCAATCACCGTAGATGGAGAAACTAAGATATTTAATGACAAAACCAAGTTTACCCAATATCTATCCACAAACCCAGCCCTACAAAGGATAATAGGAGGAAAACACCAATACAGAGAGGGAAACTTCACCCTGGAAAAAGCAAGATAGTAACCTTTCATCAAACCCAAAAGAAGTTAACCAATCAAATTTAAAAAATAACGTCAAAAATGACAGGAAGTAACAATCACTATTCCTTAATATCTCTTAACATCAATGGACTCAATGCCCCAATAAAAAGACATAGACTAACTGACTGGATACGTAAACAGGACCCTACATTTTGCTGCTTACAGGAAACACACCTAAGGGTCAAAGACAAACACTACCTTAGAGTAAAAGGCTGGAAGACAATTTTATAAGCAAATGGTCTCAGGAAACAAGCTGGAGTAGCCATTTTAATATCAGATAAAATTGACTTTCAACCCAAAGTCATCAAAAGAGACCCTGAGGGACACTTCTTGCTGGTCAAAGGAAAAATACAACAAGAAGAACTCTCAATCCTGAACATCTATGCTCCAAATACAAGGGCACCTCTTTCGTAAAAGAAACTTTATTAAAGCTCAAAGCACACATTGCAACTAACACAATAATTGTGGGTGACTTCAACACTGCACTTTCCTCAATGGACCGATCAGGAAAACAGAAACTAAACAGGGACATAATGAAACTAATTGAAGCTTTGGACCAATTAGATTTAACAGATACATATAGAACATTCTATCCTAAAGCAAAAGAATATATCTTTTTCTCAGCTCCTCATGGTACCTTCTCCAAAATCGACCATATAATTGGTCACAAGACAGACCTCAACAAATATAAGAAGATTGAACTAATCCCATGCCTCCTATCAGATCACTATGGAGTAAAAGTGGTCTTCAATAGCAACAAAAACAACAGAAAACCCACATACACGTGGAAATTGAACAATATTCTATTCAGTGATACCTTGGTCAAGGAAGAAATAAAGAAAGAAATTAAAGACTTTTTAGAACACAATGAAAATGAAGACACAACATACCCAAATCTATGGGACACAATGAAAGCAGTGCTAAGAGGAAAACTCATAGGCCTGAGTGCCTCCAAAAAGAAAATGGAGAGAGCATACACTAACAGCTTAATGACACACCTGAAAGCCCTGGAACAAAAAGAAGCTATTTCACCCAGGAGTAGAAGGCAGGAAATCATCAAACTCAGGGCTGAAATCAATCAAGTAGAAACAAAGAGAACCATACAAAAAATCAACAAAACCAGGAGCTGGTTCTTTGAGAAAATCAACAAGATAGATAAACCCTTAGCCAGACTAACCAAAGGGCACAAAGACAGTATCCAGATTAACAAAATTAGAAATGAAAAGGGAGATATAACAACAGAAACTGAGGAAATTCAAAAAATCATTAGATCCTACTACAAAAGCCTTTACTTAACGTAACAGGAGAATCTGCAGGAAATGGTCAGTTTCCTAGACAGATACTAGACACCAAAATTAAATCAGGAGAGTGGAGTGTTGAAGTCACCCACAATTATCGTGTTAGGTACAATGTGGGCTTTGAGCTTTAGTAAAGTTTCTTTTATGAATGAGGGTGCCCTTGCATTTGGAGCATAGATGTTCAGGACTGAGAGTTCTTCTTGGTGTATTTTTCCTTTGACCAGCAAGAAGTGTCCCTTAGAGTCTGGTCTCCAGATGCACAGCTGGCCTCTTGCATAGCCTTGAGATGGGGCAGCACGGCCCAAGCTGTTCCCAATCCCGAAGTGGAGACCTGAAGGCTCCAGCCAGAGGCCTCAGGACTGGATCCTATGCTCTGTAGGGCCAGACTCACCAGAGCATGCTGCCTCCTCCCCTAGAAATGGTTTTTAAGTCTACCCTTTTACCTGCATTATTTTTTCATGATAATCTTCAATTTTAACATGTTTTCCTATACATTTCTTCTATTTTATCAGAAAGGTTTTCCATGTAAATCTCTGATTTTATCACAAAATGTTTTTAATTCCACCTTCAATTAATTTAGAAAGGTTTTTTTATATCTACCAATTTATCTGTATAATGTTCCATGAAATAGTCAATTTTAACATGTTTGTCTATATGTTTCTTGAATTTTATCAGAAATATTTTCCATGTAAATCTTCAATTTTACCTGAAAATGTTTATAATTCTACTTTCAATCAACTTAGAATTATTTTATGCCTACCATTTTATCTGTATAATTTCGATGATAATCTTAAATTTTAACATGTTTTTCTATATATGTCTTCAATTTTGTCAGAAATATTTCTCACATAAAACTTCAACTTTATCAGAAAATATTTATAATTGTATGTTCAATCAACTTAGAAATACTTTTATGCCTACCATTATTATATCTAAATAAAATTTTCCATCATAATCTTCAATTTTAACATGTTTTTCTACAGTTTTCTATAATTTATCAGAAATATTTTCCACGTAAATCTTCGATTCTATCATAAAATGTTTCTATTTCATTTTTCAATTAATTTAGCAATGGTTTTATGTCTACCACTTTATTCTTTAATTTTCCATGAAAATTGTCAACTTTAATGTGTTTTTCTATATATCTCTTCTATTTCATCAGAAATATCTTCCACATAAATCTTTGTCATAAAATGTTTTTACTTCCTTTTTCAATAAAATAACATGCTTTTCAAAACAAACAAACAAACAAACAAACAAGCACAAAAACAAGAAAAAAAAAGCAAAAGCTTTGAGCTGATCCATCACAGAATGGTGCTACTCCCTGAGCAAAGTCACTTAGGCAAGCAAAGATAAGGAATGGTCACACACTAGCCTAAGGGATGATGAGAGATCTCCAAGCAGAAGAGACTTCGGGGCCCAGGAGCCTCCAGGTCAGGCAGCAGCTCAGTGATAATAGAGGACAACATCAGCCCTGAGAAATGGAAAGGAGAACAGGGAGCTCTCATAGTGAGGTTGCTGTGTTAGCAAGCCATGCAGGATAGGGGTAAGCCAAAAAATGTGTTTTTTGGAGATTTGAAAACACATTGCATTGCTGTGTAAACTAGTTCAGGATGTGTTTTGAAAGCAACACACACAGCATGAGGCCACTTGGACTAACAGCCAAAGAAATGTTTAGCTTCTGGGGTTCAGTTTATAGCCATTAAGCACTGAAAATCAAGTCGTACTTTGATCCCAAGTTTAGGAAAACATGAAAGTAGAATTTATTTTTTTCATTATTTTATTCTTTATTTACATTTCAAATGATTTCCTCTTTCCTGGATCCCCCTTCCCTTAAGTCCCATAAGCCCTCTTCCATCTGCCTATTCCCCAATCAACCCCTTCCTGCTTCCCTGTCCTGGTATTCCCCTACACTGCTGCACTAAGCCTTTCCAGGACCAGGGGCCTCTTCCTTTCTTCTTCTTGGGCTTTATTTGATATGTGAATTGTGTCTTGGGTATTCCAAGTTTCTAGACTAAAATCCATTTACCAGTGAGTGCATACCATGAGTGTTCTTTTGTGATTGGGTTACCTCACTTAGTATGACATTCTCCAATTCCATCCATTTGTCTAAGAATTTCATGAATTCATTGTTTTTAATGGCTGAATAGTACTACATTGTGGATATATACCACATTTTCTGTATCCATTCCTCCATTGAGGGACATCTGGGTTCTTTCCAGCTTCTGGCTATTATAAATAAAGCTACTATGAACATAGTGGAGCATGTATCCTTATTACATGCTGGAGAATCCTCTCGGTATATGCCCAGGAGTGGTATAGCACACATGCACAGTTTTCTGAGGAACTACCAGACTGATTTCCAGAGTGGTTGTACCAGCTTGCAACCCTACCAGCAGTGGAAGAGTGTTCTGCTTTCTTCACAGTCTCGCCAGCACCAATTTTCTCCTGAGTTTTTGATCTTAGCTATTCTGACTGGTGTGAGGTGAAATCTCAGGGTTGTTTTGATTTGCATTTCTCTGATTACTAAGGATATTGAACATTTCCTTAGGTGCTTCTCTGCCATATTTGATATTCCTCAGTTGAAAATTCTTTGTTTAGCTCTGTACCCCATTTTTCATGGGCTTATTTGGCTCTCTGGAGTCTACCTTCATGAGCTCTTTATATATCTTGGATATAAGTCCTCTGTTGGATATAGGGTTGGTAAAGATCTTTTCCCAATTTGTTGGTTGCCGTTTTGTTCTTTTGACAATATCCTTTGCCTTACAGAAACTCAGTAATTTTATGAGGTGCCATTTGTCAATTCTTGATCTTAGAGCGTAAGTTATTGGTATTTTGTTCAGGAACTTTTGCCCTGTGCCCATGTCCTCAAGGGTCTTCCCCAGTTTCTTTTCTATTAGTTTCAGTGTGTCTGGTTTTATGTGGAGGTCCTTGATCCACTTGGACTTGAGATTAGTACAAAAAGATAAGAATGTATCAATTTGCATTCTTCTGCATGCTGACCTCCAGTTGAACCAGCAGCATTTGTTGAAAAGGCTATCTTTTTTACACTGGATGGTTGTAGCTCCTTTGTCAAAGATCAAGTGACCATAGGTGTGTGGGTTCATTTCCAGGTCTTTAGTTCTATTCCACTGATCTACTTGCCTGTCACTGTACCAATACCATGCAGTTTTTAACACTATTGCTCTGTAATACTGCTTGAGGTCATTAAACTCTAAAAAGGTTTTGATTTCTTTCCTTACTTCTTCCTTGACCAAGGTATCATTGAGTGGAGCATTGTTCAGCTTCCATGTGTATACTCTTTTGTTGCTGTTGAAGAGCACCTTTACTCCATAGTGATCTGATAGGAGGCATGGAATTAGTTCGATCTTCTTATATCTGTTGAAGTCTCTTTTGTGGCCAATTATATGGTCAATTTTGGAGAAGTTATCATGAGGTTCTGAGAAGAAGGTATATTCTTTTGTTTTCTGATGAAATGTTCTATTGATATCTATTAAATCCATTTGGTCCAACACTTCTGTTAGTTTCAGTATGTCTCTGTTTAGTATGTGTTTCCGTGATCTGTCCATTGAGGAGAGTGGGCTGTTGAAGTCACCGATAATTTTTGTATGGGTTATGATGTGTGCTTTAAGCTTTACTAAAGTTTCCTTTAGGAGTGAGGGTGTCCATGCAGGCATAGATGTTCAAAATTGAGAGTTCTTCCTAGTAGAATTTTCCTTTGATGAGTATAGTGTCATTCTGTGTCTTTTTTGATGACTTTTGGTTGATAGTCTGTTTTATTGGATATTGGAATGGCTACTCCAGCTTGTTTCCTGGGACTGTTTGCTTGGAAAACTGTTTTCCAGCCTTTTACTCTGAAGTAGTGTTTGTCTTTGATACTGAGATGTGTTTCCTGTATGTAGCAAAGTATTGGGTCTTGTTTATGAATAGAGTCTGTTAGTCGATGTCTTTTTATTGGGGAATTGAGTCCATTGATGTTAAGAGATATTAAGGAATAGTTCTTGTTGCTTCCTGTTATTTTTGATGTAATTTTTATGTTTGTGTGGTTATCTTCTTTTGGGTTTGTTGAAAGAAGATAAATTTCTTGCTTTTTCTAGTGTGTAGTTTCCCCTCCTTTTGTTGGTGTTTTCCATTCATTATCCTTTGAAGGGCTGGATTTGTGGAAAGACACTGTAAATTTGTTTTTGTCATGGAATACCTTTGTTCTCCAGCTATGGTAATTGAGAGATTTGCTGGATATTGCAGTCTGGGTTGGCATTTGTGTTCCCTTAGGGTCTGCATGACAAGAGCCCAGGCTCTTCTGGCTTTCATAGTCTCTGGTGGGAAGTCTGGTGTAATTCTGATAGGTCTACCTTTATATGTTACTTGATCTTTTTCCCTTACTGCTTTTAATATTCTTTCTTTGTTTAGTACATTTGGTGTTTTAATTATTATGTGATGGGAGGAATTTCTTTTCTGGTCAAATCTATTTGGTGTTCTGTAGGCTTCTTGTATGTTCATGGGCAGCTCTTTCTTTAGATTAGGGACGTTTGCTTCTATAATTTTGTTGAAGACATTTACTGGCCCTTTAAGTTGGAAATCTTCATTCTCTTCTATACCTATACCTTAGATTTGGTCTTCTCATTTTGTCCTGGATTTCCTGGATGTTTTGGGTCAGGAGCTTTTTGCATTTTTCATTTTCTTTGACTGTTGTATCAATGCTTTCTATGGTGTCTTCTACATCTGAGATTCTCTCTTCTATCTCTTGTATTCTGTTGATGATTGAATCCATGACTCCTGACTTCTTTTCTAGGATTTCTATGCCTTGAGTTGTTTCCCTTTGTTATTTCATTATTGTTTCTACCTTCTTCTTTAGAACCTGGATGGCTTTGTATAATTCCTTCACCTCTTTTGTTGTGTTTTCCCTTAGTTCTTCAAGGGCTTCTTGCTGTTTACTTGTGTTCTCCTGTATCTCTTTAAGGGAGTTATTTACATACTTCTTGAAGCCCTTCATGAAGCCCTCCATCAGCATCATGACCTGTGATTTTAAATCCAAATCTTGCTTTCCTGGTGTGTTGGGGTATCAAGGACTGGCTGTTGTGGGAGAATTGGGTTCAGATGTTGCCACATTGCCTTGATTACTGTTAGCAAAGTTCCTATGTTTGCCTTTTCTATCTGGTTATCTTGGTGTTAGTTGGTCCTCCTTCACTGGTGCTTGCCCCTCCTGTATGCCTACAGGCCTACCTCAGGAACCCTGGGTGACCTGCTTTCCCGTGGCATAAATTGCTGTGGTGCTGCTGAGTTCCTGAGTGCAGGAGGAGTCCTTGCAGTGTGTGTCCCAAGGGATCCTTTACTCTGGTGATCCCTGCCTACCAATCTGTTACACAGTCACAGAAGCAAATATGGCAGCTGAGGCCTACACTCTTGTAGCTGTATTTGGGTATGTAGTTCTGTGGCCCCGATCAACTCTGGATGCAGGCTGTGCTAGCTGTCTCCTCTGTACAGCTGGGTGTATAGCTGGCTTCCTGCGCCACTCAGAGATGGCGCTGTGGCAGGAGATGTTCCTGATCCAGAGGTGGAAACAGGAAGGCTCCTGCTAGAGGCCTCTGGACAGGATCCTCTGATCTTCAGGGCAGGTCTTGAAAGTAGAGTTTATCAAACACGGTTTGAAATGATGTACTTTTCCTAATTTCAAATACACAAAGAATTATCTAATTCCATAAATTCTCCAAGTGTTGTTAGTGTTATCAAATGTGTTAGAACCCACAACAAATCCATTTCTTTGGGGAGAAAAAAAACACCATAAACATCCCTGAGGATGCTTCCAGTTTAGTTTCTTATTAAAGACTGCTATTTGAATAGTAAGACATTATTAGTGAGCCTTCAAACTGATTTGTTACAATTTGTACTATTTAAGTGAGAACATATTTGTTTCTGATATCCCAGAAATTACAGAAATATACCAAGGAGAACACTGGTCAGCTTCTAAAGACTGTCCCTCCTGTGCCTTGGGGTCATGTCCAGGACCTAGGATAGAGCTCTCTATAAGTGCTTTCCTGAGATGAGAAGACTTTCCAATAGCTTCATGTTCCTAATGTTCCATCTCTGGCTCTATGTTGGGTAGGGTGCATTTATTTCAATAACTTTTTGACAGAGCATCTCAGAGTCACACTTCTGAAGTGAAATACTTTGGTTTTCAGCCTGTTTTATATGTCATGGAATTTTCCACACAGGCTGAGAGTACTGTTTCCAGGAAAAAGCCATCAAGCATCATCTCACTTAAAACATGATATTTGAAGAAAAAGCCACAGCTTCCCACTTAGCAAATATGTCTTTCCAAGGTAATATATGAGAATTAACTTTAAAATGTAAAATTGCTTATTTTTGTATATAGTATACATGCATCCTTTTTATTTTAAATTTCGTCTTTAAATATGCTTCTACATCATTTTTCAACTGTTCTGCACCAATTAAACTCGACCGATTTTTAACAAGATTTTAATCACTATCCTGCTCTCGTAGGATTTGCTATTTACATAAAATAGATTTTACTTGACTTTCCTTCTACCCTGGACCTGAACCTGTGAAGGTTTTTTCTGAGAATTATTTTGTTTAAAATTATAAGTCTGTGTGAGGGTGTGTGCACATGAGTGCAGATGTCTGCAGCAGCCAAAGGTATTGGCTCTGGATATATGAGCAGCTGTGGTTCACCCTAACTCTTCATGAGCCACCAACCAAAAATCATACACACAGCACATATGTCATAGAGGGTTGCTTTGTCTGGCTCAGTGGGAGAGGATGTATCTAGTCCTGCAGAGACTTGATGTACCAGGGTCAGAGGATATGAAGGAGTGAGCTGTCCTCTCATAGTAGGTGTGGAGGAGGAATAGAGAGAGAAAAACTGCAAGAGAGTGAGAGAGGGGGCAGCATTTGGGATGTAAACAAATAAATAAATGAAAGAAGACCAAGAGGTAAGAACTATTGCTTTCTGAAAAACGCATTAAAAACTTTGAACAATACAACTGTCTTTTATTTTCAACTGTGGAGTAGGACTTATTTCTTTTCAAGAATTGTGAAACAGAGAATAAGCCTAATGAAAGAATGAGCCATGAGCATGAAGGTACAAATCACAGAGAATACACAAAACACATCACGGGCTTAAATGCTGTTAAACATGGAAATAGGTTCAATTTTGTGGCAATAAAGTAGACATGCAGTAAGACTAAAAGGAAAGCCTTGTTTTCATTTACCAGTTTTTAAAGGTTTACATCAACTTCTGTAGTACCTTATGAAGAAGTAAAATAAAGTGTATCTATGATATAAATTAGTTTAAATTTGAGGTAAATTGGTTGTTTTGTAATAGCTACGGTAATAGCTATGGGCTCCTTGTGTTCTTCTTTATCAACCTCTCAAATGTACAGTTTGCAGATATTTCCTCTGATCTATAGGCTGCCTTTTCACTTTAGCCATTGTTTCCTATATTGTACAAAATTGTTTACTTTAGTTCAGTCCCCTTGCTTCACTATTATTAAGTTGTGTTTTCATGTCCAGGTCTCAATTTTGTTCATTGTCATAGCTTCCAAGTACTAATGAAAACAATAGTTCTCAACCTGTGGGTCATGACCCGTTTGGGGGATGAATGATCCTTTCACAGAGGTCACCTAAGACTATTGGAAAACACAGATATTCACATAGCAAAATTAGTTAGGAAGTAGCAATGAAAATATTTCTATGGTTGGGGGGTCATCATAACATAAAGAACTAATATAGAATTGCAGCATCAGAAAGGTTGAGAACCCCTGCTCTGCAGTGTTTTACTCTGTTTTATGTTGCAACTACAGAAACCCAGCTCACCATTCCTTTAGGAACAACAACAAAGAAAATAGTGTCTGCTCAAGACACAATTAGCATATCAAATGATACCCAAGAAGAAGGAAGGAGAGGGCTCTGGTTCTGAAAAGACTTGATCCAGCATTGTAGGGACAGAAATGGGAGGGGGGTGATTGGGAAATGGGCGGAGGGAAGAGGGCTTATGAGACCTATGGGTGGGGGGAACCTGGAAAGGGGAAAGCATTTGGAATGTAAACAAAGAATATAGAAAATATAAATAAATAAATAAATAAATAAATAAATAAATAAATAAATAGAAAATAGTGTCTGTTTGCACAGGTTTCAACCTCAGCAGCATGTCCAATAGCTCAGCCTACCCCCACTAGAAGACTCTGAGTCTAAGTTTCTTGCAAGTTTAAATTCCAGTTCAAGGAACACAAAAAGGTTTTTCTTTAAAAAAAAAAGTAATAATGTAAGACAGTCTGGTTCCAACCACAGAGAAACCACTTAGGCGTAACACCAGACAAGAGCTGAGACTGGAGAGGAGGCCAGCCGAGAGATGCCAGGGAAGGGTGTCATGTCTGTGGCTTAGCCCTCTCAGTATTACTGCATTCTGTTACACTTCCTCCTTCTGACACGAATTGTTATTGAAAGTTTACATTTTTGACTAACATTATAATTTTTCATTAACACTTTCACAAGCCTTCTACCCCATTCTCTGAATTATATTCTTTGAAACAGATTCTTTCCAAGGTCCTTTATTTCTTTTTGAAATTTAATGGCTGAAACACTCAACATTCTAAGATTATTCCTTTATTTTTGCTTTTGTTATTTTGCTAATGGTCCCAAACTCACTTTTCCTTTCATAATATTTGTTTATAATATACCTCCATTTTTCTATAAGTATATATGCATATTATATGTATATATATGTATATATACATATACAGTCTGATATAGTCATGAGAAAAATTTTCTGAAAGTCTATTCTTAAAAATATTCATCAAGAAGGAAACCCAAAAAATAATTGTTTCCTATAAAAGTGGTAGCAACTTCTTTTTTAATTTTTTTTTCACTTATTCGCTTTATGTCCCACTCACTGACTTCCTCAAAGAAAGCCATCAGAAAATTAAATAGATCATTTGTTAAATTCCAATTGCTTATATTTTGTGTTGTTAAGTAAAATGCTTAGAATTTGATTTTTCTGTCACAGTGACAAGTAGATAGTAAGTAGTCAAATGCTACAGATCAAGTGTTGCCAAGTATATTCCAGAAACATATATTTATATGAAAAACAGTTTTATAATTTTTACTTGAATATATAGTGAGTTTTAGAATACATAAATCATAAGGTTTTGTTCATGATAATTATGTCTTTGAATTCTATGTTTTAGAATATGTAGTTCAGGGCCCAATAAAGACAGCCGTATCATTTAATATGCACACAATGGTTTTTATAAGTCCTTTAAGTTGTTAGAAAAGACAGTCTTCTAGGGGAATACCAGAACAGGGAAGTGGGAAGGAGTTGATGGAGGAACAGGGGGAAGAAAGAGGGCTTATGGGACTTGCGGGGAGTGGGGACCCAGAAAATGGGAAACCATTTGAAATGTAAATAAAGAATACATCAAATAAAAAAAAAAAAGAAAAGAAAGAAAAAAGAAAAGACAGTCTTAGTCTTCCATGTGTCCACATAAGGAATATGTCCTCCTAGGAATGCCAATAATGCAAGACTTCTCAATGTAAACCAATTTTCAAGTCTGAAGCAGGCTAACAAAGAAATATCAGGACCCTGGGGAAATCAGTTTACTGCCTTTTCTGAAGGAATAGCTCATCAAGCCCATAGCCCTTCTCAAACTCCCTGTGAGCATAGTGTCTCCCAACAACCTGGATCCTCTGAGTAACACCCTCCCTTCAACCAGGATTTGGGAATTGACTGAAGCTGACACATGTCACTTGCTGTGCTACCAGTAGACTCTGTCCCAGGAGTCTCCTATATTCAATCACGTTTTGTGAACAGTAATGATGTCATTTATCACCACATAATAAGGATAAAAACTGAATCCCAGACAGAGAGAGACACACACACACAGAGACACAGAGAGAGAAACAGACACAGAAAGACAGAGACAAAGATTTAATCTCAAAGTTTCTAAGGTATATATTACTCCAACTATTTTTTTTATACCTAAAGAAACTAAAACAAGGGCTGAGAGCTGGTTCAGTGGGAAAGAGCTCTAGCTGCTCTCACAGAGGATCAGGGTTCAGATCATAGCACCCATAGGAGGCAGGTCTTAACTGCTTGCAACTCCAGTTTCAAGTGACCCCATATCCTCTTCTGGCCTCCTTAGGCACCTGGACACACATGACACAAACACACACATACACACACACACAAGAGAGAGGGAGAGGGAGAGGGAGAGGGAGAGAGAGAGGGAGAGGGAGAGGGAGAGGGAGAGGGAGAGGGAGAGGGAGAGGGAGAGGGAGAGAGAGAGAGAGAGAGAGAGAGAGAGAGAGAGAGAGAGAGAGAGAGAGAGAGAGAGATTCACCCATATTCATAAAATAAAGTGAAAAAAATTTAAGACTCAACCGTAGCTCACATTCTTAAGTACTATGCTTTGTTACTGCCTTAGGAAATGTGAGCTTTCAGTTTCTTTATATTTTAAAAGACTTTCAGCTCTTTTGTAGGGTACAAGATGTATGAGTATTTTGTCTGCTTATAGGTATGTGCACTGTTTATGTGTCTGATACCTCAGAGGTCAGAGAAGGGTGTTGAATCACCCAGAAATACAGTTATGGATGACTGCAAGCTACCATGTCACTGTTGGGAACCAAGCGATGGTCCTTTGCAGGGGCAGCAAGTACTCGTAAGCCCCTTGTCACCTGTCCAGTCTGTTACTGACATTCCTTAGAAGGAGAGTCTAGGCTAACTCCACCAGAAAGCACAGGCAGAAAGCAGTGCCTTGCTCTCACATGATTTTCCAGTAGAAGCGTGATGATGTAGCCTATTTTGTGCTACCATTTCTTAAAGAATGATTTGAGGGTATGAAAATTTTTGTATTCCACTGAAGGTTGTGTCTTAAAAATGTCCACTAAAGATGATTCCAATAATCATTTCATTGCGTAAAATATTTCAGTGTTTATCCTCAGATAGACAAAGCCTATTCTGCCTAGAAAATTTGCTTGTTCATTTTATCATTTCTTCTTACATTAAAATCACACTACTAAGAAAAGGTGAAAAATATTATACTTCAGAGACTTATAACACACAACATTTTCTGAAGTTGTTGCCAAGAATAATTACAAACACTTCTTCTTCAATATCCAAAAGAGCAGTGGTGGGTTTTGCAAAGGAAGGCTATCATAGACTTCATCAGATTCTCTGCCATTTCTCCCTAGTAAGCAAGGTTAGATTTATCAATGCTGTGTGGCACCCTTCTATGTGAAGGGGGTGTGTGCACATGTACATTGTGTGTGTGTGTGTGTGTGTTTGTGTGTGTGTGTTTGTGTGCACATGTACATTGTGTATGTGGGTGTTTATGTGTGTGCGTGTGTGTATGTGTGTTTGTGTGTGTGTGTTGGTGTGTCTGTGTGTGTTTGTATGTGTTTACGTGTATATGTATGTGTGTGTTTGTGTGTGTGTGTTTGTGTGTGTTTGTGTGTGTTTGTGTGCACATGTACATTGTATGTGGGGTGGGTGTTTATGTGTGTGTGCGTGTGTGTATGTGTGTTTGTATGTGTGTGTTGGTGTGTGTGTGTTGGTGTGTGTGTGTGTTGGTGTGTGTGTTGTGTTTGTCTGTATGTGTTTATGTGTATATGTATGTGTCTTTGTGTGTGTGTGTGTTTGTGTGTGTGTGTTTGTTTGTGTGTTTGTGTGTGTTTGTGTGTGTGTGTGTGTGTGTGTATTGGTGTGTGTGTAGTCGCTGCCACTGTCAAGTACATCTTCAGATGAAAATCTAGTTAAGAGCACATGTGTGTAAATAATCCTAACCACTGCCTTGGTCAGATGACTGTGGAGAGATAATATGCCTCTACTTCAGCCAGGTTCAATTTGTGGACACCAATCCTTGCCAGCTCTTAAATAATCTCCAACTCCATGGAAGCCAAAAAAGCAACAAGCTGACAAAACCTGTAGTCACAGCTTGCAGTGTTTTCCATAAAGTTTTACCAAAATCTAGCAAACCTTGCTTTGCTTATGAACTCCCAAAGAAGGCGCCAACTTTATACTTTTTAAAATGTATTTAAGCAACTACAGAGAGAGACAAATGATGATTTCAGGACAATCACTGTATTATAAATTCTCCAGATTATTAATACAAGTATCATGATAAAAAAAATAGAAATGACCTTGCAAAGAGTCCTGGAGAAACTTAACCCTTATTCCTCTATCCTCCTACATGCTTTTGCAACAACTTCTGCCTCATTCTTCACTGCTATTACACTTCTCTACATCTCCTTGTTTACTCAGCTTCCCATAGCGCTCTGTCTCTTCACTAGCATGGAAGCTTCCCAAGACAGAGATTCTGCCTTCCCTGGTATACTGTCCTTGCCAGGACAGGACATGTGGGTCTACAGTATTAACCACTGTGTGAGTCATTTACTTACTTTATAGGGTTTTGGTTAATGTAAGTTAGATGAACCATGTCTAAAAGTGAGCTGTAACCTTACACCAGGAACATGTGACTGGATGCCCTTGGATGTCTGTGTATATTCCATGATGCTCATTAAATCCTCTGAATGGTAGAGAGCTCCCAAAGCAGAGGAATTTTGCTGTGGGGAAAGGGAAAAGAAAACATGTGCTCATCCAGCAAACATCTGGAATCGAGATACGTGAAGAGCCATCCGGGCGGGTAAAGAACCCAGAACCATCGGTGGATTTAAAACTCGTAAAACATGGTTTAGTGCACAGACTTGGCTTCTTCAGTCTTTCCCTTACACCTACGTCTGGAACAGATGACAGCTGATACATTATGACGTCCCAAATCCTGAAGTTTCAGAACCTTAGAATCAGTTTATATCAAGCCTCCCACCACACTGGATGTAACCATGTCTTCTAGACTACTCCTTATATCTTCAAAGGGTAAAATTTGAGACCCAAACAACATTTTAAGAGTTAATGAATGTAAACAAGAAATTTTTCTCATAAATGTTAGTATTAGTTTTAAAACAAGCTTATATAACTACATAAACAATAAAAACTGAAAAAAAACAAAAAAGTTTTTAGATCAATGCCCAGAAAAAAAAATAGAATTACCCAATTAATTGCTGTAGAAAGGAAAGCTGGCCACTCTTATAAAACAAACAAAAGAAAAGCCAAACCATTACAGTAGTTCAATCTAGACCAAAGATTATACATTCTAAACAAACCAATAAACTCTCATCCAAATTTATATAGTAATTGGTAATACAATTCACAGGAGCCAGAAACATGATGTTCAAAGAGAAATTTCCAATTTTTATTTTAGGAGAAAATGTTGACCTTACCCTCTGATTCAGACATAGATGTGGGTCTGGAGATCTGTGAGTTCAGGACCAAGCAGAGCCCCTCTCTTCATTATCCAGGATGCAGCAAGGCCAGGCTACAGAGTTACTGAGTTAGAATAGGATTTCTGCACTTATGGCGGTTGCCTGCTCCAACTTAGACCAAATAACCTCAACTATTTTTCTGACTGAAACAAATGCTACAAGGTGACATGTGTTCATATATCAGTCCTAATAAGCTGATTTCAATGTAATTTTAACTATCTGTATAGTTAGGTTATCAAATGCCTCAGTGTACACTGAGCCCATACTAGGCTCAGTACAGGGCCTCAAGTATTTGTGCCAAGAGTTCACTGGTGTCCTTTCTGTTTGTTTATTTCCTTTTCCTGATGATGCCATCCTATTGGACATTTGCACTGGTAGTAAGTTTCAAGCAAGTTTTGCTGTTGTTGTTGTTGTGTTTTGTTTTATTGTGGGGTTTTTTTGGTTTTTTTGTTTTTTGTTTTTTGTTTTTGTTTTTTGATACAGGGTTTCTCTGTGTAGCCCTCGCTGTCCTGGAACTCACTCTGTAGACCAGGCTGGCCTCGAACTCAGAAATCTGCCTGCCTCTGCCTCCTAAGTGCTGGGATTACAGGCGTGCGCCACCACCGCCCGGCCCTCAAGTAAATTTTAAAGTATAGCCATCTTTCATATGCCTAGCAAATATAATCAAGTTAAGAAATTCAATTGTGTTATCAATGATCCAGACATTTTGTACAAGTCTGTGAAAAGGCTTGGCTAACTGTCAGGAACAGTTACTAATCTTGAGCGCAAGCATAATTTCAAGAGAAAATTGCAATGAAACTTTTCTCAGATTAATGACAGCAGACAGCACCCTGATGCTTCATTGGCCCTAGTTATGGATTTTTTTTTCTGGAATAGTTACATGGTCCGTATTATATTCATTTTTCTAAGGAAAACAGTTTCTTAGAATTTATTAACAAAATCATACTATTTATCCTTTAATCATGTAGATCTTTATATTATTTGTGAAATAACTCTGCAAGAAAGAAAAAGAAAAAAGCAATTACTTGTTCAAATGAAGCTATAGTAAAACAGCTATTATTTTGTATTATAATACTCATGCTATTAATATAAAAGTTAATTCTGTCAAAGCAACTTTATAAACTTTCTGGATTTCAGAAGTGGTTATCCCACTTAAAAACAAATACTAATCTGTGAAATGCTTGTTACTCTGAATAGTTGCCTTGGGTAGTAACTTGCCCTGCGGCAGCTATTTAAATGAACATCATCATTTTCTAAAATGTATACAATTTTCTGAATTTATCAAGATACAAGGGAGTATGTGATTGACATTTCCATCTTCTCACAAACTCAGGGAGGTGAAAATTAACCCAAAACAAGAGTGTGTAGATGACTTATTAAGACAAAATGAACAAACAAACAAAATCAGTAAGTAAAATTATTTTCCTACAAAGAAAATTGGAGAAAATATCAATAGAAGGCTTAAAATAAGTACTAACAATAATTGGTATAGTATGGATGAAGCCTCCAAAACAAGTGTTGACTTTAATTGTCGCTGTAGAACAATTCAGTGGTCAGCCTTTCCAAGCTGATTCTGTCAGTAAGGGACCATGGTTTCACTAGGATCTGTCAGCTACCAAGGATTCCAGTGAAAGGAATGGGCTCAGACCAGCTTCACTTTCTTGTGCATATCTTCTCTTTGTCATGTAATGACACAGCAACAAAGCCCTCACCAAGCAAAGGCTTCACTTGAGTTTCCCAACCTACCTGATGTTTATAATCCGCACACACACACCCCAACCCCGAGTCTAACAAGAAAACAAAGACAATAACATATTCAAGCAGAGGAAATTCAGAAATGCAGAAATGGATTGGACCAAAGGCAAAAAGAAAATTAAAATGTGTACAGGTATAAATTAACCTCACCTTATACTAATAGTGATCTGAAACTCTGAAATCTGAAATTATCTAAAATTCTATTTTTGAATATCATCATATGCTTATTTGGTAAACACTAATTGTATTATACTAATTGTACTTCATGAACTGTGTGTGTGTGTGTGTGTGTGTGTGTGTGTGTGTGAGAGAGAGAGAGAGAGAGAGAGAGAGAGAGTAGATACAGTGATTAAGGCAAAGATTTCTAACAATTTCCTTGACTTATTTGTATTTACCACTGTATTGTCCAGTTCAGTAGCTAGGGTCATGCATGGCATCTGGGTTTGAAATGGGCTAGTATAAAGTGAGGCTTGCTTTTATGATCAATTTCAAGGCTTAGCAAAAAAAAAAAAAAAAAAAAAGCAAATCTTATTAAATATTTTATATTTAAAATGTACATAACAGTTGACTTGAGAAAGCAAGAAGAGAAAAGGTAACGTAAACAAGTGAGACAGACATAAATATAAATAATATTGTGAATATAAACTGTAATACACTAGAATGGAAGTCATTTAAACACACTTGAGAATGAAGAGCATGCTCCTCATAAAAAGTCATGGCCGGTGCCTCGCTAGGGCAGCAGGGAGCATGCAAGTCTTACAGGAGGCCATGGACATTATTTGCACACACTTATGAAGAAAGCTAGTTTTGAAATGCTAGGGCCATGTAAGTTCTAGTGTAAGGAATGAAGCATTCAGAAAAGGAAACTTTTATGGTAATAAAAGGGTCTAAACATACGAAGGCTATAAAATGTCTAAGATAGTATGGAGTTAATATTACAATTTTACAATTTGTAAGGCAAAACTTAAGAAAATTTAAAAGTAATATTTAAATCCACAAAGTGATACAGTTCAAGTTTTTGTGTTTATTATGGTTTAATCAACACAAGTAAGAAAATAAAAATGCTCAAAGAGCCACAGAATTCATCGTTTTGCAATTGGTGTGTTGAAAATTGCAAAAGTAGACTATGTGTTAGCCAGAGTGATAAAATCTGAAACTCCATATCTTCAATCATATGTTTATATCATATAATCATAATAAAAGAATGGAAATAGAAATAAATACTTAAAGATTAATGCAAAGTTGTCAAATGACTAAAACTAAAGAAGCACTTTTAAACAACTAAACAATAAAATGATATAAATGTATACTAAATGCTATGATATAAATTATACTTAAGTATTATGTCTAAGACATGTGATTTAGCTCTTACTGTCTTAGGAGATATAGAGCTTAAAGTTACATCAAAACAGAGAAAAGACTGGAATAAATATTTACTGTTCATTCCAAGAAGCTAGGAAAATATTCAATACAAGAAAGAATAAGAAAAAATTAAGTATATGAATAAATAATATAAATGACTAAAAAAATGAACCTTAAAACCAGTGATTAAAGATTACATCATTTTCCTTTCCCCCTTTTCTTCCTCCAAACCTTCTCATAAACTCCTCCTTGCATCCTTTCAATTTCATGGTCTACATTTTAATTAATTGTTATTATATCTGTTTATGCATATGAATATGTATACACATGTGCATGTCTTGTAAGACTCTGGCAAGCCTTAGCTTACCAGGGACCCCCTGAGTGAACAATACAGAGTTGGCAATGAATGCAAAAAGCAAGAGGAATTTATTGTTCCTACATGTTGGGGTCTTCCTGCTCATGGAGAGAGAGAACAACCACATGCAGCCTATCCGGAGAGCCTTTATACAGTTCTCAGGGAAGCAGCCATTACATAGCCAATGGCCGCTCTGGGCCTCCCCTACCCACAGGTGGCTGGTGGTCGGTCCCTCCTCCCTGTAGTCTGAGGAATGTAATTAGCCCCTCCCTTCCAGATGGGAGAGATGCCTATGTTCTTTATGACCTTTTCTTTCAGGAGGGGAGGGGTCTGGTGGAATTTTCCACTTTCTGAGCTGACCTCTTCATTCTAATGTTCCTAAATATAACGTGCTCAGTCTGTATAGTGTTACTTGTATGTACATTTTCAGGGAAAATTGTTTAGTATCAGCCAGTTAGTTTCAAAACTTAACACATTTTTAAGAAATTGTATATTCCTTTTTCATGCATATCAAGATCTAGGCTATTGGAAGTCAATAGAGGCTGGTAGGATGAAGAGAAATCATGAGAACTGCTGGCTTCTTTGGAAACAACTGAGTCAAAGGTGAATGTTGCTCCAGAAGCACCACATTACATCACCTTGAATTGTATCAAATTGATCCTTACACAGAACCACAAACATCTTGTGGCAGATTACTTTAACCCACAGACTAACACAGAAACATGCAAAATCTGAGTAAAATGTACGATTTAACCTAGAACTTTACCAATCTATTCACACAGATGAGAGTTAGAAAAGTGTCCAAGAAAAATATGAACTGCTTGAATTTCTATTTTTCAAGTTATTTCTTCCTCAAAACTAGTAAAATTGTGCAATACAATTTTTGCTATCATAATAAAAGACTCTTCTCACATATCCTCACAGTTTCTCTCCCTCTCCCTCTCCCTCTCCCTCTCCCTCTCCCTCTCCCTCTCCCTCTCCCTCTCCCTCTCCCTCTCCCTCTCCCTCTCCCTCTCCCTCTCCCTCTCCCTCTCCCTCTCCGTCTCTTTCCTCTCCTCTCCTCTCCTTCTCACTCTTTTAAAACAAAACTGATTTTTTACAAAACAAAAGAACTGGCATTTAATTGGCAAGGGAAAATGGACAAGGGAAGCTGTATTAAAGAATAACTGGAAAATGATGTCTGCTTAAACACAGGGTAGAATTCTGCTATGAATCCAACTGAGCAATTTAGCTCATGTTTCTCTGAGGCACAAGAGATATAAGCATTACTAAAACAATAAGTCATCCTTTGGAACAAAGCCACAATAAAAACCATCCCTAAATGTTGGTATAAGAAATGTTGTTAAATATAGGCTTTTTAATTTTAAAATCTCTGGAAGAACTTGTTGGTTGTTTTGTTGCATGGGTCTATGGATCTGGAGCTAAATGCTGAACAATGATCTCCAGTCACAACAAACTTTAATAAACCTTCCAGATATCCAAGTAGCAAGTCATTCCCAATAAACATTTGTCTTGTATACACAAAATGCATTGCTATAATTATATCTAGCCATTTATCTTTGAAACTAAGAAAAAGAAAATTTTATATTTAATTCTTTTTATTAACAACAATTTCATTTCATCATCTCAGTGCAAGTTTTTTTCTACTTAACATATTCCTTCTTTTTGAATAACTTATGTTGGTATCAAGAACCAGTTTTGCAGATTGGCTCCAAACTCAGGAATGTCATACATAGGTGACACCTGTTGCCATGGCACCATCTTACCTTCCCAGAGTCCACTAGCCACACTTAGCTGCAAACAGGTTACATCAGAGCCTAAGTAAAAGACAAACCCTTCCCCACTTTCGTCCCTTTTCCCTTTGTCTTTCTTTCTTTACCCCCTTTGTCCTCAGTAAACCTCTTCCACATGGAACTGCTTTGGCCTGGTGTGGTATGCTCAGACACTAGCCACTATTTTAACATTTCAGTTTATTTTACACAAGTTTTAATTAATATGTAATGTGGATGCTACAGACAAGTTTAGGCAGATATTTACATGGAGACTGTAACAACTGAAGAATTGAAAAATGAGCTCATTTTAGCTTGCATAAACATAGAAACTAGTCGCTAGGATAAAGGAAAATTTAACTATTTCAAACTTAATGATGGATTAAAGAAAAAACTAGTGCCAATTATGTATGCTTCTTCCGTTGTGCTTTTCTGATTATGTTTTTTCTTTCATTTCCATCAATTTTGTTGTCATTTCTTATCTCAGAGGTACAGGATTAAGAAACACTTTATTCTCAATAAAGGCGATGAGCAGAATTTAAAGCATTCCTAAATATGTACAAAAGACTATTATATCTGAGGAAATTGGTATATACTTGTTTGTATGGATATGTATGATAAGATTTAGAAAAAGAAAAATGTGTAACAAGGGTTGGCATAGGTGAGGGGAGAGGAATGCTTTGACTTTTTATCATGAAGTAAAGTGATACAACCATCATGAGTGGGGATGAGGGGTAGGGAGTCAGATCAACCCAAAGCTTTCTCAGTAGCGCTGATGAGAACTTGAGTTCTGTATCCTTGCCTAAGAGTGGACTTAGCAAGGCTAGTCTAGGGCTGGAGCCAGTACCTCAGAGGAGTCCTGGTTGTGTCTTCTAAGGACCTGACTCTCTTCCCAGGGCTGTGGTTTTCAGCCCTTAGGCAACATGTCCGATGTATGCTGTCTTCTCCTTACTTTGCTCTCCGCTTACCCTGGTGATTTACCCTTGCAAATTAAATACTTCAATTATTTTTTTCTTCCTTAGTTTTTATCTCTAGCTCACCCCACTTCACACCTCACTATTGAGGAGCCTTATTCATGAGGTTCACATCAAGTGTAGAGTTTCTAAACAATAGGAATAGATCTACCACATGATGTGGCACCCACAGGCTTATTTCCAAAGGACTTTATATCCCACCAAAGAGACACCTGTTTATTCTTGTTTATTGCTGCTCTATTAAAAATACTGAGAACATGAACATGGCCTGTCCATCAACTGATGACTGGACAGTGACAACATGATACAAATACACAATGTAATATGTGCCATACAAAGAAATGAAATTGTGAAATTCGCAGGTAAGAGGGTGGGGCTGACGATAGTCATTCTGAGTGAGGTGACACAGATCCAAAAAGACAAATGCTGCATGTCCTCTTTTATATGTGGATGCTAGCTTTAAATTTTCAGACATGTGTGTTTCAATTGAAGTATCCATAGAAGGTAAGGAACTAATACAGAGCCATAACTCAGATGTCAGGGGAAGGAGAATAGAAAGCAGGTGTATGAAGAAAGATTGTAATAATAGAAAAGAAAGTATTAAATGGTGGGAAAGCAGGGTAAAGGATGATAAATGAGGAGAAATAATTAATGATGAGGACCTTTGAAAATGCCATGTAACAATGCATTACTGTAGTAGTTTCCTAAAATACATATACTTATATATAATATACATGTAGATCATTATACTTATGCATATATGTTTACATATACATATACATATGTAAAATGAGTTAAAATGGAGTTAGCTTATACTCAGCAGATGATGCCACCCCCCAACACCATAGGCTATCAAACGAAAAGCCAATTGTCATGTATGGGCTACCTCCTTCCGAATTTCTGTTATGTGAGGTTTCTAGACCCCCTCAAACATCACATGCTATTGTTACTTTTATTCTTTTACTTTCTTGAACGTGATGGTAAATTCTACTGCTGAAGACATCATATATGTGCAGTATAGGGCATGGAGAAATCAATCAAGCTGGCCCTGACCTGGAAGGTTCATCTCTAACGGATAGCTTTAATTAAGCTGGAATATTCTAGGCAAGGGGAAAGGGGGGGAGAGAGAGAGAGAGAAGGGGGAGGAGGAGGAGGAAGAGGAAGAGGAGGAGGAGGAGGAGGAGGAGGAAGAAGAAGAAGAAGAGGAGGAGGAGGAGGAGGAAGAAGAAGAGGGTAAATAAAGAGAAGAAAGATGAAAGAAAGAAAGAAAG
This sequence comes from Apodemus sylvaticus, assembly GCF_947179515.1. NCBI lineage: Eukaryota > Metazoa > Chordata > Mammalia > Rodentia > Muridae > Apodemus > Apodemus sylvaticus. The sequence continues at coordinate 108,783,583 of NC_067475.1, forward strand.
AAAGAAAGAAAGAAAGAAAGAAAGAAAGAAAGAAAGAAAGAAAGAGAGAGAGAGAGAGAGAGAGAGAGAGAGAGAGAGAAAGAAAGAAAGGAAGGAAGGAAGGAAGGAAGGAAGGAAGAAAGAAAGAAAGAAAGAAAGAAAGAAAGAAAGAAAGAAAGAAAGAAAGAAAGAAGAAAGGAAGGAAGGAAAGAAAGAAAGGAAGGAAGAGAGAGAGAGAGAAAGAAAGAGAGAGAGAGAAAGAAAGAAAGAGAGAGAGAAAGAGAGAGAAGGAAGGAAGGAAAGAAGAAGGGAGGGAGGGAGGGAGGGGGAGGGAAAAGTACAATCTTACATAGCTGTGAACCCTGATAATAACAATAACAACTGAATGAGAAAGTATGACCACTGGTGCAGATATTATGATAGTAACCAATCACTTTATGACTAGATTAACGACTCACTCATGTCACAAGGTGGAAGTTAGGGCTGGTGGCATTAACTGTGCAAATAACCTGTGACTAGCTAGGTCATAGGCCCTAGGGGCCAACCTAATGCTATTACACTGTGGACAGATTAATAACAAAACCAAAAGGCCAAAGGTTTCATCTTATATTCATAGATGAGAGCAAGTCTTGATGATCATCAGAAGAACTTAGTTTTTGTGGTAGAAGGCTATGAATACAGAGAACCAAAACTGTTCTGTGTACAGGAAATGAGAGTTTATGGAATTATAAAATGAATATGTATATCACATACCATCCCCCAGCCAAAGTTCTGGAAGTATTGCAGAAGAGGAAGCAAAAAGATCATAAGATCCCAGAAGTAGTAGACATTTTCAGTAGAACAGTAGTTGCTGGAGGGAGTCAGTTTTCTTAGGGATCCCGGCCCCAGAGGCTACCTATACCTATAGGCAGTGGTATATTCATGCACACACAAGCAATGTTAAGTGGACTTAGTGGGTTTTTACAAAATGAATGGAGGATGAATATGATCAAAATATATTATATGCATATATGCAATTCTTAAACAAAAATTTAAAAAGAAAATATTTTACATCTATTAATATGTTTAGATTGGCTAATAAATCATAACTCTAATCTGTGTTTATAAAAAGATCAAAAAGATGTTAGCTAAGACAAGATGATGTAAGATACATTTTAAATAAATAACAGGTATAACATTTATTCTAGACAAAGAAAATTAAGACTCACAAACATAAAATGAGTCCAGAAAAAGTACACCTTATAATGCTAAAGTTTAAATTCCAACTAAAAATATATATAAATATCTGTACTTAGTATAGTAGCTACTTGGCAAATCAGACACAGCAGAAATGCAGGAATAAAAGTCAGAAACAAGCTAATGATGATAAATTAACACTTCCCTGCCAAAACAAAACTTCAAATGAGATAAAAAAAAATGTAAATGTCAAAGTTCTTAATAATGAAATTAACAAAACAGATTTTTAAAATGACAGTTGGCAGCAACTTAGGCCTGGTGTGTCAGAGAAGTTGGTGACACCTGGATACTTAGTACTTCTTAAGGCAGAGAGGCTTCCAAGAACAGTACTATACTCTAAGTAACAGACATTTTAAAGAGGAG